>NC_137454.1:150668925-151164655 GCF_964235325.1 Thermobia domestica | reverse complement strand
CAGTTACAAGTCGCGAACGATGTGATGGTGCATTATCGCCCAAAAGAGTCCAACTGCCGATTTCGCGATATTCGGGCCGAATACGACGAATTCTTGCCAGCAAACGCTTCATGACGCCCAAGTAAAACTCTCCAGTTACTGTCTGGCCGGGCTGAACAAATTCTTTGTGGATAATTCCTTTTGAGTCGTAAAAACAAATCAGCATCACCTTAACTTTTGACTTCACCAAGCGACTTTTTTTGGGTGTTCCTTCATCCGGCGCTCTCCATTCAGCACTTTGCCGCTTTGTTTCGGGCTCATATTCAAAACACCACGTCTCGTCACCAGTTACAATCGATTTCAAGAAGTTTCGATCCTGCCGAGCACTTTTAACGATGTCTTTGCAATGAGCAATTCGATCAACTTTTTGATCTTCGGTGAGTTTGTGTGGTACAAACCGCGAATTAACCTTCTTAAGGCCCAAAACTTCGGTCAAAATGCGGTATGCGGTTGTTTGAGGAATGCCTAATTCCATTTCAATAACTTTCACCGACGATTTTTTGTTATGTTTGATGAATTCACGCACTTTTTCGATGTTTTCTTCCGATAATCCGGTTCTGGGACGGCCTGATCTCTCGTCATCATCCAGCGTCTCTCTACCCAATTTGAATCGCCTGAACCACTCGTAAACTTGCGTACGGGATAGACACTCATCACCATATGCATTTTGTAGCATTTGGTGCGTTTCACTAAAAGTTTTACCCAGTTTAACACAAAACTCAATTGCAGCTCGTTGTTTGAAACTCATTTTCCGACCGATGTACACAACACACTAACAGTTGAAACGCAGTAACTTTGTTGCCGTGCATCCAAATGTCATGACATTTATACCAGTTGTCAATGAGGGACTACGCCATGTACCGGTAAAATATTACAACAGGTGGCACTAGTGGTACTATTTGTTTTCAAAAGTTCGGTTTCTTTTGGAATGGAGGGTGTATCTTAAATGGTTCTAATATAAAGACATTGAAATAAAGAATTTTTATATTAATCTATAGCCAGTGGCGGCGGTTGGACGTTAAAAGTGAGGGGGCAAGACATGATCTGAATATTTGTATAAATGTTAGTTTTCCTGGTTGTTTCTAACACTTTGTTTGACGAAAGATTGTATAATTAATAGGATACTATTTTTCAGTTAAAATACCGTATATCGTATTTCATATTTTATTAAGTAAATTGACAAGAGCAACGCATGTAGGTACTACTCCTCTGTACTCTTGAACAACGAAAGTGTGAGAAGAAATTTGATTCCTTGCTCATGAACATTTTAAAATTCTGTCCGGAAAATTGTGTGATCAGATTATTGAATAACAAATTTTCAAAAACAAATAAATAGAAAGGATAATATTAATCATAGTAATCAATAATGATGCTTGTTTTGCAAAGGTTATATTGAAACTGGGATTAACGAACAACTTAATTTTTAATTCTACACATGCTATTAAATGTATATTATTACTCTTGAAAATGAAAGACAGTAAATACTACAAGCATATGCTACGACATTTAAAGAAATATTTGCTTTTGCAACTTCTCGAAACATGTTCGTTGCCATTAGGTGCAGTTTTCACTGTCTTGGAACACATCAAAACACAATACTTAGAATCACTCCACACTCCAGTTATACAAAATAACGCGAAAACCTAGAATTATGTTGAATTCACTAAATTAATTTGTATATACATTCGTACACCCCTAAACACCACTTCACTAGTATATTATACTACAAAACAATGGAAAAAGTAGTAGTTGTTTCTTATTAAGCTCTCTTTAATCAATATTCCTTACTTAGAAAGAAAAGACATTTAAGGAACTGTCAATTTTTGTAGAATTAAAGAATAATTATGAAATACTTTTCTTGTTTTGCAAAATGTTCTCTCAATTAGTTTCAAAGCAGCTGACTAACATATCGACCCCATGTAAGAAGAAGTGAAAGTGTGCTGCAATTGTTGTGCTCCAATAGGTTAATTTTTGGGTTATTTTCTGTGGCAATTAAAACACAATTCCTGTAATTTTATGTACTCTACGGGAAGACAACCAATACGTACTCACGCAAAGGCAAATATTATATGGTAGCACCATTTTTTCTATGAACTAGTAATACATACAAAAACTTTACATTTGCAAATGAAACTATATACATTAATGGATTACTTCAAAAACGTGCAGGGGCAACTGCCCCCTTTGCCCTCCCTAATCGCCGCCCATGTCTGTAGTACTTTAAAGGCAGTCACATATAGTGGCTTGAATCACACGTATTCCTGGTTCGATCCCAGCTCGCGCTAACTGAACTTCGTGGTGGACAAACACCGTGTGCGTGGGTTTTCTCGGGGTACTCCCGTACAGTCCCGTTTCCTCCCAGAGGTCCCGTGTAGCGTTGTCTCTGACGCTCTCGCCTTCGGTGCTAGCGGTCCAGGTTCGATTCCCGGTGGGGAACTTGGTCAAAAGAGTGTCAAACGCTTTTTCAGGTCGGCCAGCCTGAATGAGGTTTTCCTGGGTTTTCCTCATTCACACCAGGCAAATGCCGGGGTGGTACCTAACTTATAGGTCCCAGGCAGCTTCCTTCCTTCCCCAATCCTTTCTTCCTTCTCTTTCCCCGGATAGTGTGCTCGCCGAGGAACGTCATCCCTGAAACGTGACGGGCTAACATGGCCATATATGACGAAAGTTCAGAAATCTAAATCCTAAATCCTAATCCCGTTTCCTCCTACCAAGTGAACTTTGTGGTGAACAAACACACTGGTGTGCGTGGGTTTCCTCGGGGTTCTCCCGTTTCCTCTCACTTTCCCGGAGTAGTCGGGTCAAGACTTTATTTAGGAAGTAGTATGTGTCCAATCCAAATATGTTTCAGAATCCTGCGGTACTTTCACAACATTTTTTTTAGAGGTAGTTGGTAAGTACTTCAAATTATGTGCCCGTAGTCAAACTGCTTCTATAAAAAAATTGTTGCGTGAGTACCTTACGATTCTGAAACATATATTTTTGGATGGCGCACATACCAGTTCCTAAGTGAAGTCTTCACCCGACTACGGTAGGTTCCATAATTTTGGAGCTATGGACGTTTAAACTTTACTTTTTTCATGTTTCTGGCAGCCCAGAGCTCCGAAAGGAAGCATTTGTGCACCCAGGTTGGTCTATACTTTTCGTCTTATCTGGGCGTCAGCAATCACCTTCCAAACGTTGTCGATGTTGTTTTGAAACACCCTGTATATATGTGTGTGAAGGTATAAACACAATTATTATTATTATTATTATTATTATTATTATTATTATTATTATTATTATTATTATTATTATTATTATTATTATTATAATTATTATTATTATTATTAGACCTATTATGGTTTTTCTGACAATACGCAATAGTACCGGCACTTATTTCTCAATCTTTCAAAAGTGATTTCTCTAACATTTACAAAAATGTATTAACAAAATAAATATTTCAATTTATATCAATTTGAAGACTGAAACCAGATTAAATTATATAAATGGCAGTATATATTGATTTGTTTCACTTGTTCAGAATTGGACGCTTGTCATAGCAACCAATCAGGATATGCAGAATAACGTATACATGATGAAAAGTGGTACCTTGTTTTTTTTTTTTTTTTTTTCAGAAAAACAGCATTGATTATTATTATACCCCAAAACTATTGGATGGATTCTCAGAAATACCTTCATTGGAATGTCTCACAATTAACATAAAATGTGATATAGTGTGTGAGAAAAATAATAAATTAAAATTAGTTTTAGTTATCTTGATTACTTAACAATTTGCATGAAATGACAGGATTTAGTTAGTTCTCCACTTCAGGCAAGCCATTTCGGGCTGGGAAGAGTTAGAGATTGTCATGAAATAAGCAGAATATCGTTTACGAGCGTGGGAAAAAGGGACTTAGATAATGTAGATTATCGTCTTCCATTTAGTAGCGACTTGTGGGTTAGGGATGGAGAGTGCTGGAACTCCTGTGAATCGGAACTCACACCAATGAGTTTTCTCTGGCTAGTAAACAGAGAAATGTTCTCCGAATCTTGAAATGAAATAAAATCTTTCAATTTTTAACGTCTCACGATTATGCCCGTTAGTTAAAGAGAGAGACGGGTGATTAAGGGTCTTCACTACAGTGAAATTAAACTACCGCTAATTTTAGAGTTTTTTTCTGTAATACCTTCAAAACAAATAAAAATATTCGAAAAGTAGAAACGTAGTGAACTAGACAATACGATTTTGCATGTGATACCGTTAGCAGAACTCATCTATCTGCATTCGATTTGGAACTGTAGATAGATTTAGCAATTTTTGCTGGTTCTGTAAATAGCAGCATACCAAAAGCAGATAGGTGAATATTAAGATAGGTAAAGGCAGATAGATAGGTAAAGGTATCACATGCAAAAGCATATTGTCTAGTTCCCTACGTTTCTGCTTTTCGAATATTTTTTTATTTGTTTTGAAGATATTACAGAAAAACTCTAAAATTAGCGGTAGTTTAATTTCGCTGTAGGTGAAGACCGTTAAAGTAAGTGAATGATGATGGAATAATTGATGGAATGAGATTGTGGGAGGAAACGGGAGTACCACGAGGAAACCCACGGTCACGATGTTGTCCACCACAAGTATTGCTTAGCCGTCCATGATTCTGAACTACTGTATTAAATGGCGAAGAAGAGCAGTTTTGCTAATATTACTATACAAGAATGTTTCTTACAAACGTTCTTGCTAAACTAGGTTTTTTCTTCCTTCGCAGCATCCCAGTACGGGTAAATTTGTCGTCTTCTGAAATCATTATCAACGAACTTAAAAAGTTCGCTACTGAATTCTTTATGTCTGTGTGTGTGTCTGTCTGTCTGTCTGTTATTTGTGATTTTTTTTTCAATTTTGAGTCCTTCATTCGATAGAGCATCAAAAACTATCTTAGAAGGTGATAGACTTCTCGTCACTCTTACCGTTCCTGAGATATTGGTCAAAAAATTACCGATTTCGGGAGATTTAAGGGGCCACATAAGTTATAGAGAGATGATATTGGTGTTGATCAATACCTAAGAAGATGGTGTACATTTTGGTACCAAATAGTAACTGGTGGCCACTGGCCAGCTGGCCATCGTTCTGCAGATATTGGCCCAAAAAGTTTGAATTTCGAGAGATTTAAGGAGACATACCTCAGGAACCGTAAGTCATAGAGAAATGATGTTTTGTGATTTTTTTTGCGAGAAACAGGAAGTGTGGATAAAAATATTTACTTTTACATGTAGGGATGATCACAGTTATCCTTCCCGCTCCATCTTTCCATTCTTTTTAAGTTCGTTCTGTCAATGCTCTTGGAGCATTCTCAACTGTTTTTTTTTATGAAACTTATTTAATAACTGTCACATACATCAATTTCCTGAATATAAACCCATGGTTTATATATACTAACCATCGTTTGTGCAGGGTACTAGACAATTTTATAGTTAAATCAAGATTAAAGTGGCAACACAACATTGGTGCACGTCTTGCAAATGAGAACATAAATAAAACACTGAACTGCTGAACAAGACTGTACTACTCATGAAAATAAATAAATACTTTACATGTTACGTTTTAATCTTCTAAGATCCTCATCAGACATACATTCTGATGTTTAGTTAGAGTTTAAAAGTTAGAATTAGAATTAAAGTTTAAAGCTTAATCATAAATTTACGACATATCTCATTAAAGTTTAAAACTTAATCATAATTTTAGGCTACATCACATTACAGTTTAAAACTTAGTCATAATTTTAGACCACATCTAATTAAAGTTTAAAACTTAATCATAATTTTAGTCCATATCTGATTAAAGTTTAAAACTTAATCAGAATTTTAGGACATACCACATTCAAGTTTAAAACTTAATCATAAATTTAGTCCATGTCCCATTAAAGTTTAAAATTTAATCATAAATTTAGACAATGCCTATTTAAAGCTTAAAACTTAATCATAAATTTAGACAATGCCTATTTAAAGCTTAAAACTTAATCATACTTTTAGGCCATATCTCATTAAAGTTTAAAACTTAATCATAATTTTAGACAATGTCTCATTAAAGTTTAAAATTTAATCATAATTTTAGGCTGTAACTCATTAACCACGCAATGTATTGTCAGCTGCCAAGTGTCATCATGAATTAGCCTGAAGCGGATATATTTCGTTATCAAGTTTCATCTTCATGGGCGTTATTATCGTATAACATCATCTTTTAAGTATTTTTTTTAATATTTTAAATTTTTTAAAAAATATTTCTTGATTTTCTCGAAAACTACTTATGAATATTTACATTTACTTATATTATTGTTTTCAGTTTTATGAAATCTCTTGATAAGTGTATGTCGCACCTTTCGACATCTTAAAGCTATATTTTTTCGTTATTGGATAATAATGCGTGTACTAGTTATTCACCTCTTTTAGTCTACAATGGGATTTCTCAACCTGGGATTGCTAGAAAAATTTATAAGAATTGCAAAAAAGGTGAAAAAGATAAGTATAATTTAATTTAATATCGCCTTAGGTTACGGAGATTTCCTTAAATCGCAACTCCTATAACTGACATGGGCTAAAGGGTATTCCTATAACTACTTACTCCAAAAGCTGGAATGAGCCAAGGGGCTATCCTTAAATACACTATCTCCTGAAACTGCAATGAGTAAGGGAGATATCATTGGAATAACCGTTCGACGCTGCTGTGTTCTAGGACATTTTACCTTTCGAATCTTAAGACACTTTTCGTGTGCTGAAATTTTTGCCTCCACACTGGAAAACATTTTATAAACTTTGTATTATTTCGAAGAACTTTGGAAATTTTAAAAGACACTATTTTTATAATGAAACAGCGAAGGGTTCCCAGACATTTTATTAGACTCTACCAAACAAAATATTGCATATTAAACAAAATTTTACACAAATAAAGAAAGTAATAACAATAATGATCATCAAGCTCATTCCAAATCGAAAATTACTTATAGTGGTCGCTGGTAAGAAAATGTGATGAAAGGCGGGTCGTGTTATGACATAGGTTTGAGGGAAGCCTGGTTTACAGGTTATAAGTATGGGACGAGAAAATAAATGTGATACTTTATTATTCATTTTTGAATACGAGTGGTTCTTTAGGTTTTGAATACTTCTTTTTTTTATTTTGATACTAAACAAATTAATGAAGGAAATAATTATTATCACAGAGAAAATATTGTATACATCTTCAAATGTAACATTCAAAACCAAACTGAACTCTTTTACAACTATATACGTGTATTTATTTCTGCAGTACTATATTCTTTAAAATTTTTCTTCCTTCCTGGATAACAATACATTATTCATTATACATTATTGAAAATTAGAATAATGCACAGGAAATTTAAAAGGTTGCCTCTGTTATGACCTTCTTTTCTTTACTTTTCCTTTTAGTTAGCTAACGGAAGTTGACTCTTCAACAAACGAACAAACAAACATAAATTTTTTTAAAAAAGTATCGATTGTTTGTTCAACCATCCATTTTTCCCCCTTGTCATCTTCTACAGTATTTTGCTACAACAATATCCTTTTTTCATGCTTTGCTGTGTCTTTTCTTCCAGTTTATTTTTTATTTATTTTGCTTGCATATTTTTTTTTCGTTTCCTTATTGTGGTATACTACATATTATTCTACATATTTCTGCATGAATGATTAGATGGATATGGATGGATAAAACGAGAATTTTGGTGAAAAGATGCAAGAGTGGAGTTTTTGTTCATAAAAAAAAAAAAAAACTGAACGTTTTACATATATTGATGGCTGGTTTCTCTGAAAGAATACGATACACTGTTTTTACGTGTGGTTAAGTTTAAGGTTTATATCCATGAAATCTTTTCTTTAGGGTGCATTGCGATAGTTTTTTTTTTTCAGTAACCTAAACATAACCAAACTCTTTCCTATACTCCTGGTAGTAAAGTTTTATAACATGAATTAAAACATGATAATCCTAGACGTGAATAAAACGATAGAAGTCTCAATATGTAATTAATTTAATGATTATGATTATTTGTTGTTATATGGAGTCTGTGAAATGTTTATGTGTTGTGACATGCGTAGCAGTTGTCAGATTTCAATGAAGCACATACCTGCTGATTTCCAATTGATGTGAATGCTCTATAATTTGGTCACTTAGAGCACGATCTCAGCACAAGTGCGTAATCTTAGAAGTAAATAGAGATAGCTACTATTTGATATTAACTGAGCTCCTTCGTAGCTAAGCGGTTAGCGTACGGGAGACCCGGCTTCGATTCCCGGCGGGAGTACATGTGGTTTTGATTCCACGTTAATCAGTAGGTCCTGTCTTATATAGCCTCGCTGCTGAAAGGGACGTTAAACTCAACTCAACTATTTGACATTAAACTGTTACTCTTCCGAACTTTCACAGATAAAGTGTAGTTATTAATGATGATGTTCGAAATCAAGATTAAATTCCAGTCTCAGAGCAACATAGAGACAAAGTACGATATAAAATCCAGTTACACCCAAACAATCTAGGAAGTATCTTAAGGTTTCTTGCTGAGGTTGTTGCCTACAGTACCTGTGGTTATGACGTAGAGCCACGCGCTCGAAAGACAGACCCAGAAATCTGGATTCATGTACAAATCGGAATACGGTCAGATGATGGAAACCTGTCAATGCAGAATTTACATAATAAGGAAACTCAGTATGTAAGTTTAGCTGTGTTCAAGACATAAAACGAATTCAGACAAGAGATTATATAATAATTCACTTTACCATGGATTTTCAAACATGAAATTGTGTGTAGTAATTTTTTCTTGTTTCTTCTTCTTCTTCTTCTTCTTCTTGAGAAACGATATTAAATTTGAAATCGAAGTTCAATAAGGATGAAAAGTTTATATTTGGCCGGCTACATACGGATAAGCCAATCAGAATTCCTCAATACATTATTGTAATAATAATATTAATAATAATAATACTGTTTCATTTCACATTCTGAAATTATGCTAGACTTCTTAACTATAATGGTCTAATGTCCTAACCAGCAATGCTAAATCTGGCCTCTAGAGTGGGTGCTGCATATTCTCTATCTTTCACTGCAGCCTTGCCAGGCCCGTATCCATGGGGGCCACAGGGGGACGGGCCTCCTAAAATATTTACTGTCCTAAAATTCCGACTTTAGTAGAGTGGTAAACGTAGTCAAAGAATTATTCTTGAAAGACTGAATCCATATCAAAGAAACCGCTTCTCGCTTTATTTCACAGTTATAGGTACGAATATTAACATTAAAACCAGAAATGATAAGTTTTTACAACTTCCAGTTTGAATAAGAGGATAATAATGGAGATGTAATACAATCTTTGGGTGCTCTGAATATGTATTACACAACCGCTTCTCGCTACTTCTTACTCACGTAAAGCACTAGGTCCACGTTTCACATAGCCTTGGTGCTGAACTAGACGCTGAACTCCAAATCAATTAACCAACCGAATTACATGAGCCCCTACCTACAGTAGAAATGAAATCTCCCGCACAAAAGACACACATACGTGTTATGTGTCCATTGCATGTAAGTTTTGTTTCGTAGATAATGCATTTTGGAGTTTATGTGTAGTAGTGTAGTCCATTTGACTCACGCTAATAGCATTGGCCAAGAATGTCCTCAAAGTATATCGTGGGTCCATTGAGGGCCCGATAAATAGTTTAACAGACGTATAGTTGTGGTTGTATATGTTCCTAATGAAAGATGAGGTGGGGTAATTACTTCTTTGATGCTATATGTCGCTATATACACGTGTTGTATATGTGTTTGAGGTATAAGAGACGCTAGTGGTATTACTAGATGCTATAAATGGTCTTTGTCGTTAAGAAAAAATTGTTGGGGGAAATAATTGATGTTTTTCAAGTACAAAAACGAAATGAGAAGAAAAGAAGAAACCATGTGATCAAAATTCTTCGAAAAATTTGGTCAACAGTGACGGTGATACTGAAGATGGCGTACAGGAGAACGGAAGTGCATCCAACACAGAGAAGAAAAAGCATGCCCTTTGTCGTAAGTACAAAGAAAGCTATCTGAAGCATGGTTTTATTCAGTTTCCCGGCTCAGACAATTTGCCAAAGCCTCAGTGCGTTATCTGTGCTGTTGTTCTGGGTAACGAAGCTATGAAGCCTTCTCGTCTTATAAGACACTTAAACACAAAACATTCGGACTTAAAAGACAAACCGGTTTAGTCTTTTATGCCCAAGAAAAGTGCCCTGAAAACTGAAAAATGGCGATCTATCAAGCTTCAACTACAGGTACGGCACTTTTAAAAGCATCTTATTTAGCTGCTCTGCAGATTGCTAAGTGCAAGAAACCCTATTCTATTGGAGAAGAACTCCTCGTTAAACCTTCTTTAATAGCAGCGTGTAATGAAGTTTTAGGTCAGTCTGCAGCTAACAAAATTAAGGAAATACCTCTATCAAATGATACGATTGAAAGACTAATTTCCGACATGGCAGAAGATACAGAAGCTCAACTAATTTAAAATATTTAAAAAATCCAAATTCTTTTGCTATACAACTTGACGAATTAACAGGCGTCCAGAACAACAGTATATTACTTTCTTAGATACTATATATTGATTATACCGTTCATGACATCAAGGAGGACTTACTCAATGTATATGAGTTACCAGGTCAGACTAAACTAGCTCGGAGATTTTAAATGCATTGGATGCGTTTGTTCATATGAAAGGGTTGGAGTGGGAAAATTATGTTGGGGTGTGTACCGATGGTGCCGCTTCTCTGACCGGAAAACATTCAGGGGTGACATCCAGAATAAAGGAAGTAGCAAATCATGACATCATACTAACCCATTGTTTCACACATAGAGAACATTTAGCTTCGAAGAAAATGGCACCTGAACTGAATAAAGTTCTTTCACAAGCTTTGAAAATAATTAATTTTATGAAAAACAGCCCTTTGAAGACACGATTGTTGAAACTATTGTGCAAGGAACTACGATCTATTCATCAGCATCTTCTTTTCCACACAGAAGTTCGATGGTTGTCAAGGGGAAGGGTTCTAAGAAGGCTGTACGAATTGAGAAATGAAGTTATTTCTTATCAATAAGAAAAGCACTTATAGTCAATATCTTGAAAAAATTAAATCTTTAAGTTTTACGTCGCACGGTTATGCCGGTTAGGCTAAAGGAGACTGTGATGATGAGAAATGAATGAGATGGTGGAATGAAGAAAGTGGGATGAAACGGGAGAACCCCGAGAAAACGCACGAGTGTATGTCCACCACAAAGTCCACACGGCGCGAGCTGGGATCGAACCAGGGACCCCAAGCACCGGAGGTGAACGCTCTACCACTGAGCCCCCCAGTCAATATCTTGAGAACAACGAATGGGTAGCCAAGCTTGCTTACTTAAGCGACATTTTTTCCGCAGTCAATGAACTGAATTTGAGTCTTCACGGTTCGCAAACAATATTCAGTACCTGCAAGTAGAAGCATTCAAAAAGAAACTTGAACTTTGGCTCAATATGGTTTCTGAAGGAAATTTTGAAATTTTTGAATCGTTCTCTAGTTTTATTACTGAAGTCCATGTTGTTGACATGTCAGAACTAATAACCAGTCATCTTAAGATGCTCTCTTCATCATTTGAAAAGTATTATCCTAAAGATAAAGATCCTCGGGAGAGCAATAAGTGGATTATAAATCCTTTTGTTGAACATACGCATTCATCTCTTTCATACAAAGAAAGAGTACAGTCAGCCGAATTATCGTCGGACAGAGAGCTTGAATGTCTTTACAAATCTACGAGTATTTACAAATTCTGGATAAAAATGAGGACAGAATACACAGAAATACATGAAAGAGCAATGCCATTTCTTCTTTGCTTTTCCTCGACATATCTGTGTGAAACAGCATTTTCGGCAATTACTGTTCTCAAAACAAAGCAAAGGAATCGGCTGCAACTTCCTCACTGTTTACGTTTGGCTGTTACTTCACTTCATCCAAGAGTCAATCAATTGGCCAAAAATAAGCAACAGCAGAGGTCCCATTAACTTAAATTCAATGCGAATCCCATTAACTTCCTCACCTTTATTTTCAATTGTATACATAAACGATTTATTATTTTAGTTAACACTTATCACGTATGAATTTGTGGTTAGTGACTGAAACTAAGAATTTAAAAATCATTAGTTTTCAATTCAAAATTGGACAGGTGGTACTTAACAGTGGCTTCTGCAACAATGCTTAAAAGTGTACTGTATGTGGATTGTGCGTGTGTGTTGAATGGTGCTGAAAAGATGCGTTTGGACCTCTTTACTCCAGCTTCTTTCAAACAGTGGAGATGGTGAATCAAAACTAATTTTATTCTTAGTTTCATTAGTTTATTACAATACATTTTCATTGTATTAAATCTACCATCCATTACAGTGCAGATGAACGAAACTTTTCAAGGGATCGAAACAAAAGTATAAATTGCCTAAATGTTTTATCATTTAATTGTGCAACAAACTGAGATTAGCAATTACTTCTAATGAGTATTCACGTACGTAGCATTATATTTTACCTAAGTTGCTAAATATGGCAAATTAATGGAAACTAATAATTGTAATTTTTGTCGTGGGCCGCAGGAATTATTTTGGAGTCGTTGGTGGGCCGCAGTCTCACAAAGGTTGAGAAACACTGATCTACAGTTCTTGAATGTGTGCTCGAGTACTAGATGCTAAAATACGCTCAGAACTTTCCCTGGTCCATACAAATGTCTCCTGTTTTCAGCAGTTGGATGAAAGAACTGTTGAAAGCTATACTACATTTACTCCCCATTGCATTGTATCCGGTAAAAGAACAATTCTACTACAATGACACAGAATCCTGCCTTGTTGTCCCCTTTCCCCTTTCATTGAAAGTTTGTCGGAATGCATTTAATAAAACACAATTTTACCCGCTGATAAATCATTAGGCGAGATGGGAGGACACCGACGTCAGAGTGTATCGCACCCCCCCGTCCCTGGAATTTACAGGAATTAGGTGACCTGTGTGTGCACCTGGTCTCCAGCGACCTACCAAGGATCTTTGCGTCCATGCCAAGACGCGTCGCAGTTGTTATCCGTGCCAAAGGTGGACATACTGACAAGTAGTTAGGTAATGATAATATTCTGGCTGATGTGTGCGTATATTTTAACTCTCGTATATTTTGTCTCGACTCGAATTTCGAGACGTCTAGTCTCGAATTCGAGTCGAGTCGAGACAGAAGCTGTCGAATCGAGACACGAGTCGAGACAGAAACATATTTTAGAGTCGAGACAACATTTTCTCGAGACGAGTCGAGACAGCCTTAAATCTCGACTCGACTGGACTCGTGCGCATCCCTATTCACCATTAGCAAGTGTTATATACGATTAAAATAATAATAATGTTTAAGGATGATCTAATAAAAACATTAATTACTAATAAACAAGTGCTAGCGTAAGTTGACTTTACGCTGTTGATAAATTACACGTCACTGTGCAACCACCCGAAATAATCATTAGAAAAATGGACACGCAACTCGGAATACATCTTATATATTTGAAGGAGGCACAAAGTGCTTGTAAATGATGCACATACATTTTAATTGATAGAGTAGGTTATAGCATGTGAAAATAAACAGGTTTTAGATTATGACAAAGAGGAGATACGAAAGGATTAGTATACTTGTGGATAAATATTGTATAGAATACAGAGTAGTGAAAGGTTCAGGTAAAGAATAAAGGTTCACGGAAGAATTTAATTCTATGTTTTGTGTAAATTTAAGTTGGAGTTTCAATACATCTATGTAAATAAAAATAATCTCACTTATTATTTCGACAGCTTCGTAATGCCTTTCGCGATAGAAATTTTGGTTCAGTCTTACTATACGGAATCACAGATTATAAAATTCACGAAAAAATGTGGGGAAGTCTTTAATTTGCCCATTTAATGTCGAGAACAAAACCTAATGAACCCCTGCGGGGCTTCTAACCATTTCCTACTCCTACTCCTACTTCTACTACTACTTATACTATGGATCCGTATAGTAAAATTGCACGGAAATGTTTAACATTTCCAAGGATGTTATAAAATAGAGGATCTGTCCTTACAACAAAATCTTGAAGCCATACGTCACAGTTTTGCCATCCCTACTCTGCGCACTCCACCCAATAGGATCGCAATGTTTTGAGCCAACAATCATGGCGGAAACGAAAGTAGCGAATCAGACGATGGGGGAAATGAGAGTAGCCAATCAGACGTGCCGATGCTCGGTTGATTTTTGGCTTCATTTATTTTATAGGATGAAGACACATATGGGCAGATCCTCTATTTTATAAGATCCTTGAACATTTCAAACAGAAATTCTAAAATCTATTTTACAAACAACAAAACATCAACATGAAGAATCTGAATTATGAAAATATTTTGTATTACAGTTTCTGTATCATGCAATTAGGAATGAATTTTGAACTTTGTAATTATTCAATAAGAATAACCTTAAATGGAATGTTAAAATTATATATTATCATGTATATTATATACTGAACAAAAAGGAAAAGAACAAGTAGTTAGATTAAAGAAATTTATTTTCGAAGTGTATTTCATGTGTTCCTTTTACAAGTCCGTATAATATAACAGAAACTGTAGTATGTATGTTCAAAACGTTGAGAATGCATTAGTTAATGTAATTGATCTTTCATACTTCCACTTGTGATTGAACTGTGTGTATTACAATATACACATCCTCTTTTCTTCACAATACTACTATCATGGCGATGAAAAGAACACAAATTATTCAATACCATGTATTTCATTCAATCGTGGACAATGTTTACTTTGAAGACAATGTTTAACTTATGTAATGCAATAAGTTTCTTAATTCAAATGAATTTCTCTGCGCCTTTGAAATAAAAGATTTCATCTTTCATGTATAATTGATAAAGAAGGGTATTATGTATTGTAGAGTATACTTGTTATTTCAACTTAGTATGTGTAAAATCGCACCTAACCAATCATTTCTTTTGACAATCTAATGATAACATGTTCTAAGATGTGGAAATTTACTGTATCGCCACATACACTCAAACAATATTCACGAATGGTAAATTCTTTAGGTGAAAGCCTAAATTCTTGTATATCGATTAAATATTGATTCACACATAGTAAAATTTCACATGAACGCTGTATGAAAAACTGAATAATTTGTTCAACATATTTCGTATTCTTTGAAAATTCTCATGTTGTACGCACTAATTTTGTGATTTTGATCATAATGTTCTAGTTCAAATACTTGAATCAATTCAAAGTTCTTGTCATTGGATAAATACTTCATTGCATAAGAGCCAACATTATGAAGGTGCGCCGGAAAGTTCACAAGATTAAGTTGTAAGTATATATTTATAGCTTTTAAAACACATTTCGTAATGATATTATCACTAAAAATACACATAGTGTGTATGTACGGAAAGTAACGAGCCTCAATGTTTTTCTTACAATTTATTAATCGTACACATACAAAAACTTAATATTCCTCAAAGTACATACCTTCTGCACCAATACACTTTTGCCAGCGCGATGCCCATGCTGGATATGCCTTTTGAAAGTCCTAGGTTGGGATGTCCTTTAGAAGAGCTGTCGTGGTTGCTTGGACGTTCTCCACAGTGCCCAGATGATGTCCTTTAAGCACCCATTTCAATCAAGAGAACAAAAAGAAGATCGCTGGGCTAGGTCGGAACTGTAGGATGGGCGGGAAATCGTTTCTACGCCGATCCCCGTCAGGTAGGACGTCACAACAAAGGCGTTGTGAGTGGATGCATTGTCATGATGCAGTTTCCATGAGTATTGGAGCTCCTTTCCAACTCTGGTGACTCTAGCGTTCAACCTTGAAGCACTCTCTTGTAATATTGAGCAGTGACAGTATGGCCAGCGGGGACAATCTCGTGGTGCACGATTCCTTTTGCATCAAAAGAAAAACAATGACCATGCACCTTACTTTAGATATGCTCATTCGAGCTTTCTTCTGGCGCGGTGATGATGACGTGTGCCATACGGAGCTTTGCCTTTTGGGTTCCGAATCATATTCAAAAATCCATGACTCATCACCAGTGATTATGTTGTCCAAGAAATTGGGATAATCTTCACAAAGTTCTTTCAGTTACTGAAATTGTCCATGCGATTCACTTTTTGCGCCTCTGTCAAGATTTTCGGCACAAGTTTCGCACAATTTTTTCGCATGCCCAATTCTTCCGATACAAACTCGTGGACAACGATTTTCGGCAGGTTTAACTGTTCCGGCATCATACGAACACTAATGCGACAATCTGTTTTGAACAATTCGCTCATGCGGGTGACATTTTCCTCCGATGTTGAGGGGCGGCCGCAACGGGCCTCGTCCTTGACGTTTTCCGAACTTCTCGGAACGCTTTGTGCCACTCCTTTGCCTGTGAATAGGACATGCAGTCATCCCCGAAGGCTTCATTCAGCATGTCGTAAGATTCCTATGGCGTCTTGCTCAGCTTTACAAAAATTTCAACGCGTAACGTTGTCCTAACATTACGTAACGTTTTCACCATCGTAAGTACAAGCTCACTGCAAAGTAGTTCACGCCGCAGCACTTTCTGACTCGCCGAAAGCACGAAGGCGACTAACCCAGGTACGGCTAGAAAGCTTAAGTTCTCTCCTACTCCTCATTGGTAGCACCTCTCGGCGCTGTACAGTCGCTTCACAGTGAAGTGGGGCTCGTTACTTCCCAGAAAAACCCTGTACATAATCAGAACATAGTTGGAATTTATATACACAAGTTCACTAAACATTTACAGTTGTTTACTCCCAATTTTTATTTATCTACCACTCGGGTTCGGGAATTGGGTCCTCTAATTCACGTAGGCGAAAATTTTAATAATTTTTAATAATATGTATACTAGTTCCTTTCTTTCATCAGAATCCACTGTAGATTATTGATATGTGAGTTTACAATATCTCCTTCTTAATGGTAAAAAACACAGGTTTGAGCGTAAATGTTAAATATGTTGTCCAGCACGCTCAAACCTACTAACAGCCACCGTCAGTGGCTTATTTAAGGGGTGGGCTTTCGGGCTTAAGCCTGTCCCGAAATTTTATTTACTTTTTAAAGTAAATGAAATATCTTGTAGAATTTTCACATTTTCAGGAATAAAGTTAGGAAAGCCCCTCGAAACAAAATCGTAAATACGCCACTGCCTGCCACCATACACTCTAGCACGCCTTTCTAGCTACAGTTCCTTATTAGCCAATGTCCCAATCATTTTCTCTTCTTTGAAATCAACAATACTTCAATACAATATATTTTATTAGTTCCTTAAAAAATAACGGAAATTTCTAAACGCCAAATACCAAAGTTGTATTAAATTGTAAAACTTTTTTAACTCAATATAAAAAATAGCCACAATACTCAAGGCACTTCCTTGCCACTGGTGGATTCCAAAATAAGATATATTATCCCCCTTTTTTGAATTAAATTTGGTAAAGTGTGAAGATGAAAAACTTCAAATCCCCTACTCGTCTAAAATGCAATGTTAATTCAACCGAACCCTATATCAACAAATTTTCTTCAGTTTTTACGTGGAAATAGTAGGCCGCATTTATTTAACTTTACCTTTCATTTTCATGTAACACATTACTTACAAAGGCAACAAAAATTTCTAATTTATACATTAGCAATTAAATTTCATCACTCTATGCTTAAATTTTAAGTCTTCCTAGTCTCCAGTTAAACTTGGACAATACTTCTTTACTATTCCATTTTAATTTTTACAAGTTCGATTTAACTAAAAGTATCACATGTTACAGGTTACAGGTCTGATAACGATCTCTTCCGTTATCACACAAGACAGTTAATAAATGATGAAAATTGTTTGATAAATGTATATTGTTACGTAACAATGTGACAGTTTTGTAATGGTGTGTTGTCATAACAAATTAACAATACAAGACCATATTTTTCAACTAATTTCCTTCATTGTTAAAAAAATAAATAATCACATTTCATGTTCTTATTTTTTAAGACAGTACAAAATATCTTTTTTCCCGTTTAATCCACTGGAACTGTCAACAGAATTTATTTAATCAACATCATCATCCTAGGCGAAGCCTGCTCCTGGGAAAGGGAAGTAAAACGTCCCGGGTCACCATCAATGAGTTAAGTCTTTCATTTTATCATTATATTATCTCCAAAACCCAAAGAACTAAGGGATAAAATGAGTGAGAGTAGCGAAGTCTTCAGTTAGAATATGCTGGAAATATCCACGTGAAGGAAGTATAAAACGTCTGGCACAAAGACAGACCACAGTTATATTTCTCAGGAAGCAATTTCCAGGACAGCAGCCAGAAAATATGACAACTAAAATACTGCTCTAGAATGTCCTTCTGATTACCACATGTGAAATGTTCCCGGGAGAGAAGACAAGGACATCCCGGACCACCAAAGTGAAAAAAGGTTTCTTACGAAATTAGTTCCAGAACAGCAACCAGATGTGACAACCAAAAATCCAAGTTCCGTAGAATCCCAAACTTTAAAATGAATGGTTCCAGGTGAGAACACCCAGACCACCAACAATAAACAAATTTTAGATTCTTCATAATATAGCTGCAATACAAGAATCAGAAGACATAACAACTAAAAAAACCTCAAAATCCTCTAGATCACGCCCGATACGCTCAGATGAGGAATGGTCCCGGGGAGAGGAGGAGGAGGCCCCGGGCCACCGAAGACAATTACGATACGGAGCCAATAAGTGAAGACATCAAGAGCATCTAGAACATGTCTGATACCCTCAGGTGAGGCGTGGTCCCGGGGAAGGGGAGGAGGACGCCCCGGGCCACCAACAGCAAACCAAGTTTTCATTTCAGAAGATAGTTATTTCGAAGGAAAGCAAACAGGAGGAGCAACAAATTGGAAATTTGAAGAGACTCTGAAGCATGCCTCATATGCCTATGTGAGGAGTAGTCCCGGAGTGGAGGAGGAGACTTCACTAGACCTGTAAATAATTGTAAATATTTGTATATTTGTATATATTTGTAAATATTATTGTGGAATATTTATAAATAATGTATATTATCTGTAATATTTGTAAATAATGTGCATATGTAGTTACGAGAATGTATATAGCACTTGTAAATATTTGCATTACATGTAAATATATTTATACATATGTAAATATAAATATTGTTATATTTGTTGAAATTATTAGTAAATAAAACTAGTTTAACACGTTGTGGTTGAGCCCCGTTTATAGATGACAATAATTGAAGCTGAATGATAATTAGTTGGCTGCAACAGTGGTATTAAACAGTAGTTCTAAGGGTTAATCCACTTATTTTGCACGAACTATACGTACATAGTATGACAAGCTTTGAAAACAAAAAAATCAAACGGCAGTATTCAATACTATACATTTTGGTATTGGTGCTGATGGTACTTTGTGAGAGTGCACAACTTTTAGGCTGTAATAGAAAATAAAACCAGTATACGTCGTTATTTGGTGAAGTTTTGCATCCCTTTACAGCACGGATATAAGCATCTCGGACAAAATATTACAAAGTATCGGCATTCAAGCGGCGTTGTGGAAAGTAGCCTAGCATAACAATATGCTTGTGGATACCACGAATGTGTATATTGTATGTTATTTGTGACAGTTTGGGGCTAGTAAAACGTGCATGCTGATAGGTTGAACTATGCGCCGAAGAAGGCATGTGACCGAGTGGCAAAAGGGAGACACTGTCTTCGGGCATGAACGTAAACATACCCTGCGAGAGGTGGCGCAGTTCGTTGACGTGTCCAAATTCATGGTCAATACTGTCCATACGGAGTAGGAGACGTCTGGCACAAACCAATCCTCTCAGAGCATCGGTGGCAGGAAACCCACTATGTCCGATCGCGACCATATACGTCTAGGGAGATTAGCGACCTCTAAACGGTTCCAAATCTGGCCAAAGCTGCTGCAGGAATACAGTGCAGGACCTAGTTGTGAGGAATAAGCGAACCCTGCGACGACAACTGCATGGTGTAGGCATATTCAGTCTCATTGGCAGAATACGCCCAAGACTGACTGCCATACAGAAGAATAATCCCCAGTCGTGGGCGAGGGGATTATTCTTCTGTATGGCAGTCAGTCTTGGGCATATTCTGCCAATGAGACTGAATATGCCTACACCATGCAGTTGTCGTCGCAGGGTTCGCTGAAGTAGAGACGAGTGGCGAAAAACAGTGTGAGCAAAGGGCTCTGCAGAAGGGAGTGGTAGTGTCATGTTGTGGGAGTGTATTTCAAGTTCTGCTGTGGGTTCCTTGACAGAGGTGCTCAACTGCATGGAGGCTGTGGATTACGTGTCCACTCTGGATACTAAGATGTTGCTATTTGTCTAGTTTCTGCGAGATGGTCACATGACAGAGTCCTAGTATCAAAACGATAACTGCTCTGTTCACCGAGCCAGGTTTATACGATAATAGTTCACTTGGACATCCCACTTTTCACCTGGACTGCGAATTCGCCTGATTTCAACGTTATCGAGAAAATTTGGGGAATATTGGAACGAACTGTGAAGAGAAAACATCAACATTCCCCCACGTTGCAGGACCAGGGAATGGGTCAAACTGGACTTGAACTTTATACTCTCCCAAGAAAGCACATACTTTATATTTTTTGTCCTGGGTGCTTATAAAACGTGGACCTACAGTGTCACAGTTAAGTTTGAATTCTATTCTATTCTATTTATCGACCCTTGCAGGTGATTATGTAATATAATCGCAACCATCAAGCCCAGTCGACTTCTTCAGTAAGATTGTTTCAAGTTACAATTAATATAAATGTATCAGTATAAAGATGGCCCGTGCACGTGGACGATTAGCCTGTTCAAAATAATATTATTGTAAACTAATACTTGTAAAAAATAGTGTGGGGTAGAGGCGTCGGACATAGTTACGTTATACTATATACTATATGCCAAGGATTGCTATTTGAAGATCAAATTGTTTAAATATTAAAAGTGAAAAAAGTGAGAGCTTGACGCTCATATAGGCCTACTTATGTCTGGTGGTCATATTGACCTCCCATATTAAGTTTTATTGTTCATAGTAATTTCTCTTTCTTTTTTAAAATGGTATGAATGTGTGATTGGAATATTATCTTTCAGCGTCCTTTTTCAGCACAGACTATATAAGACATGATCCTACAATGTCATATACTAAGTTTCTAAGCAAGTTTATTGTCCATAGTAATTCCCAGTTCTTTACATTATGTGAATATTTGATTGTAATATAGTCTTTTAGCATGACTTTGGTAATCATAATTCAGAGGACTGCTTCTGGGTTGCTATAATAATCGACTGAGTTTGCATAGATTCAGTTTCACAGTAGTGTTGTTCTGTCTACTTTATAATATTTTTTAAAGACTTTATTCAATATGCTTTGTATAGATAGTGGTTCAAGACAGTATCATTTAAATATACATACAGAAAAGTAAAGACTTTAAGATGGTAATTGGTTGTACTCCCTACACAAGGGGGAGATGTAATAGGGTGTATACCTACTTAGTATCTTTACAGTCCACCGTATACTTGCCTTAAAAGGACGAGCGTATACGAGTATGGGTATACGTTATATTTTTGAAAACTTTCTTGAGTATATCCAAATATTTTAGCAATTATATCCCTAATCAAAACTAGGCCCGTAACCGAGATTTTGTTAAGGGGGGGGGGCACAGATAAGTTCTTTCTCTGATTGTCTCAAACGTATAAGCTTCCTTAATCGAGTTATTAACACGCTTTCCGCACTTGGTACGCATGTTTCAGGGTTTAGTTCTCGTTAGAGAATCCAGATTTTCGGTACTGAAACAGTTTAAGAGCTGCTTACAAAGAGAATTCACGAATTCCAGTTCAGAATGATAGAAAATAACGGCTCATCTATATTTGATTTTACGTTCAGTAAGAACCCTTCTTTTATTGGCATAAGAAAATATTCTCCAAAGAAAATGTTCTTACAGAATCCCGTCAATAGATAGCCTGTTGCATGAATATTTGGTCTTAAAACCTGTTGGGATAATGAACTAAGAAAAAAATTGAATAACATTTAATATTTGTACATATCTGACCAATATTTTTAGTCCACCAAATTTAGTTTTTAAGTTCCTAGGAATTACGAAAACAAAAACAATTACAAGATTCATCCAATTTCCAGAGCTGTTTCCCATAAAAATCACAGGAAAAATTTTATGAATCAACTGTCCTATACACAGTGGCGTATTTAAGGTGGGGATTCCGGCTTTTAACCCCTCCCCAAAATTTTATTTACTGTTTTAAATTAAATGAAATATCTTGCAGAATTTCACATTTCCAAAAATAAAGTTGGCAAAGCCCCTCCCGAAACAAAATCGTAAATACGCCACTGCACCGTACACCTATGCCCAGAACTTCATTGTTTCCATTGAAGCATTAGTTGAACCATTTAAAATCTTCATTTTAATAGGTAAAACAAATAGCGTAATTGTCCGGCTCCCACTTTGCAAACTTTCTTTCATGTATTTAACATGATCAAAGTTGTGTTTGCATTTACAGAGTTTTCACCTTAACTGTTGGTCCTGAAGAATGTGAAGGAGATAATGATGAAAGCAAGAATTCTTCGTCTGTATTATTATCTATTTCTCTCGAAAGACTTCGTCATCAGAAGTCTTATATACCACTTCAGTGTCTGATGATAAGGAGGGGTATGCATTGAGTTTGTATACTTCCCGCTGAGTGAATCTTCGTCGTAGCTAAAGTTCGGAGACTCTGGGTAATCAGATATCTTAAACTTTTTACTAGTACTACGAACCATCCTCACTTCTTCAGCATTAGCATCTTCCACAAACTGTCGTGTCTCCACGCAATTCTGTTTACTGAAATTTCAGTCTCGCATTTAAACAAACTTCGAAGCGAAGTCACTCAGCATCCGGGTGTGTGTTTCTACTTACATTAGCGATCAGTCCCACACCACCAACAATAGCACCAAGCTTTGCCTTTGCAGTTACCACGTGCTGTCGTCCCTTCCCCTGGCGTCCAGGGATGAATTCAGGGGGTAGCCCTGGGGGAATCTCCCCCCGAAGAAAATTCATTCCCACCCGGAGAAACTCCCAAAATTTTAGTCACAAAATGTACAAATTACTTCACCCAATTATTTGTTTTTCTTTCCGTGTACCTGCAGACGAAATCCGATCTCTCAATATACATATAAATGACGCAGACTCATTCTATATAAATATTAAACATGCAACATCTAAGGTAGAATACCAAATAGTCAATAAAACCTGTATTTCTTAACGCTATGACCGAGTTTGACAAAACATGAAATTGTCAACTGTTGAAGAAATGTTTGTATTTTAGTAGGTACTATACTCATCCCCTATATTATATATTAGTAGGTAGCACTAGCACAGATTGAGATAGGAAAGGAAAAATAGGGAAGATCTTTCGATCATTCTATATGATCTCTGATGTCAGCAGACTTCATTTCTTAAAAATGTACAGCTCTTGCATTATTTGAAATAGAGCACCTAAGTCCCATTTCTCACATCGGAAGTAACAGACGTAAATGTGTTTTACGATTGTTAAAGTAAACACACCTTTCTTTAACACTTTCCGGATCCGGGTTTTTTGGGCTATTTTTTAGACTTTCAGTCAAGCAGCTACTACATCGTCACTATTTATTCTAGGATCATGGTTCATACCTCATTCTCTTCAGAATAGAGCTGGCTTTCAAATGGTACCACTTGCATGTTCATACCATATACCAGGAGCGGGAAAAATGATGTCAAAGGGAAAATTTCGGAGGGAAATTTTTTCCTCGCACTTTGGGCCCTCTAGAGCGGCCCGGTGTGAACGTAACCATCTAAAAGAAAATCTGATAAATAGTACTTGGTATACTGACTGTGTGTGCCAAATTTCAAGTTTCTATTCTGAATACCAAGGGCGGGAGAAATTTTATCAGGAATACCCACCATGCCCCAAATTACCGTAAAACACCATGACCTCAGGTAAAAAATTTCCTGAGACATCCCTAATTACCCTAGGGTCATGTTTCTCCCATCATTCTCTTCAGATAAGAACTGCCTTTCAGGCGGTATGACTCACGTGTCTCCATCATGTATCTAAGGCGGGAAAATGAGGAAAAACGGGATTTTTGGGGTAAAAATATCCTTTTTTCAACTTTTAGCCCCCCTGGACCCCTCTGTTTTATCGCAGAGATCTGAAAAAAATCTGGTAAATACTAATCGGTGGGCTGAATGTTTATGCACAATTCCAATTTTCCAGGTGCAAAAGTAAGCCCGCCAAAAAAAAAATATACCGACAATGTCCCATATTGCCGTATACAGAGGGAAATTTTTAAACAGTCCCTGAGACATACATAATTACCCTAGGGTCATGTTTCGCCTATCATTCTCTTCAAAATAGAATTGCCTTTCAGGCGGTACCATTCACTTGTCCCCATCATGTATCTAAGGCGGAAAAATCCCAAGAAAGGGATTTTGTGGTAAAAATTTCCCTTTTTCAACGTTTAGCCCCTCTGTACCCCCTGTTTAAACCCAGAAATCTGAAAAAAAAAGATCTGGTAAATACTACTCGGTGGACTGAATGTTTTTGCACAACTTCAATCTTCTAGGTGCAAAAATAAGCCCGCAAAAAAAAATACCGAAAATGTCCCAAATTCCCTATACAGAAGTATATTTTGGTAAAAATTCCCTGACACTTCTTTAATTACCCTAGGGCCATTTGTCGCACATTATTCTCTTCAGAATAGAACTGCCTTTCAGACGGTATGACTCACGTGTCTCCATCATGTATCTAAGGCGGGAAAATGAGGAAAAACGGGATTTTTTGGGTAAAAATATCCCTTTTTTCAACTTTTAGCCCCTCTGATTCCCCCCTGTTTTAACGCAAAAATCTGAAAAAAAAATCTGGTAAATACTACTCGGTGGACTGAATGTTTGTGCAAAATTTCAGTCTTCTACCTGCAAAAATAAGCCCGCTAAAAATACTTTACATAACCCCCCCAAAAAAAATATTACACGAAAATATATATTTTAGAATTATGACGTCATCACCTCTTATGTCTCGATGCAGGAAGGTGTGAAACCATACGTAATGTCTTCTACAATGCCTCTTGACTTAAAAAAAAAAAAAAAAAAACCGGACGAAAAAGCTCAAATAGGAGAGTTATAACGCAATGTACCATGAAACACCCCGTATGGTACAGATTGTACCATGGGATCCCCAAAGGGTTAAGAGTCTTCATCCCGGCGAAATTAAAATACCGCTAATTTTACAGTAATTATGTGATATCTTCAAATAGATAAAAGATAATTGAAATATGGAACAAGAGCGCCCTAGATAATATTATTTTGTGTGAGGTACCGTTATCACAAGTCACCTAGTGGCTTTCCGTTTTCAGCTGTTTAGAAACGCGAAAATAAATGCCGATTTTCAAAATGGCTCAAAATCGAAAGCAGATAAGTGAGTCGTGATAACGGTTTCTCAAGTAAAATAATATTGTCTAGGGCGCTCGTGTTCCACATTTCGATTATCTTTTATCTATTTGAAGATATCACATAATTACTGTAAAATTATCGGTATTTTAATTTCGCCGGATGAAGACTCTTAAGTAAAAATAAGTCAGTTAAAGGGTGAGATTTAGAGGGTGTTATTTAGAGGGATCGGGGAAGAACAGTTATCCCTGTTGGATTAGAGATTTATATAGAATTTATCAATAGTAGTATATAAGTGAAAGATTACTATTGAAGGTGACGAAGGAGGGGCAAGCGGGGCGACGGCTCCGGGCACCGAAGTAAGGGGCGCACGATTCGGGAGGGAAAAAGAAAAGAAGGAAAGAAAAAAGAGGAATGAAACACATGTGCACATATATAAAATAAAAGGAAAAAAGTAATAAAAAGTGCTCAAAATCAAGGAAAAGCAGGGTTTACATTTTAAAATTTTCTCACCTTTCGCAGCTGGTCTGTCGACCTCAGTGATATGTACGGGGGTGCCGTCGTATAGTCTCGCCCCAAGCGCTGATTTTTCACGACACGGCACTAATCCTACTGAAGATTTCGTAAACTAAACTATTGATGTGTGTGCAGTGGAAAAACAAAGGCTAATATACTTGATTTAGAATCAGAAGTGTGAGAAAAAATGATTACTTTTTGTTAAGATATTCCTATGTATGTTTGTTTTAGGGCAAGAAATATTTGAGTTAATTTAAATCTTTTTAAAACTACATTAGTAACAAACAGTAACTACTGAATATAGGGAAAAAATTACCAAAATAGCTACTGTAAATAGCAGTTAAAGTTTAGTCTAAAAATATATTTGCCAGTCTTCATTTAATGTTTTAGATAAAATTAAAGGATTTTTAAAAAAATTATAATATCACATTGAATATTTATCAGCAATTAGTCTCAATATTAGCTAAGATGTGCATGTGAATGGAATGTAACGTTTCTCTTTGAGCGTTACATTTTCTCAAAGAGAATATTTGCGGAAATGTTCAATTAGCTCTCAACTAATATTATTTCTTATTATATTTTCTCAATTCTCGACTTTCATGAAGGATTCAAGATGGTTGACAATTGGACTAGTGCGTGTAGATGTAGTATGCTACTTCTCTTTGTATGTCTATGGTTTGCGTTGAGCGGCTTTTGAGAGTAGCTCGGATCGTTTGAAATAATTTAAAATTTTGTGTTTCATGTAAAACGGAAGGATTATTATGAATCTGCATATATAAATGCTCGTTTATATAAATTTTATTCTCCTTTAGTTATATTTGTTTTGTTATAAAATCTGTTATTTCCATTCTACGCTTTGATGCGTAGTATGGAATGACCAATCCGGAAGTGAGAGGGCTGCGGAGAGCCCCCTCTGGTTCACCTTTTTCTTTGTACTACGAACTGCGAATATGGCCGTGGTGTGGTGAGAAGCACGATTGTCCATAATTTTGGATATTAATTTACAGTGAGCTATGCAGTGAGTGGCTGTTCTTTAATATAATATTTAAAGAAGCTGTTTTAGTCGAACGGTATGCTAGGCTAGCGGGTATAAACAAGAATCACAAGAGAACTTACTCAAATATTCGACCTGTGCGTTTGAAGCATGGCTGAGATTGGTTGGATATTTCCTAACTGTTAATGTGATGAAAGCTGAAGTTCAGAAATCCCTTTTATGCTGTCTCCGGGACTGAACTCGATCGATGTATGGCCTCCTTCTCTTGACGTGGTGAATTTCCGTCCACCCTTACTACATTTTCTTGGCAAGGGACTTCGTCCTATATTACTTGTTGTCAGCTCAGCCCGCCTCTCTGGAATTTAATGTGTCTAACTGTGGTCGCTGTTGTGAGGATGAACATTGCAGCAGCTTTGCAGTGATTGTTTGTCTACCTGGTGGAGATAGTAGCAGAACGTATGCTTTTGCTATTAACCCAGGAGGGGTCGTCGTGTGACCAACCCACGCCGAGGTTATGGCTGTACACATGGTGAGATGTTGGAGGAGTCATCGGGACCGGTCGCCACCCTGGAGTGCTGTTTCACAGTGTTTCCACAGTGTCCCTATTCGTAAAGTGAAACCACGGTCGGGTGAGCTTTGGTAACTGTCTACTAGGTAAATATGTCTATTTCTTTTTTTATTCCGTCTTGTGAAGAAACTGGTATCATCCGGGAAGTTGCGGAAGAAATTGTCCACCATTTATAGTCGTCCAAATTGTTAAATATAATATCTAACGTCATATCAATGTCTTCGTGTGTTCACTATCTTACTACAGATTACTTATGAACAAACAATAATATACGTTCAATAATTCTCAGTCTTTCTTGGTGTATATATATATATATATATATATATATATATATATATATATATATATATATATATATATATATATATTATCCCATGTCAGTTTACAATGTCCATAATATTGTCCGAAATGAGTTTTGTCCGTAATATGTCCGAGTAAACGAGAGTGAGTCTCTATCCAGTAAGTTGAATCATACGCCAGCGGGGTAGTCTGATATCAAAGCCGTTTCTCTCTTGCTCTGAATAAGATCATCTCTTAGAGTTGTCTAGATGTATAATATATTACTATCTGCCATCTAGCACATGTATGTTAGCAACAGGTATTCCGTATTGCCCATTCTCTCAGGCATTCTATTTGATAAATTAAAGATTGATTAGCTATGGCTAGTTCATGTCTGTCTAGCAGCGGGCATTCCGCATTGTTTATCAATAACTATATACATATGTATATCTATATAATCTACAATCTAAGCATTAAGTCGCCGCACCCAAAGTTTGCATTCTCGAGTTGTTCTGTGACGTTTGATTGTGATGTTGCTCACTAGATCAGTGAAGCACGTTAAGACGGTGGGTGTACGATACCACTCGTACTTCAATGCGGGAGTGTCAGAAGTCGAGTCTAATTTCACTGGCTGGTTTTGTGTTCCCCATAATGTGCTACAGAGTTTAATGTTATTACCGCCGCTGCTAATAGTAAATGTCGAGGGAAATGCCCTCTTAGCAGTTGGATGCGGGTGAAGTGGAGAAGTTATGTGCTAAAAAGGGGAAGGTTAATCGACGCAGCCGTAGGTCTCTCTCTCTTTGCAAGGAGATGTTCACGAGTGGTAATGTAATTGATAAATTTCCTTTGGTGAAGTAGCCTACCAAGGCTTTTGTGCTATTGTCTAGAAATGTAAACAACTCTCTTACTGTTAGTACAGTGTGGCTTAATTCATATTGTTATTTATCTTTGAGTGGTGTTGGCGTTAAAAGGTTTGAGGAACTTAAACGGAATATAAAGATTTTTTTTTTCCTGAATCTAGCTATCCACGATCATAAATGTCAATGAGAGTCTTTTGTTATGCGTTTATTACAAGGAAAGTTAAATAAACAGAGATGCAAGATATATGGTGTTATCCTAAATGATTTTTTTTCTTTTCCTCGTCTTTTCCTTAGCATTGACAACGCAAGTAGTGTACAAGAATCTGGAGTAAGTAGCGTTGTGTTTACTGGTCTATAAATTATAGTGTAAGAAGGAATAACGGCGACCCAATGTTTTTTTTCTTTTCTTTCTTTTCCTTCGTTTCCTCAATGTCAGCTACGGATACAAATTCAAGGTAATATAAGACGCAAGGTAGCGCTTTTCAAGATGGCGTACGCAGCCAAAATTCTAATTATCGAAAGTGTTAACTTTTCAAGATGGCGAACCCAGCTGTAGGATTATTTTATTGTCTAAAATGTTACACTATTTTTGTCGTGTCATGCGGGAAGAAACGAGTGATACGGACTGTTGCGTTGGTGTTGATGAGATATACTGGATGGAGCTCACATATGTTTATGTTTATTAGACTTATAAGTCAGTAAGTAAGAATGTCGGCTGAGTCGAGGAATCTTCCTCCTAATGGAGATGATATTATTTGTGTTTGTTGTAGTGAACCTCTTGCTGCCGCGGAACAAATTGATTCTGATAAGAAACGTGCTATATCTTGTGACAGGTGTCACGAATGGTCACATTTTGTTTGTGTTAAGTTAAAAGATACTTCTAGTGTTTTCGAAGCTGTTAGCTCAGATTCTTTTGTTTGGGTTTGTCCTAAATGCGACGTGCATGCTTCTCCTGAAGTGTCGGAGCGTGAGAACGAATCACCTCCCAAGCATTTTTCTTCGCCTAAGTCCCCGCAAGGTAGCGAAAAAGGGACAGAGCACGTTAGTGAACTTGCTGAAATGTTCGCTCTTGTATTGAGTAAGATAGAAGAAAGTAATGCTAATATTAATAGCAAAATAGAAAGTAAACTAGAAAGCGTTGAGCAGAAAGTTAAAGAGAGTAACGAAGCTAACAATGTTAGAATTCAGGAGTGCATTGTTGAAAATGTACATAGCCTCTCCACTACAATTAACAAAATTGATGAAAGAATAGGTAGTGTAGAAAATCTTTGTAGTTCTCTAACTGTTAATCAAAAGGATTTGCAAGCGCAGTTAGATACTGTAAAAACGGAAGTTGAAAGTAATAAGTTGTGTATTGAGTCTGTTGAATCTCGTGTTGATTCCATTGAGAATGAGGCAGAATCTCATCATAAAGCATTAAAGGTTGTTTTTGATAGAATAAAAAAACTTGAAAATGAGAATGAGGAAGTGAAAATTGAACTAGAAGGGTGTAATACTAGTCAATCTAAGCTTTTCTCTGAAGTGTTAACCCTAACTAATAAAGTGGATAAATTGCAGAAACCTAAATTTACGTCAGTTGAGTGTGGGAGCCTGAGTAAAGAAGGTGTTCCCTGTAAACGTCCTTGTATTAGTGAAAATTCTTTTGTGTCTTTTTCTGAGTCGAGGGATAATTTGCCTGTTAATACTATTGTTGGTACGTCTGCTGAATGCAATGTGTCTGTTACTAGTTCTGATAGTTATCTGAGTAAACCTGTGTTTGTGCAATCAGAACCAGATATTAAATACGAGTTTCCAGCTAGTCCTAGTGAAACCAAAGTAATTGCTAGTGCCTTAAATGTTTTTCCAAATGTTAATTCTTCTGTTTATTACAGCAATAATGTAAGTAATAGCACTCGTACTACTGACACTGTCACATGGTCAATGTCGAGAGGGATCACTTCTCATGTTGGGAATAGCCCACCAGTGTTTAATACTAGCTATTTAAAGCCTAGTTATGATCCTAGTGTTTTTCACACTGCTATTGTGCCGAATAATCCGGTATCGCGAAACAGTGTTGCCACCTTTAGTGGTATAGCACCGCGTTCATTGCCTTTTGCGATTAAGCAGAAAGATTTACAATCTTTTCCTTCGTATTCTGGGGATATCAAACCTGGAGCCCCAAGGAAGTTTTTGAGGGATCTTGAGAAATGTTTAAGTATGTATTCACTTACTGATGGAGACAAACTACGGGTCGTAGAACATTGTATGGTGCGAGCCGCGTTTGCTTGGTATAGCTCAGTAGCTCCTGAAATTAAAACTTATCAAGATTTTGTGCGTCTTTTTAAGAATCAGTATTGTTCGCCTCAGATAGAGCGTGCACAGAAGAAGTCGTTGCAATCTTTGCGCTATGATAAGACGAAGTTTGCTTCATTGTTAGATTACGTTTGGTTTGTAGTCGAAAGTTACTACAATATATGCGAAACCCCGAGTACTTCGGAACTTGTGGAATTAATTTTGAATTGTTTACCGCCTAGGGACATGCGTTTGCTGTCCGTTCAGCAGTATAATAGTGTTGATGAATTAATGAGTAAAGTAGCGTTATTATCTGGGATTGAGGATACTTCTATGCATGAAGTTAGGCCTCCAACAAAGAAAGTATTCGCTAAGCAAGCTAAAATCATTAATCGTAATTCAGAACATGTTGACAGTAGCTGTCAAACTGAATTTTTAAGCTATGCTCAGACTGAAAATAGAAATAACAATAACAATAACAATAATGGTAATAAATAGAAATAACAATAACAATAACAATAATGGTAATAATTATCAGTATAATAATCGATATCGAGGAAATGGTAGAAATCGTTATCGTGGAAGAAATCGAGGACGTAACGGAAGATATCAAAATAATGATAGGAGACGAGATGAAGCATCTTCCAATCCAAGGGAAGATCAACCTTCATCTACTTCGGAAAACTGAGGTTGCAGTCTTTTCCGAACACGGGGGGAAACGACTGCTGTATTTCTCCAGTCCCCGTAGATAATGATTCGGAAACTAACGTCAAAACTCACAATGTCTTGGTGGAGTCATTATCCGGAGATGTAAATAATAACGAGAGTAATAATGTCATATCATTTAACGTAAACTTTGTAGTTGAGGAGGATGAAGAAAAAGAAAAGCCTGACTATTATTTTTCTTCTTCCCCTGTTGTCAAAGGAAACATTGGCGGAGTCCAATTAACCTGTACTATTGACTGTGGATCAGATTTGTGCCTTTTGGACTGGAATATTTGGAAACAGTTGAAATTAAAATTTTCATCTGCTAAATTGCGACCATATACTGGTTTGTCGTTAGGTGCCTTTGCTGGTACAGAGAAGTTTTCGGTTCAAGGTGTCCAGATATTTAGTTTAAATATTCAGGGTCATTTATTTGATATTCCATTGTTTGTTATAAAATATCTTCGAACAGATCTTATTTTGGGTTGTCCATTCTTAGACAAATTCAAAGCTGTTATCGACAGGGAGAGGAAAGAAATCCGATTGCGTGATAATGCTGGTAGTCATGTCGTAATTTCGACTAATCAACCTAGTATTCTTATAGTAGCTTTGTCTTCGAACAAGGTTGAGATCGGGAGGATTGAATGGCCATCCGATGAGCAGGAATCGCTTCCTTCCGAACTTTTGTGTTCTGATGTCAACATTTTAGAGGTTCCTCCTTCAGTAGAAAATCTAGTTACCTTTTCTGTGTCAGATGTGCATATAGTTTCTGAATCTAACCTTTCAGATACTGAAATTCAGAATTATATCTCATCTCGAGAAGATTTAGATACTAACGTTAAGCAACGTTTATATAATTTGTTACTCCGATATCGTAATATTTTCTGCGAGTATCCTCGTAGGATACGAACGCCCTTGTACAAGATAGAATTAACTGACGAAGAACCTGTAGTAGGACCATGTTATTCTGTGCCAAAATCCATGGAAATGGAATTTGAGGCAGAATTACAAAAATGGATTGAATTAGGCTTAGCCCGTGAACAGACCTCACCGTACCGGAACCCCATGCATTGTGTTCGCAAGGCGTCTGGTGCTGTTAGACCTGTAATTGATTTTCGCCTACTGAACCACCGTGTTCGAGCTCCTAAGGCTCAGGTGGAACCAATAGGTGATATATTGAACCGTGTAGCGAAAGCGCAATACTTTTCAAAGTTCGACTGTTCGTCAGGATATTATGGCGTAGGTCTCCATCCTTCGTCATACTCCTGTACGAGTTTTGTTTATAAAGGGCGACAATACGTAATGATGGTCTTACCTCAAGGAATCAAGAGTGCGCCCGCTATTTTCCAGAGCGTTATGCATAGTTACTTCGATCAAAGTACTAAAGATTTTGTCACTTTGTTTCTGGACGATATTTTAATATCTAGCACTTCTCTAGACGAACACTTCGCCCATCTGGAGCGTGTGTTCGAAATTTTTGAACGTGGGAATTTTTCCCTAAATTTCCGGAAGTGTTGCTTCCTTCTGACGGAAGTGAACTTCCTGGGACATGTCATTAGTGGTCAGACTGTCAAAGTTGACCCACGTCATAATGAGCCAATCCGTTGCTATCCCATCCCGAAAACCAAGAAAAAGATGCGTCAATTTCTAGGATTATTGGGATGGCGACAGCGGTTCATTCCCAATTATTCGACTCTTACTTCTCCGTTGTACGATCTTATTAAGAAGGATGTTAAGTACAAACTCACTCCTGAAGTTTTGGATCTCTTTTATAAATTGCGGGAAATCGTCAGTAATCCATCGGCGTTGGGACAACCAGATTTCAATTTGCCGTTCCACATCCATTCGGATGCTTGTTCTGAGAATTTGGCTGGTTTTCTGGCACAGTACCCTGATGGGTCCGATCATCCAAATGTCATCGCCTACGCTAGTCGTAGAGTTAAACCTCACGAACTTTCATTGTCTTCTTTTCAGTTGGAATTGCTCTCTGTTTTATTTTTGTGTGAACGTTTTTCACAATATATTCTTGGAAGAACTGCGTATATCCATACGGATAATGCTGCAGTCACTCATTCTTTTTCTATGAAGAACTTAGATACTAGGACGACTCGTATGCTTCTTAAATTGCAAAGGTTTGACCTTGTCTTCGAGCATTGTCCTGGGAGTCTGAATTTTGTCGCGGATACATTGAGTAGGAATCCACCGGAAGTGCCTTCGAAGTTAGAAGAGTGTCATGTCAATTTCTTGTCTGTCCAAGATTCGTCTCTTTTCAACCTGGAGAAAGTCAGGGAAAAGCAGAAGTATGACGACTACTGTATTAAGTTAAGGTCTTTATTGGATAGTTCCTCGGAACATGTCACTTGTTATCAAGGTTTGTTATATTTCAAACTTAAGAATTCGAACCAATGGCTTTTGGTTATTCCTCAAGAGTTAGTAAAAGAAATAATTGGAATAGTCCATTCACGTGGTCATTTTGGAGCTAGGAAATGTATGTCTTTATGTCGTTCTTTATTTTATTGGAAGAAACAAAGACTGTCAATTCGACAGTATATTAGAGATTGTCTTGATTGTGCTGAGACAAAGTTCGCCAATCAGGTAATACTTAAAGAAGAAATTCATATAGAAGCCAGTCGACCTCACGACCGCCTAGCGGTAGATCTCGTTGGGAGGCTCCCGGTTAGTAATGGTTATTATTATATTTTATCTATTATTGATGTTTATTCTAGGTTTGTTTGTTTCTTTCCTTTAAAGACTGCTCATGTTAAAGGTATAATTTCAGTGTTGGAAAAGAATTATTTTTATTTGTTCCCTTATCCTAATGCTATTGTCTCGGATAAAGGTTCACAGTTTATCTCGCGCCTCTGGCAGGACTATTGTAAGGAGCATAATATGAAATCCGTACTAACGTCTAGTTATTCCCCGTCTTCGAATGGTTTGGCAGAAAGGAGCCATAAAGAACTCAACCGAATCATTCGTTTAGAGTGTCATAGTAATCATTCTAAGTGGAGTACTGTACTGAAGCGATGTCAGGAACTCCTAAATTATTCATTATGTAGTAGTATTGATTGTACGCCTGCAGAGCTATTTTTATCTTATTCTGCTATTGAAGCATTTAAAAAGAATTTTCCTTGGCCTGGTGTTCTAGAGAAGACACCTACCCAAGATCGTCATATTACATTGTATCCTAAAGTTACTAATAAAACTAAGAAATCTTTGAAACGAACAGGAAGGGAGGTTAAGTTAGAAGAAGGAGACCTAGTGATGGTTAAACTTCACCATCTTTCCTCTTCAGTTAAAGGAGAATTTGCTAAATATATGAAATGTTTCTCGGGCCCTTTCTTGGCTAGAAGGGTTCTGAAAAACTCAGTGATTTTGCATACCCTCACTGGGGAAAGTGTGGGAACGCAGAATTTTCATAATTTGAAGAAATTCAACTGTTCCAAAGAACGAAGAGATGAACTTCTTCGAGATTATCCATATAAATAACTTCTAATAATAATATATAGGGTGAAAAAAAAGAGAGAGAGAGAAATATTTTTTTTCTTTTTTTTTTCCTTGTCCTCTGGGTGGATGTAACGTTCCTCTTTGAGCGTTACATTTTCTCAAAGAGAATATTTGCGGAAATGTTCAATTAGCTCTCAACTAATATTATTTCTTATTATATTTTCTCAATTCTCGACTTTCATGAAGGATTCAAGATGGTTGACAATTGGACTAGTGCGTGTAGATGTAGTATGCTACTTCTCTTTGTATGTCTATGGTTTGCGTTGAGCGGCTTTTGAGAGTAGCTCGGATCGTTTGAAATAATTTAAAATTTTGTGTTTCATGTAAAACGGAAGGATTATTATGAATCTGCATATATAAATGCTCGTTTATATAAATTTTATTCTCCTTTAGTTATATTTGTTTTGTTATAAAATCTGTTATTTCCATTCTACGCTTTGATGCGTAGTATGGAATGACCAATCCGGAAGTGAGAGGGCTGCGGAGAGCCCCCTCTGGTTCACCTTTTTCTTTGTACTACGAACTGCGAATATGGCCGTGGTGTGGTGAGAAGCACGATTGTCCATAATTTTGGATATTAATTTACAGTGAGCTATGCAGTGAGTGGCTGTTCTTTAATATAATATTTAAAGAAGCTGTTTTAGTCGAACGGTATGCTAGGCTAGCGGGTATAAACAAGAATCACAAGAGAACTTACTCAAATATTCGACCTGTGCGTTTGAAGCATGACTGAGATTGGTTGGATATTTCCTAACTGTTAATGTGATGAAAGCTGAAGTTCAGAAATCCCTTTTATGCTGTCTCCGGGACTGAACTCGATCGATGTATGGCCTCCTTCTCTTGACGTGGTGAATTTCCGTCCACCCTTACTACATTTTCTTGGCAAGGGACTTCGTCCTATATTACTTGTTGTCAGCTCAGCCCGCCTCTCTGGAATTTAATGTGTCTAACTGTGGTCGCTGTTGTGAGGATGAACATTGCAGCAGCTTTGCAGTGATTGTTTGTCTACCTGGTGGAGATAGTAGCAGAACGTATGCTTTTGCTATTAACCCAGGAGGGGTCGTCGTGTGATCAACCCACGCCGAGGTTATGGCTGTACACATGGTGAGATGTTGGAGGAGTCATCAGGACCGGTCGCCACCCTGGAGTGCTGTTTCACAGTGTTTCCACAGTGTCCCTATTCGTAAAGTGAAACCACGGTCGGGTGAGCTTTGGTAACTGTCTACTAGGTAAATATGTCTATTTCTTTTTTTATTCCGTCTTGTGAAGAAACTGGTATCATCCGGGAAGTTGCGGAAGAAATTGTCCACCATTTATAGTCGTCCAAATTGTTAAATATAATATCTAACGTCATATCAATGTCTTCGTGTGTTCACTATCTTACTACAGATTACTTATGAACAAACAATAATATACGTTCAATAATTCTCAGTCTTTCTTGGTGTATATATATATATATATATATATATATATATATATTATCCGAGTCAGTTTACAATGTCCATAATATTGTCCGAAATGAGTTTTGTCCGTAATATGTCCGAGTAAACGAGAGTGAGTCTCTATCCAGTAAGTTGAATCATACGCCAGCGGGGTAGTCTGATATCAAAGCCGTTTCTCTCTTGCTCTGAATAAGATCATCTCTTAGAGTTGTCTAGATGTATAATATATTACTATCTGCCATCTAGCACATGTATGTTAGCAACAGGTATTCCGTATTGCCCATTCTCTCAGGCATTCTATTTGATAAATTAAAGATTGATTAGCTATGGCTAGTTCATGTCTGTCTAGCAGCGGGCATTCCGCATTGTTTATCAATAACTATATACATATGTATATCTATATAATCTACAATCTAAGCATTAAGTCGCCGCACCCAAAGTTTGCATTCTCGAGTTGTTCTGTGACGTTTGATTGTGATGTTGCTCACTAGATCAGTGAAGCACGTTAAGACGGTGGGTGTACGATACCACTCGTACTTCAATGCGGGAGTGTCAGAAGTCGAGTCTAATTTCACTGGCTGGTTTTGTGTTCCCCATAATGTGCTACAGAGTTTAATGTTATTACCGCCGCTGCTAATAGTAAATGTCGAGGGAAATGCCCTCTTAGCAGTTGGATGCGGGTGAAGTGGAGAAGTTATGTGCTAAAAAGGGGAAGGTTAATCGACGCAGCCGTAGGTCTCTCTCTCTTTGCAAGGAGATGTTCACGAGTGGTAATGTAATTGATAAATTTCCTTTGGTGAAGTAGCCTACCAAGGCTTTTGTGCTATTGTCTAGAAATGTAAACAACTCTCTTACTGTTAGTACAGTGTGGCTTAATTCATATTGTTATTTATCTTTGAGTGGTGTTGGCGTTAAAAGGTTTGAGGAACTTAAACGGAATATAAAGATTTTTTTTTTCCTGAATCTAGCTATCCACGATCATAAATGTCAATGAGAGTCTTTTGTTATGCGTTTATTACAAGGAAAGTTAAATAAACAGAGATGCAAGATATATGGTGTTATCCTAAATGATTTTTTTTCTTTTCCTCGTCTTTTCCTTAGCATTGACAACGCAAGTAGTGTACAAGAATCTGGAGTAAGTAGCGTTGTGTTTACTGGTCTATAAATTATAGTGTAAGAAGGAATAACGGCGACCCAATGTTTTTTTTTCTTTTCTTTCTTTTCCTTCGTTTCCTCAATGTCAGCTACGGATACAAATTCAAGGTAATATAAGACGCAAGGTAGCGCTTTTCAAGATGGCGTACGCAGCCAAAATTCTAATTATCGAAAGTGTTAACTTTTCAAGATGGCGAACCCAGCTGTAGGATTATTTTATTGTCTAAAATGTTACACTATTTTTGTCGTGTCATGCGGGAAGAAACGAGTGATACGGACTGTTGCGTTGGTGTTGATGAGATATACTGGATGGAGCTCACATATGTTTATGTTTATTAGACTTATAAGTCAGTAAGTAAGAATGTCGGCTGAGTCGAGGAATCTTCCTCCTAATGGAGATGATATTATTTGTGTTTGTTGTAGTGAACCTCTTGCTGCCGCGGAACAAATTGATTCTGATAAGAAACGTGCTATATCTTGTGACAGGTGTCACGAATGGTCACATTTTGTTTGTGTTAAGTTAAAAGATACTTCTAGTGTTTTCGAAGCTGTTAGCTCAGATTCTTTTGTTTGGGTTTGTCCTAAATGCGACGTGCATGCTTCTCCTGAAGTGTCGGAGCGTGAGAACGAATCACCTCCCAAGCATTTTTCTTCGCCTAAGTCCCCGCAAGGTAGCGAAAAAGGGACAGAGCACGTTAGTGAACTTGCTGAAATGTTCGCTCTTGTATTGAGTAAGATAGAAGAAAGTAATGCTAATATTAATAGCAAAATAGAAAGTAAACTAGAAAGCGTTGAGCAGAAAGTTAAAGAGAGTAACGAAGCTAACAATGTTAGAATTCAGGAGTGCATTGTTGAAAATGTACATAGCCTCTCCACTACAATTAACGAAATTGATGAAAGAATAGGTAGTGTAGAAAATCTTTGTAGTTCTCTAACTGTTAATCAAAAGGATTTGCAAGCGCAGTTAGATACTGTAAAAACGGAAGTTGAAAGTAATAAGTTGTGTATTGAGTCTGTTGAATCTCGTGTTGATTCCATTGAGAATGAGGCAGAATCTCATCATAAAGCATTAAAGGTTGTTTTTGATAGAATAAAAAAACTTGAAAATGAGAATGAGGAAGTGAAAATTGAACTAGAAGGGTGTAATACTAGTCAATCTAAGCTTTTCTCTGAAGTGTTAACCCTAACTAATAAAGTGGATAAATTGCAGAAACCTAAATTTACGTCAGTTGAGTGTGGGAGCCTGAGTAAAGAAGGTGTTCCCTGTAAACGTCCTTGTATTAGTGAAAATTCTTTTGTGTCTTTTTCTGAGTCGAGGGATAATTTGCCTGTTAATACTATTGTTGGTACGTCTGCTGAATGCAATGTGTCTGTTACTAGTTCTGATAGTTATCTGAGTAAACCTGTGTTTGTGCAATCAGAACCAGATATTAAATACGAGTTTCCAGCTAGTCCTAGTGAAACCAAAGTAATTGCTAGTGCCTTAAATGTTTTTCCAAATGTTAATTCTTCTGTTTATTACAGCAATAATGTAAGTAATAGCACTCGTACTACTGACACTGTCACATGGTCAATGTCGAGAGGGATCACTTCTCATGTTGGGAATAGCCCACCAGTGTTTAATACTAGCTATTTAAAGCCTAGTTATGATCCTAGTGTTTTTCACACTGCTATTGTGCCGAATAATCCGGTATCGCGAAACAGTGTTGCCACCTTTAGTGGTATAGCACCGCGTTCATTGCCTTTTGCGATTAAGCAGAAAGATTTACAATCTTTTCCTTCGTATTCTGGGGATATCAAACCTGGAGCCCCAAGGAAGTTTTTGAGGGATCTTGAGAAATGTTTAAGTATGTATTCACTTACTGATGGAGACAAACTACGGGTCGTAGAACATTGTATGGTGCGAGCCGCGTTTGCTTGGTATAGCTCAGTAGCTCCTGAAATTAAAACTTATCAAGATTTTGTGCGTCTTTTTAAGAATCAGTATTGTTCGCCTCAGATAGAGCGTGCACAGAAGAAGTCGTTGCAATCTTTGCGCTATGATAAGACGAAGTTTGCTTCATTGTTAGATTACGTTTGGTTTGTAGTCGAAAGTTACTACAATATATGCGAAACCCCGAGTACTTCGGAACTTGTGGAATTAATTTTGAATTGTTTACCGCCTAGGGACATGCGTTTGCTGTCCGTTCAGCAGTATAATAGTGTTGATGAATTAATGAGTAAAGTAGCGTTATTATCTGGGATTGAGGATACTTCTATGCATGAAGTTAGGCCTCCAACAAAGAAAGTATTCGCTAAGCAAGCTAAAATCATTAATCGTAATTCAGAACATGTTGACAGTAGCTGTCAAACTGAATTTTTAAGCTATGCTCAGACTGAAAATAGAAATAACAATAACAATAACAATAATGGTAATAAATAGAAATAACAATAACAATAACAATAATGGTAATAATTATCAGTATAATAATCGATATCGAGGAAATGGTAGAAATCGTTATCGTGGAAGAAATCGAGGACGTAACGGAAGATATCAAAATAATGATAGGAGACGAGATGAAGCATCTTCCAATCCAAGGGAAGATCAACCTTCATCTACTTCGGAAAACTGAGGTTGCAGTCTTTTCCGAACACGGGGGGAAACGACTGCTGTATTTCTCCAGTCCCCGTAGATAATGATTCGGAAACTAACGTCAAAACTCACAATGTCTTGGTGGAGTCATTATCCGGAGATGTAAATAATAACGAGAGTAATAATGTCATATCATTTAACGTAAACTTTGTAGTTGAGGAGGATGAAGAAAAAGAAAAGCCTGACTATTATTTTTCTTCTTCCCCTGTTGTCAAAGGAAACATTGGCGGAGTCCAATTAACCTGTACTATTGACTGTGGATCAGATTTGTGCCTTTTGGACTGGAATATTTGGAAACAGTTGAAATTAAAATTTTCATCTGCTAAATTGCGACCATATACTGGTTTGTCGTTAGGTGCCTTTGCTGGTACAGAGAAGTTTTCGGTTCAAGGTGTCCAGATATTTAGTTTAAATATTCAGGGTCATTTATTTGATATTCCATTGTTTGTTATAAAATATCTTCGAACAGATCTTATTTTGGGTTGTCCATTCTTAGACAAATTCAAAGCTGTTATCGACAGGGAGAGGAAAGAAATCCGATTGCGTGATAATGCTGGTAGTCATGTCGTAATTTCGACTAATCAACCTAGTATTCTTATAGTAGCTTTGTCTTCGAACAAGGTTGAGATCGGGAGGATTGAATGGCCATCCGATGAGCAGGAATCGCTTCCTTCCGAACTTTTGTGTTCTGATGTCAACATTTTAGAGGTTCCTCCTTCAGTAGAAAATCTAGTTACCTTTTCTGTGTCAGATGTGCATATAGTTTCTGAATCTAACCTTTCAGATACTGAAATTCAGAATTATATCTCATCTCGAGAAGATTTAGATACTAACGTTAAGCAACGTTTATATAATTTGTTACTCCGATATCGTAATATTTTCTGCGAGTATCCTCGTAGGATACGAACGCCCTTGTACAAGATAGAATTAACTGACGAAGAACCTGTAGTAGGACCATGTTATTCTGTGCCAAAATCCATGGAAATGGAATTTGAGGCAGAATTACAAAAATGGATTGAATTAGGCTTAGCCCGTGAACAGACCTCACCGTACCGGAACCCCATGCATTGTGTTCGCAAGGCGTCTGGTGCTGTTAGACCTGTAATTGATTTTCGCCTACTGAACCACCGTGTTCGAGCTCCTAAGGCTCAGGTGGAACCAATAGGTGATATATTGAACCGTGTAGCGAAAGCGCAATACTTTTCAAAGTTCGACTGTTCGTCAGGATATTATGGCGTAGGTCTCCATCCTTCGTCATACTCCTGTACGAGTTTTGTTTATAAAGGGCGACAATACGTAATGATGGTCTTACCTCAAGGAATCAAGAGTGCGCCCGCTATTTTCCAGAGCGTTATGCATAGTTACTTCGATCAAAGTACTAAAGATTTTGTCACTTTGTTTCTGGACGATATTTTAATATCTAGCACTTCTCTAGACGAACACTTCGCCCATCTGGAGCGTGTGTTCGAAATTTTTGAACGTGGGAATTTTTCCCTAAATTTCCGGAAGTGTTGCTTCCTTCTGACGGAAGTGAACTTCCTGGGACATGTCATTAGTGGTCAGACTGTCAAAGTTGACCCACGTCATAATGAGCCAATCCGTTGCTATCCCATCCCGAAAACCAAGAAAAAGATGCGTCAATTTCTAGGATTATTGGGATGGCGACAGCGGTTCATTCCCAATTATTCGACTCTTACTTCTCCGTTGTACGATCTTATTAAGAAGGATGTTAAGTACAAACTCACTCCTGAAGTTTTGGATCTCTTTTATAAATTGCGGGAAATCGTCAGTAATCCATCGGCGTTGGGACAACCAGATTTCAATTTGCCGTTCCACATCCATTCGGATGCTTGTTCTGAGAATTTGGCTGGTTTTCTGGCACAGTACCCTGATGGGTCCGATCATCCAAATGTCATCGCCTACGCTAGTCGTAGAGTTAAACCTCACGAACTTTCATTGTCTTCTTTTCAGTTAGAATTGCTCTCTGTTTTATTTTTGTGTGAACGTTTTTCACAATATATTCTTGGAAGAACTGCGTATATCCATACGGATAATGCTGCAGTCACTCATTCTTTTTCTATGAAGAACTTAGATACTAGGACGACTCGTATGCTTCTTAAATTGCAAAGGTTTGACCTTGTCTTCGAGCATTGTCCTGGGAGTCTGAATTTTGTCGCGGATACATTGAGTAGGAATCCACCGGAAGTGCCTTCGAAGTTAGAAGAGTGTCATGTCAATTTCTTGTCTGTCCAAGATTCGTCTCTTTTCAACCTGGAGAAAGTCAGGGAAAAGCAGAAGTATGACGACTACTGTATTAAGTTAAGGTCTTTATTGGATAGTTCCTCGGAACATGTCACTTGTTATCAAGGTTTGTTATATTTCAAACTTAAGAATTCGAACCAATGGCTTTTGGTTATTCCTCAAGAGTTAGTAAAAGAAATAATTGGAATAGTCCATTCACGTGGTCATTTTGGAGCTAGGAAATGTATGTCTTTATGTCGTTCTTTATTTTATTGGAAGAAACAAAGACTGTCAATTCGACAGTATATTAGAGATTGTCTTGATTGTGCTGAGACAAAGTTCGCCAATCAGGTAATACTTAAAGAAGAAATTCATATAGAAGCCAGTCGACCTCACGACCGCCTAGCGGTAGATCTCGTTGGGAGGCTCCCGGTTAGTAATGGTTATTATTATATTTTATCTATTATTGATGTTTATTCTAGGTTTGTTTGTTTCTTTCCTTTAAAGACTGCTCATGTTAAAGGTATAATTTCAGTGTTGGAAAAGAATTATTTTTATTTGTTCCCTTATCCTAATGCTATTGTCTCGGATAAAGGTTCACAGTTTATCTCGCGCCTCTGGCAGGACTATTGTAAGGAGCATAATATGAAATCCGTACTAACGTCTAGTTATTCCCCGTCTTCGAATGGTTTGGCAGAAAGGAGCCATAAAGAACTCAACCGAATCATTCGTTTAGAGTGTCATAGTAATCATTCTAAGTGGAGTACTGTACTGAAGCGATGTCAGGAACTCCTAAATTATTCATTATGTAGTAGTATTGATTGTACGCCTGCAGAGCTATTTTTATCTTATTCTGTTATTGAAGCATTTAAAAAGAATTTTCCTTGGCCTGGTGTTCTAGAGAAGACACCTACCCAAGATCGTCATATTACATTGTATCCTAAAGTTACTAATAAAACTAAGAAATCTTTGAAACGAACAGGAAGGGAGGTTAAGTTAGAAGAAGGAGACCTAGTGATGGTTAAACTTCACCATCTTTCCTCTTCAGTTAAAGGAGAATTTGCTAAATATATGAAATGTTTCTCGGGCCCTTTCTTGGCTAGAAGGGTTCTGAAAAACTCAGTGATTTTGCATACCCTCACTGGGGAAAGTGTGGGAACGCAGAATTTTCATAATTTGAAGAAATTCAACTGTTCCAAAGAACGAAGAGATGAACTTCTTCGAGATTATCCATATAAATAACTTCTAATAATAATATATAGGGTGAAAAAAAAGAGAGAGAGAGAAATATTTTTTTTCTTTTTTTTTTCCTTGTCCTCTGGGTGGATGTAACGTTCCTCTTTGAGCGTTACATTTTCTCAAAGAGAATATTTGCGGAAATGTTCAATTAGCTCTCAACTAATATTATTTCTTATTATATTTTCTCAATTCTCGACTTTCATGAAGGATTCAAGATGGTTGACAATTGGACTAGTGCGTGTAGATGTAGTATGCTACTTCTCTTTGTATGTCTATGGTTTGCGTTGAGCGGCTTTTGAGAGTAGCTCGGATCGTTTGAAATAATTTAAAATTTTGTGTTTCATGTAAAACGGAAGGATTATTATGAATCTGCATATATAAATGCTCGTTTATATAAATTTTATTCTCCTTTAGTTATATTTGTTTTGTTATAAAATCTGTTATTTCCATTCTACGCTTTGATGCGTAGTATGGAATGACCAATCCGGAAGTGAGAGGGCTGCGGAGAGCCCCCTCTGGTTCACCTTTTTCTTTGTACTACGAACTGCGAATATGGCCGTGGTGTGGTGAGAAGCACGATTGTCCATAATTTTGGATATTAATTTACAGTGAGCTATGCAGTGAGTGGCTGTTCTTTAATATAATATTTAAAGAAGCTGTTTTAGTCGAACGGTATGCTAGGCTAGCGGGTATAAACAAGAATCACAAGAGAACTTACTCAAATATTCGACCTGTGCGTTTGAAGCATGACTGAGATTGGTTGGATATTTCCTAACTGTTAATGTGATGAAAGCTGAAGTTCAGAAATCCCTTTTATGCTGTCTCCGGGACTGAACTCGATCGATGTATGGCCTCCTTCTCTTGACGTGGTGAATTTCCGTCCACCCTTACTACATTTTCTTGGCAAGGGACTTCGTCCTATATTACTTGTTGTCAGCTCAGCCCGCCTCTCTGGAATTTAATGTGTCTAACTGTGGTCGCTGTTGTGAGGATGAACATTGCAGCAGCTTTGCAGTGATTGTTTGTCTACCTGGTGGAGATAGTAGCAGAACGTATGCTTTTGCTATTAACCCAGGAGGGGTCGTCGTGTGATCAACCCACGCCGAGGTTATGGCTGTACACATGGTGAGATGTTGGAGGAGTCATCAGGACCGGTCGCCACCCTGGAGTGCTGTTTCACAGTGTTTCCACAGTGTCCCTATTCGTAAAGTGAAACCACGGTCGGGTGAGCTTTGGTAACTGTCTACTAGGTAAATATGTCTATTTCTTTTTTTATTCCGTCTTGTGAAGAAACTGGTATCATCCGGGAAGTTGCGGAAGAAATTGTCCACCATTTATAGTCGTCCAAATTGTTAAATATAATATCTAACGTCATATCAATGTCTTCGTGTGTTCACTATCTTACTACAGATTACTTATGAACAAACAATAATATACGTTCAATAATTCTCAGTCTTTCTTGGTGTATATATATATATATATATATATATATATATATATATATATATATATATATATATATATATATATATATATATTATCCGAGTCAGTTTACAATGTCCATAATATTGTCCGAAATGAGTTTTGTCCGTAATATGTCCGAGTAAACGAGAGTGAGTCTCTATCCAGTAAGTTGAATCATACGCCAGCGGGGTAGTCTGATATCAAAGCCGTTTCTCTCTTGCTCTGAATAAGATCATCTCTTAGAGTTGTCTAGATGTATAATATATTACTATCTGCCATCTAGCACATGTATGTTAGCAACAGGTATTCCGTATTGCCCATTCTCTCAGGCATTCTATTTGATAAATTAAAGATTGATTAGCTATGGCTAGTTCATGTCTGTCTAGCAGCGGGCATTCCGCATTGTTTATCAATAACTATATACATATGTATATCTATATAATCTACAATCTAAGCATTAAGTCGCCGCACCCAAAGTTTGCATTCTCGAGTTGTTCTGTGACGTTTGATTGTGATGTTGCTCACTAGATCAGTGAAGCACGTTAAGACGGTGGGTGTACGATACCACTCGTACTTCAATGCGGGAGTGTCAGAAGTCGAGTCTAATTTCACTGGCTGGTTTTGTGTTCCCCATAATGTGCTACAGAGTTTAATGTTATTACCGCCGCTGCTAATAGTAAATGTCGAGGGAAATGCCCTCTTAGCAGTTGGATGCGGGTGAAGTGGAGAAGTTATGTGCTAAAAAGGGGAAGGTTAATCGACGCAGCCGTAGGTCTCTCTCTCTTTGCAAGGAGATGTTCACGAGTGGTAATGTAATTGATAAATTTCCTTTGGTGAAGTAGCCTACCAAGGCTTTTGTGCTATTGTCTAGAAATGTAAACAACTCTCTTACTGTTAGTACAGTGTGGCTTAATTCATATTGTTATTTATCTTTGAGTGTGTTGGCGTTAAAAGGTTTGAGAACTTAAACGGAATATAAAGATTTTTTTTCCTGAATCTAGCTATCCACGATCATAAATGTCAATGAGAGTCTTTTGTTATGCGTTTATTACAAGGAAAGTTAAATAAACAGAGATGCAAGATATATGGTGTTATCCTAAATGATTTTTTTTCTTTTCCTCGTCTTTTCCTTAGCATTGACAACGCAAGTAGTGTACAAGAATCTGGAGTAAGTAGCGTTGTGTTTACTGGTCTATAAATTATAGTGTAAGAAGGAATAACGGCGACCCAATGTTTTTTTTCCTTTTCTTTCTTTTCCTTCGTTTCCTCAATGTCAGCTACGGATACAAATTCAAGGTAATATAAGACGCAAGGTAGCGCTTTTCAAGATGGCGTACGCAGCCAAAATTCTAATTATCGAAAGTGTTAACTTTTCAGGAATTGTTAAATATGCTGCTTTCTTACAAAAATACAGAAAAACAACCCTCCCCCCGAGGAGTTCACATTCCCCCCCGGGTGAAAATGTCTAAAATCAACACTGCTGGCGTCTCCGGCCGGACGTGGGTTCATGTCCGCCCCTCGTGCTCGCGGATTTCAGTTTCCTAGCACATTAGCGATGCATCCAGGTTTTGTCTTAGCACCCCGCTTCCAATAACATCCTGCTTCCCAAGCCGTCAAGCATCACCACGGACTTTCAGTTTATTTCATACACAAGGCAAATTTTAAAACTATGAAACATGTTACAACTTGATCCTGACATTTTAAGAAATCCCAGATTTAATCAATCTCACAAGGGAAAAGCTACAAGACAAAACGCTCTGTAACCATGTTGGCTTCAAATCAACATCTAAGATTAGTAATTTAAATAAAATTTATAAATATTCATGTTATTATATTCATTTCACTTGATATATTTTTTCGTAATACCGTTATGCTATTACTCGTAAGAGATTATTATATTTTCAATTCGTTCAATTAATTTATTCATAATATTTATATATTCTTCTCCTTCTTTTTTTTCTTTAAATAAACGTAGTATTCATTTCGTTCGTTGAATTAATTTCATGGTATTTATATATTTTTCTTATTTTCCTCTTGAGTTAACCGTAGTTTACGGTTCAATAGATAAAATTCTAGAGGGTAGTCGCTTCAACATGTTTATACATGTTGAAGTACGCTATTTCTGCGGTATTCTTTTGTGTTATTGCTTACATATAGGGGTTGGACAAAAAATCTAGTAAGACTTCATACAGGACACGTAAGTTTGGCCCTCCATTGCAAGGATGTTATAAAATAGAGGATCTGCCCATACGTATATTCATACTATGAAATCAATGAAGCCAAAAAACAACTGAGCATCTTCTGAGCCGGCACATCTGATTGGCTACTCTTGTTTCCGCTCGAAACATTGCAATCTTAGTGGCGCGGAGCGGGCAGGGTAGGTGTGGCGAAACTGTGACGTATGGCTTCACGATTTTGTTGTATGGGCCCATCCTCTATTTTATAACATCTTTGCTCCACTGTACAACACGTTTTGCGGTTGCCGATCTTTTTTTGTTTTCAATGTGTCATGCGGACTTCCCTCTTCATTCAGTAATAACCAGTTCATCTGTGAGTGTCGTGATGTGAAAGTGGTCCGGTAAAATGTGCGACCTAACAGACTTCCAAAGAGGCATGATCGTTGGTGCTCGTCTGGTTGGAGCTTCAGTGGCAACAGTGGCGAACATTGTGGGGGTATCGAAAGGCACTGCGTCCAATGTCACGAGGGCATACACAATTCATGGGCAAACGACGCCTGCAAAGCACAACAGTGGTCGAAAGACAATCCTGTCAAACAGGAACCGGAGGGCATTAAAACGGATTGTAGCAGCTAAAAAGAAGACCACTGCAATGAAAATTACGTCTGAACGCAATTCAGGCCTACAGAACCCGGTTTCATCGGAAACAGTGCGACGGAACTTCATAAAATGAGAATTCATGGCAGGGCCGCTATCGCCAAACCCCTGGTCACAGCGTAAATGCAAAGAGGCGTATCCAGTGGTGGAAGGATCACAAGGCGGGGACTCATGAGCAGTGGAAACACGTAATGTGGTCCGATGAATCGGCCTTCACCTTGTTTCCAACAATTGGTAATGTTTACGTATAGAGAACACCGTCGCAGGCCCTTGGTTCAGACTATCTGCTCGCAACTGTAAAGCACGGGGGTGGTTCTGTTACAGTATGGGCAGTGGTATCGTGGTTTTCTGCAGGTCCCATCATAGATCTGCATGGAAGGATGAATGCTAAAGCGTATGAGGCTATTTTGGGGGACTAGGTTCTACCCATGGCCCAAATATTTTTCCCTGATGGTGATGGCTTCTACCAAAATGATTGGCACCCTGTCACGCTGCAAAAACGGTGAAATCATGGTTTGAGGAGCATGACCAGGAGCAATCACACCTCACCTGGGTCTCACCATCACTAAATCTGAACATCATTGAACCATTGTGGTTTGAGTTAGAAAGGCGTGTTCGGTCTCATTACCCTCCATCAGCATCCCTTAAGGAACTGGAGCATGTTTTGGAGGAACAGTGGTACAAAATTCCACACACCAAGATTCGGGAGCTGTATACGTCCATTCCACGTCGAATCCAAGCTGTTTTGGACGCAAAAGGAGGCCCCACACCATATTAGGTATGATTTTCACACTTTTGCAAACGTTTTAGATTTTTTTGTCCAACCCCTGTAAATGAAAAGAAAATTTTCAAAAGGCTATACATATTAGAAACCTTTCGCCCCACTTTTATGGTCCTACAACAATAAACAAGCCCATTAGCAAGGTAAGAAAGTTCGTGTCGGCATACTTTGAAGACGGTCGTCACCAATCCTACTTATGCTCTCATAAAGCTCATGTTATAACATGCAGTTATGCAGAACATACCTTTATTTTTAATCAATATATGTATCATGTTATGTCCAATAGCTGTGACTTTTATACTTGACATTAATGAATATAAAATAAACAGTTAAAGAATATATAATATACGGCACGCATGCTGTGGGAGGGATTTGGACTCGCAAATAGCAGGTTTTCTAATCATGAGCTCAGTGGCTCAGACAGTTTTTATTATTATTATTATTATTATCATTCTAATGCTCGACCATACTAACTAGCACTTTTATTCAAGTTATTCAAGTTGAAAGGCTAAATTCGAAATTTATAGCATTTAGGTTAAAAAGATAACCAGTGTTACAGTGTGCAGCACGTGAAACAGTTTGGTTTGGTTTTTGGTAAATCAAACATTTTAACAAGCTAAATTTTACCAAGCCTAGGCTTAAATGTAGCATTTTATCTTAAAATAAATTAAGTATGCTTCAAGATAAATGAATATTTAAAAATAAAAGAAATTAAAGTTTTAGATTTGTCGAGCAGAAAATCGTTTAGTTTTAATTTAGCGTTGTGTTCCACTGACAGATGAGTATTTTGCAATTATGAATATTATACTAACCCACTAATCTCAAAAGCACTTTGGATAGTCTTACCACGGAAGGATGGTATCTATAATTACTTCAGGAGTACATCGGGATCCGATTTTTGATAATCTCGAGATCAACTGAAAGAATCAAACGAACTCGTTTGCTCGTATTTGTTGTTCTACATCCTGGCCAATATTAAAGAAGATCTATCAAGTAGTTTTTGAGAATTATTGTCTCGCGAACAGATGGGCACACGGACGGACCGGCTGAATATATAAAGGGATGTTAGTTCATTAACCGAACTCCTTAAAAAAAAAACTCAATTCGTTAGTTTTGAATAAGGATACAGAAAAATGTTCAAGTCTATTCTATTTTGAAACTGCATTGGATTTTGTAGATGACCGTGTGGTCACACTGAAGAACTGTATAACCATGATCACTAGTCTGCACGAACAGTATTATCGTTACGAGTTTACACGAAATAAGATTATAATAATATCGATAGAAGCCGATGAATTGATCACGTAAGTAATACCTGGATGACTGATCCTAAATATGGTTGAACGATATTTCGATAACTCGAACGATATGGTCAAACACCAAAGTATCTATATCAAAAGGCAATATTTTTGATAGCTTCAACATTTTGAAATTACTTACAAATTGTCAATGTCAACTTTCGAATTTTTTCGACATTTCTGGATATTCGATTTATCAAATTTCGATATTTTCTGCGTTCTTATATTTATAACTTTTCAATATTTTCGATATTTATGTATTTTCAATAATTTCGATACACTATATGCTTTGATGATTCGATTCTGCCCTAAAGTTTCAAATTTAAAATTTGGTCTTCATACACTCATCATTATCTTTGTATGACCTCCAGTCTTCTGCACACATGGATATCATAAATCAAGGGTACTTTCATCGACCTATAGGTATCATGATACGTGTATATACGTTGAAATCAAAACTTTAATTTTACACAATTCAAGATTCTTCATTTCTTTTGTTCATCGAAACTATAAAATCATTTTCGATCTATATAAAATCATTTTTGTAAAATTCGAAGTTCTTTTCCAGTTAGTTACTTTGCAAAAGTTTGTACTTTCTATTTTTCCCCGTAAATGCAGGTAACGACTATTAAACCTACGTACGTTATAAAGGATTAACAGTGAAACATGCGAGTAATTGCTTTTCGTTTCTTTAAGTACTATAAATCATTTTATTTGATGCCAAATCCCACAACATTAAAGAATTCCGGAAATAAAGTGGCATTAAAATATCCTAGAACTGTTCTTGTAAGTAATCTTGCTTCAATGGTCCAACAAAATTAGTGATCTTTGTAAGAATCAGATAAAGGATTATTTTTCTTTCTTTTAAAAAGAAAAGTGTACCGCAAGGTAGTGCATAAGTGTCTCTACTCATTGAAATCACGTTGACCAAAGTAAGATCATTCAGGAGTTTCGTTGTTCGTAATGCATTGATTTGTGCAATCATTCGTTTGCCTCTTTCGAACATACAAAGAATTAGAAAAAACGAAAATACTTCAAATAATAAATTCATTTAATAACGCCTTTCCATTTCTGTTCATCTTCAAAAGCATACGTAGAGATATCTATTATTCTCTTTTTGTGTGCGAATATAGTGATCGTATTTCGATCTTTTTTTTTTTTTTTTCATTCCCTCTATACTCATGTTTTACAGGGTCAATGCACTGGGTCAAAGAGCATTAGGAAAATTTATGGGTATTCACAACTGAGAAGCTTTTTTATTATTATTATTATTATTTTTAATTTTTCAAATGCAATCCAATGCAGAGAGTATGTACCACCACCACCACAAGTCAACGGTCTAGGCCAAGGGGAAAAAATTGCAAATATAGATGAGTCTTACGTGCCATGATGCTTTTCCTTGTAATAAATCAAAAGAAGAAAAATGTAATGGCAGCCCGAGGGAGGAGAATGGGGAAGACGAAGGAGTGAAGCAGTAGTAGATGGGGAGTGAAATGTTAGATGAACTGAGATAGATTTTCCTTTTTCTGATATATATATATATATATATATATATATATATATATATATATATATATATATATATATATATATATATATTGCATGCTCGGAGGCAACAATTTATTTCATAAAGCTGATGCACTTGCAGAAATTTCCTCCTCTCTCTCTTTTCTCCTTCTGTTTTGAAACTATTTTGTTAATAAAAAAAACGTTATTTCCATACAAAAGAGAATTTGATGAAGTATGATTGGAAACTTTTACTTTTACTTATTCTTGCTGACTAATCATGTTCTATACAAAATCAGAGGCACTAGGTCATAAACCGAAGCAACAAACTTTTTTAACACTACTAGTATTTTTCCTATCTCATGAAGATTAAAGTAGATCCTCTAAGTAAGATGGATGCTGAATTGAATTGTAATGAAAGGTATAGTTCATCGTACCACACTTTCTTGCTAAAATTCCCTAAACTAAATCATGTAGTGCTGCAGTAATAAATAGAACATTTTCTTGTGAAATGGGAACAAAATTTATACGGTGTTTTCGGAAAATTTCACCGAAAGAAAACTCACCCCCAAAAGTAAACTACTTCTCATAGATTTATATAGAACAAATGATTTATGCTGTGATGTCAGATTATTAATAAATAGTTATTAGTGAAATATAAATAAAATCGCTAGGGATGCGCACGAGACGAGTCGAGACAGGATTTTCCTGATAAAATTCGAGTCGAGACACAGCTCTTCCAATAGAAAAATATACATTTTTCGAGTCGAGACATCACTTTTACAGCACATTTTCGAGACGAGACAGCCACAAATCTTGTCTCGTGCGCATCCCTAAAATCGCCTTAGTCGTTTTTAAAAAATCGTCCCAAAAAATTTCCGCCTCAAGAGTATATAAACTACCCATTCTTGATTTTTCCCGGAGAAACGACTTATATCACAGTGTGGGGTTGTTACTGAAAAAATTGTTTATGAAATATTCAGAAAATCATGAGAGCCATGTTTAACAAAACAGCAAAATTTGATTTTCGTTCCTCAGTGAACTAACTATTATTATTTGTTTTAGCGGTAGGAAGAAAATTTTAAAAAAGAACCCTGAGAATAACATAAAAACTTTAAGTTAAAAATTTCGTCCGATACGTTGAACAGCATGCTCTCTTGGTGAATGTACATCAGGACGAATAATGTCGAAAAATCACTGTCGGTATGTATAGACCATGAGACGTGTAAATCCGTTGAAATCTAGAATTCGATTTTTTTTTTTTTTTCACAATTACCATACCTTCTTCTCCTTTGTCGCTCGAAAATAAAAGTGGATGAACATAAGAATATTCCTATCCTCTAAAAGAAATGAAGAAGAAAGAAGAAGAGAAAAAAATCCCAACACAGTAATTTCTGGGAATTAACACTTTACTCTTTAAAAGGAAATACCCGACAACCAGGCCCGTATCCACGGGAGTTTAGGGGGCGGGCAATCCTAAATTTTTACTCCCCCCCTAAAAAGTTTACAGGGTTGACTTGCAAATGAACTACAATATGGTTGGATCGGTCCCCCTCTAACTTCTACCACCCTCCCTTCTTGAGTTGATTTTTGGGCTGGGTACCTGCCTGCCGACAACTCAATCGCTCTGAGTTGTTCAAGAACTGAGAGAGTAGAATTTGAAAGAGCACTAAATGTTACTTCTGTGCAGCAAAGTGATCATTAAGAGAGACAGGAATACCACATACTAATAAGAAAAATGCCACAACATACAGTAGACCGGACAGATAGAAATGAATTGGCTTCTTGATTTGATGTTTGTATGAATCGTTCTCACACATACGCACACACACTGGCGCAAATCCCGGGTGGATAAGGGGAACATGTCCCCTACAATTTTGGAACTGAGGGGAACTGTTTCCCCCCTATAACCCAATTTGAAATGTGTTTTGGGGGAGAAATTTCATAATTTTTGTACGATTGCCACAAAGGAAAGTGAGATAAAATTGATGTTCCCCCTGAATAAGCCTCAAATCTACCCGCCTCCCAACGTTGAAGACAACTCTGCTCGTCTGATCCTCCGAAACGTTGTATTTCAACTTCAGAAATATATTAGACATCGAAAAAAAAATGGAGACAGTCTTACCCCTCCCCTCCCCAATGTTGAAGACATTTGCGATACTGCGCGCACACACACACTATAGTTAATGGGACTTAATTTGACTGAGTTGTTTCCCAGATAACAGAGCTGCTATGCCAAGCATTGTTGCCATGTTATCGATAAAGGAATAAATATAGTTACGATTCTGTCAAAAAGGCAATGAACGAATATTTAAACGCTGAGGTCATTTCTTAAATCACTCGTATTTTTTTGCATGACAACTACGAATTAAGGATTTTTCTCTAAACGGTAAATTAGGTTAGCTAGATGTTAACTTATGTTACTGCTATAGATTCGTGAACCAACAAAGTGCTGTTGTGGTAAATGCTTCAAGCCAAATCTAGTTCAACTTTTCTTTTCCAAAAGTAATTGTGAAATGTTCAAGTGCCATTTTAAAATCTATTATAATATCCAATTGTGCAAACATACAGATCTCGAACTAATGTTGATTATTAAATTCAGTGTTTACTTTCACGCGACAAAAGGAGAAAAGTGTGGTGATCATAAAGAAAGAAGAAAAAACTATTTCTAGATTTCAACGGATTTACACGTTTCATGTCCCATAGATACCGAAAAAGTGATGCTTTGAGTGTGTTTGTCCGTTTGTCCGGATCTAGTTTACGGAAGCGTGAAAAAAAAAGTTGTAAAATTCTCTCGATAACGGCTCTAACGAATTTGTTTATACTTCAGAAGTCAATTTTTCAATAACAAGTACATACTGACATATATGTCCATATATGTCTTTCGTCTGAGAAAAATCACAAACGGGAAGTTTACTGTTGAGATTAATTGTTTTTGGATGATTTTGTCAAAAACGGAATTTTGTTCATATTTCATAAGTAAATAATACATTAATGGCCTGATAATGTGAGATAACTTCTAAATAAAACTTATGAGAGATAATTAATTCTTGGAGTGAGTTTTTCGAAATGATTTTCTTTTAAAAAAAAATGACTCAGGCAATTTTGTTTATATTTTATAAATAAACATTCCATTAATAATCTGTCAATGTATCATAACTCATTAATCCTGAAAAAAAGAGTATGAGTGGTAGTTTATTCTTAGGGTACGTTTTCTTAAGACTATTTTCTCAAAAGCGACTGAGACGATTTTGATGATATTTCGTAATTAAATATTTCATTAATAACCTGATAATATAACATAACTCGTTTGTCTTCAAAAAAAAATCCACAAGGGGTAGTTTATTCTTGGAGTAAATTCTTTCGGACTACTTTCTCAGAAAACGATTAAGCTGAATTTATTCACATTTCATAGATAAAGTATTTCATTAATATTCCCATAATGTTCCATAAATCACTTCCATTAGAATATTGATAAGAGTTAGTTTTTCTAAAACTTTTGTAAAAAATACGGTTCATGCTATTTTTTTCTTTTGCTATTTTACAAACAAATATTTCATTAATAATCCATAACATATGACATAAGGCACTTCGTATGAAAAAAATATCTACAAGGGATAAATTAGTTTTTAGGTGATTTTCTTTTGACGATGTTCTCCGAAAATGAGTTTTATAATTTGGATCGTTATTTCACAAGAAAATATTTCATTCATTAACTGCAGTAGTAAGATGATTTAGTTTAAGGAGTTGGAGTGAGACAGTTTAGTGTGGTGGCTCGATACATATTATTAATTTATTTCTAAGTAGTATTCCAGTAATGCGACGCACTTATCACATGTGTACGAAGAAGTTTACATATTAGGATTAGAACGAACCAAATGGTTTTCAGTTTTAGTCCCATTTCAGCATTTTTATCTCACCAAAAATATTTTTGTCTGCTTTCTAGTGTATTTTATAAAAGCATTTTTTCTTTTTAAATAACGATTATTATTTTAACCTGTATGTTAATACATTCCGCGAATACTATTATGACAACATTGGCACAATTCAGTTCTTAACTTTTGTGCACACTTATTATTATTTGAAGTCTTGTGCACTGAGAAAAATCCCTTCTCCGGACAGCGTTATATTGTACAAATATACGGAATCCTCTTGCTTACTACAGAAATCAGTATGGAGCATACGTTATCCATATGTTACATAGGCACTGCCCTTAGATGTTACATCATGCCATTGCAGGATGTCTGACATCTAACAGTTTTCAGTATATCACATGCACATATATATATTACATTTCTCAGCTATATGTTATATACGTCCATTTGTATGTGAGATCCTGACCGCCTATATTGTTTCATACAGAAAGTACATATAGATGGAACAGTTATACGGAAAATATTATAAAACATGCCTTTGCACTTATACGTCTGCTGTACGTTAAGTCCAAAAACTACAGGAATTATGCATGGAACCTACCTTTTTAAGTACGCTACCTACTATTTTTTTCTCAGTGTGTCTTATTATAGAATTTTTACGACAAATCACAGATTATTGGCATATTTTGAAGTGGTACATTATGTAAATCATATGATATTATTAGGATTTAACGAAAAACAATATCGAATGATTCAGGGGTAAAAGTGAAAGGAAATGCGGAAGGACGTCATTCCCCCACTTTCAAAAATATCTCTGGCGTCCCTCCACTTCTTAAAAAACTACAATGATTAAAGATAGGCACGAAGAACGGTGTGACGTAATGGGTCCTTCTGCCTTTTCGGATCCTTTTTTACCCGTGCAAAGATGGAGCATTGAATAGAACAAAATAATATGCCTCAGTACGCAAATGCTCATGCGTAGTTTTTGACAAAAGGGAGAAAACTCAATTAATTTTGTAAATATAAAAATAAATGCTGTACGAGAACCATGCCACTTACTGAAATGAAACTGATATTGATATATCGGGTGTTCTAAAAATGGTGCCCACGTACTATACAGCGCTATTCTACAAGTCAAAATAAAGCTATATATATATATATAGAGAGAGAGAGAGAGAAAGAGAGAGAGAGAGAGAGTTATATATATATAGATATACAGTGTATATATAATTGTATACCTTTCTGGTCCTCGTGTGGAGATGCGAATTAAACTGTATGGCAACGTTGCAGATAAAGACCCATAGAGAAGATATACCAATCCATGAAATAATTACATCGATTCTTTCCAGATGACAGTTAAAGTCGATAGATGTTGATACTAGCACCACTTATCACTTATTATCGCAATAATCCATGCAACCACTTGATGGATTTGTAAAGCAACGCTATAATGATTCCAAGTTAATCTCGAACGTTGCCACATAGTGAAAATGGTTCATTCCCGTTGTGCCTACTTCCCGTTCTGCCTACAGACCCTCCAGCACTTTAAAGAAAATATTTTTAATTATCTTATCTCTAGGCAGAACGGTAATTCCCGTTGTGCCTACTTCCCGTTGTGCCTACTCTTTCGAGACGGGGAATTATGTGCAGGGAGGAATTTTTGTAGGGAATATTTCTTTAGTATTTCTAAAAGCTTCTGTAAAAACAACCACCACCTCTACAAGTTTCATCATACATGGAAAATTGGTTGACTCAGTTGCAAGAATGTTAGACATTGTATGTGAAACAAACATTAAAAAAAAAAAAAAAAAAGATCTAATATCAAGCAATTTCAGAACAAAATTTTATTTGGGTTTCCAGTAGTTTACCTCCAGCATGCTAAGACTTGCAGTACTAAAAAATGCCACAGTTCACATCCCCAAGACATGTCTGGCCAACTATTAAACAAACAACGCAAGAGGATGCATAAGGCGGCTTTTAAAAAGAGTGTTTGTCTCCATCATATCTCTTTCCTCGAATTGATTGATTCAGTTGCCAGTAACCCGTTTGACATTGTATCTGAAACGAACACGAAACAGACTTACTTCGGGCTAATATCAATTCATTTCACAACCGAATTTTAATCGGTTTTCCAGTAGTTTATCTCCAGCATACTAAGGCTTGCAGTACTAAAAAGTGCCACAATTCACATCCTCAAGACATGTTCGGCCATACATTAAACAAACAATGCAAGAGGATGCATAAGGCGGCCCTTTTGAAAAAAAAGAGCCTTTGTCTTTTACATCACTGCTCCTTCTTTGGCATTACCTTAACAGGTAATTTGTCTTCTAACACGATTCTATACTACATGCAATGTTACATATACTTATATTGTCAATGTAAATACTACATATCGTCAATGTTAATACCATATATCGTTAATATAGCCAATATATTTAAAACATCTCACCATCACTGTTCTAAATGCAAACAGTATGCAACTGCATCTGTGTAAGCCACCAAGTCTATTACATGTGACTCCAGACGTGCCTTCAATGATTTTATTTTTTGTTCAATTCGCTTATATTTCAGCTTTGGTTCCTTCGGCTTTTTTCCTACCTCCAACATCAGCATACAAGCTTCATTCTCACTCTGTTCTTGCTGCAACAGCTGTACAAATGTAAAAATATTTGGATGTTCTCTTGTCAGTTTTCTGTTTAATTTAGAGTGCCAGTAGGAGAAAACGGTAGAACACCGAGAAAACCAACGCACACGGTGTTTGTCCACCACAAAGCTCACCTGGCTCGAGCTGGGATCGAACCATGGACCCCATGCACCAGAGGTGAACGCTCTACCCCTGAGCCATTGCGGTCCCATTTTTTTCTTTTTTTACAATATAAGTACGACATATTGCGTGTAATACAGAATCATGTATAGAGGACAAAGCACCTGATCATATATAGAGGTGATGCCGGAAAAAGATCTGTGATGTAGAAGACAAAGGCTTTTTTTAGAAAAAGAAAAGAGACCGAATTATGCATCTTCTTGCATTGTTTGTTTAATATATGGCCAAATATATTTTGAGGATGTGAACTGTAGCACCTATTACGTACTGCGAGCCTTAGAATGTTGGAGATGAACTACTGGAAAACTGAATAAAATTTTGTTGTGAAATGACTTGATATTAGACCGAAATAAGTTTATTTTCTTGTAACTGAATCAATTAATTTTCCATTTCTCTGTAAGTATTAAAAAAACACATCTCTACTAAAGTAGACGTGAATAACGCTGCTAATAACAAAACTGTACCTAGTCATTTTTTCTGAGAAGAGCAAGTAAGATAACATTTAAAATATATGATGAAATTTAAAGGAATAGTTATTCTTCTTACAGAATCTATTAGAATTACTAAAGAAAAAATCCCTAGAAAAGATCCCTCCCTGCACAGAATTCCCCGTCTCGAAAGAGTAGGCAGAACGGGAAGTAGGCACAACGGGAATTACCGTTCTGCCTACAGATAAGATCATTAAAAATATTTTCTACAAAGTGCTGGAGGGCCTGTAGGCATAACGGGAAGTAGGCACAACGGGAAGACACCGTGAAAATTTTATTTTCCCATAGCGGCTGAAAGAGGCCCCGGAGGGTATACTGCATTTCCGCTTTATTTTTTACCTGAAAAATAGCACTCTGTTGTCCGGAGACGCCATTTTTAGAACATTAGATACATCTAAAATCAAGCTCTTCATATTATGGTACTAGCTAGACGATAGAACGTAGCGTGGTTAATGTGTTATAGCCTAACATTAACATTAGAGCATAAAAAGCATAACAGCATAACAACAATTTACACATGTGGTTGGTACCTTCAACATTGTTGTGGTTGTCTAAGGGTCCAGAAGAAACTAATTTTAAAAGCATAATTTTAGAAAATAAAGCATAAAGCAGAATTTAAAATAGCACAATTTTTAGAAAATTCTGTTTAACTGCAAGTTTAACATACTGTATTAATATTTAAAAAAAAAACTAATAGCTATTTACATTGCAAAATCATTGAAAACATATCAATCAAACAATGAAAAGCTTATTTTTATATCCGTAAACTGTTCGGTGTAATCCTTTAACACTAGAAAGCGGAGGGGTATATTTGACCCAAAACGTTTCTCTTTCTTTCTTATGGCGTTATTAATGAATGGAATCTTTTTTTAAAAAATTAGACTTTTCATTATTATTTGAGATGTAAATATATAGAAATTTTCAACAATGCGCGGTAGATAACTTTCGAGAATTTTAGACTTATACCTTTAAGCACGGCTGGGTCATTTTGACCCAACTTCTTATTTGTGTGAATTTGTTGTACTTTTATCCTTTTCTTTCCAAACCAACAATGAATAATGTCGTATTACAACAATGAAATATATATCTGTAGTCTTACCTGCATTTTAAGATGTGATATATATATATATATATATATATATATATATATATATATATATATATATATATATATATATATATATATATATATATATATATATATATATATATATATATATATATATATACAGGGTGTCTCAAAAGTCCCCTGACATAGGGTAACTGTTATTATCAGAGTTGCAACAAAACTTAGGGGAAACTGTCTCCAAACATGACGCTTTCAATCTAAAGTGAAGGAAGATTTTTTAAAATCGGACGAGCCGTTTGGGGTGTACACTCTTTATGCACCCAATGTTAAATGAAAATGCAATGTTGCCATTTACTTGGACTCACAACATAAGTGAATGAAGTAACTGTTTCACATGGGGATGGCCAGCAACATGTTAGCGTAAAATATAGTAGGGTCCAAATATTAGCATCGACGAGCAACTGTTTCCATTCAAAACGAAATGTCCATTTTTGCAATATATTGCCAGTAAGCCAGATAAATTTGGAATCAAGTTCTGGCTTGCAGTTGATGTAGATACTAAGTACATATGCAATGGTTTTCCATACACAGGCAAAGCGAAACAAGACCAGCTGATGAATCAGTTGGTGAGAATGTAGTTTTACGATTGTTGGGTCCATTCAAAGGGCAAGGTCTCTAAATGTTACGACTGACTATTTCTTCACTACATCTAAGCCCACAGACAAGCTGAAAAGTAAATCAATTAATTTGGTTGGATCCTTGAATCGGACAAGACGAGATGTACCTCCATCAGTAAAAGAAGGACGAGAACCTCACCTAAGTACAACAATATACCAGAAAACAGGTTCTAATGCAACATTGACTGTCTACCAGAGCAAACCCAGAAAGAATGTTCTAATTCTCAGTACAATGCATTCTTCTGTTGATGTTGCTAACAATGTAAAGAAATTTCCAGAGACAAAAACCTTTTACAATTCCACTAAGTTTGGGGTGGATATTGTTGATCAAATGGCTAGACTCTAAACTGTGAAATCCGGTTCTCGGAGGTGGCCTGTACACGTGTGGTATAACTTTCTTGATTTGGCAGCCACAAATGCATGGATCCTGTATAAATTGACCACAAGTAGGTATATTAGTCGAAGAGATTTCATCCTCGAGCTAACCATGGAACTTCGTGCTCCATACATGGATATCAAAAATCAACTACTATCAAAAGCACAAAAAAAAACATTTATTTTGAACGACGATAAGGACTCAAGAGAAATGGAGAAGCGAGTGCGGTGCAGAGTTGGTAATTGTATCGGAAACAAACCTCGTGACGTGTGCATGGGATGCCAGAAGCCTGTATGTGGAAAGTGCATAAGGGTGACGAAAGTGTGGTATTTAAAATGTGTTGATGTCCAAGCCAAGTAAGTGTATGTGAACTATCAACGATATGTTTATAAGGATATTTCAGGAAATGCTTTTCGTTGATTGCAGAAATAAGTGAAAGAAATGAAACCATACTGCTAATTGTTCAGATTAGAACTGCTGAATGTGTATTTTGATATTTCTTTCAATAGAAATAACAAAAATGTAAATGTTTTAGTTACTGTTAACCACACCTGCTCTTTTATGACATGATTATGTAAATATTGTTAATTTATTATTATTATTAACAATATTATTATTGGTGGTGATGGTGGTAGTAATTAGTAGGACTAGTAGTAGTAGTACTTGGAGTAGTAGTAGTACTAGTTGTATTTATTATTATCAGTGTAAATATCGAATCATGGACTACGAGGCAACCTTATCCATTCATCAACCGGAGACTATTATTATTATTATTATTATTATTATTATTATTATTATTATTATTATTATTATTATTATTATTATTATTATTATTATTATTATTATTATTTAGTGTCCACGAAATTAATTTCCCAAGTCTAATCCATCTTCGGAGCTTACAGCCTAGGTAACTATTTTCACTAATACCTAGGAAGAATCGAATCCGAGACAATAGTTTTCAGCAGATCAGGTGGAGCCACAGGAGGAACCACAATAACATTCCCAAATATTAATAAAACATATTTTTGTTTTGTAAGATGGTCCAATGCATGAATCACACTTATTTAGCAACTGAAAATCTCGCAAGGGTCACAATGACCCATCAGTCCTTAAAGGTAGGCATACTAGATCAGTGCTTCTAGTGTTAATATGCAGAAAAGAGAAAAGAAAAAAACTTTCTGCCAATAATGAATAATACAGAAGAACTCCCCTATTTTGTTATGTCTTGAAGTTGAGCACTTTCTGTACTTTTTAGTAGCATCTTTTACTTTCCCTTTCTGTATAGCCCTATATGCACCTTTAAGATGCACACAAGTGATTAAAAAAACTGAGTCGAGTAAAGCATACCTCTTTACAGTGCATTAAGTAGAAAAGAAAGTTCATTAAATATGAAAGAAACTGGTTGCATAAGATATTTATAAATAGATCAAAATATTTAGAATATTTAATGTATAGTAAATATTATACATTATACGCGATTAATGTAAAACAGTGATTGAAATTAATAATAAAGCATAATTTGGAAAAAAATAAAGCACAATTAAACAAAAAAATAAAGCATAATATGGGTTGCTCTAATTATTATCAACTCTTACATTTTGATTGGAACTGGAATATTGGCCAAATATAAGACATGCATCAGCCAATAGATATGCTTGAGGGCAAATTTTCATGTGTTGTTTTCGAAGGTTTTCGAGAATATAGGGAAAAAATATCTTTTAACGGTCTAAAGGTACATCGTTCGTTGCCAAAATAAGTTACATTTTTAAATTTTACTGGAATAAGAAAATTGTTATTTATTTATTTATTAACAAGTAGCAAATTACATTGTTATCCAGCAGATTATCAATTATTGTTTGCCTTTTTTATAATGATAATGTAATATTGGTATTCTTTATGCACATACTACTTGAAAATTTCATATGGTATACGTGACATGTATGTAAGATTTGTAAATATAATATTCATTTTTGTTTTGTCTTGTAGCCTCGAAAATTTCCATTTATTGGTTTCCAGAGAGAGAAACCCCCGTCGTTTATTTTCATTGCACCATTTGGCTTGTAGACATCAATAGTAATGGGAGCTGAAGCCTCAGTCTTTTGGAATATTTTAACACATCTGCAAACGACAGACGGAGTTTTCCTTAAGCAACAAGGAAAATAAAAATGTAAAAAAAAAAAAAAAAAAAAAAAAAAGTGAAGGAAAGAACGATAGCGAGAGATAGCTTTCTGAACGAAATTTTCATTCAGGGAAAAAAATAGAATTCTATATTTCTTTTTTGATTCTGACGATTTTTACTCCTTTTTTTCTGTTTTTTTCTTTTAGTCTCCTCTATCACTTTTCTTTTGTATTCCGTGCATGTTTATTTACTCATCTTTCTTTGTGTTTTTCTTGTCTTTGTTTCCACATTCGCTTTTGGATACAAATTGTAATAACAAAAGAAAAAGAAGAAGAAGAAGCCAAGAAATCTAAACTGAAGAAATGGTTTTCTCGTTCTTCTTTGCAGCTAATGTGAGTTTCTCTCTCCAAAAATTGCGGTAAGAAATCAGATCATCTCTATAGTAATATGTATGTTCCTGTATGCTTACTAGAATGTGGGAAATTCCCTCTTATCCCCTTTCTCCCTTTTATTTCATATATAATAGTATAACATCAACACATCCTCACGTATATGAATCGCGCTTTTTTATTCCCATTATGATTATTCTTTACTGCCTAAACAACGGAGTTAAAATCCTAAATAATAAAACAAAAACATAACAAGTTTTTTTGGGGGGGGTGAGGATGAGGGTAGAGGGATATATCCATAGTAGCACTTTAGTATCATGTTTATTGCAAATTTGGGGTCGTACCAAATAAGGAGAGACTGTGCTATAAAACTGACCCACCCTTTTTTTTTTTAAAGTTCCCCAATCTCCTAACCAACCCCTTTGGGTTTCTAGGGACATTCTCTTGTTCTTTATTGCTAACAAGTCCTCTTTCCCCTGTATTATTCTGAACCGTTAGAACAATCTCGGAAAGAATATAACAGCTACGAGATTGCTGTTGCATGATCCCTTTTTTTCTCTCTTCTGGCAATTTCGTAGGTTTTTACAGCTTTTAAGTTCGGTCTGTTTAGTTGCATCTGTTTCAAACCAGCTCCCCCTCCTCCTCATCCTCCTAACTTTTGTCAAAGATTAATACCAAAGCGCAATGAAAGCTCTATTCCTTGTCTGTTATGCATGCAGTATAACTACAAAGAATCCCACACCCGTTTCTTTGAATATTTCAATCTTCCATCATAACTTTATTGTCAATGTTGTTACTCTTACTAAGCTATTTTTTTAACCCACTACGTCCTATATCAACATTTTCATTAAGCATTCACACACATTCACCAACACTAAAACACACAAATTTCTTACCCTGCCCACTATGATTTTGTATTTATGGTCGTTATTCGTAATATGCAGATAGATACATGAAAACACGTATATCTGCTGTCAAATTAACACTATCGAGCTGAGAAAACTTTAAACCTACTTTTGCTTATGTGTCACCCCAGAAATGAATGAATATATGAACGCAGAGCTCATGTGTGTGGTTCTGAAGCTCCTGTCGGAGGAGATGAAACCCACTTTGTAGCCCATAAAACAAAGTGGACGATATTCTTCCAGAACTGTGCGAAAATGTTTCAACACAGTGGATAAGTCATGTATTTACGTACCTGCACTATGAGCAGAACAAGAGCCCGGCCTCTTCGCAGCTATTTTCTCTTGCAACAAATAAGCTATGTATTGCCTTCCGAGGAACGGGAGAACTCGGTGACAAGGATCAAAAAACTGGAACGTTATTTACATCTAACAGTGAGTTAAAGGTAGAATGGTTCGTGTGGGTTGACGATATAGCTTGCAAAGCCCTAAAGGTAAGCGATAACAACTGTCTGTGGTTTATATATTATGTTCAAGTTGCTTAGTTGCTAAATTATATTGAGCTTGACATGGAATAAACATTTGTGGATTTTATGTAAGCAAACTTATTTACACTTAATACAGTTCCTTACTTTAATAATATGCAGCAAAGAATGTTTAGCTCAGCATAATCACTGACCATTTTCAAATAAAGACAGGCAAACAGTGAATATAGAGGAGCGGCGACTGTTAACTACAATAAAGCCACGATTATCCACGGAATTGGGAGACAAAGGCACAGCGGATACCAGAAATCGCGGATAATCCGAGAAACGACTAAAAATCAGGTACGAACACACTTAAAAAAGATATTTAAGTATAAAAACTATGTTTTATTGTACAAAAAACACGATGAAACTTTTAAAATACCTTTCGTTTACATCTGAATCACTAAAATAAAGAACAGTAAACAAAAAACAGTACTGTACTGTAAATCTGTCAGCAATTTTCGACCTTCGCACTGTAGGGCCTATTGTATTTTCTCTGTTGTTGGTTTGGACCCGCAGTGAACAATGAATATAATTTACTATGCAACCCACATAGCGCAAGACGATCCAAGGACGTCCCATTTTGGCCCCAATTATCCCATAGTTCCAGGGATTATCGGGACAATGAGTAGACATCCCATGGACGTCCTGTATGGGACTTCCTAAAGCAGTGGTTCTCAACCTAATTCCTACCACCACCGCCATTTTTACACATATTCTTGCCAGTGACCTCCCCTTATAATTTCTAGTTAGTAATAAGCTTATGTGGGATTTTTAATATGTCTATTGCGGAGATCTCATGATATCCATCTATTTCTACAATAGTAAATCCATTTCTTGTATATAGTGGATACAGTAACTTCTCTAAGAGTGAATGGATTAAAATCAAATTTTGTCAGTTCATTCACATTACAAATATAGAATCCGATCCGTCATACACTTTCAAAATGGAGGCCGTTTGAAAATTTTAAAACTTTACAGCTCCCTTAATTTTGGGTCATATGATAAAAAAAAGAATAAAGTGATTTCTATTTTTTTTTAAAAAAAAACTTGTACAGATGTTGAAAAAGTTATTCGGTATTTTAAATGTCTTGATAATGTGCGTCACGAAAATTGAACCGGACATTGTCGCACTAGTGAAATCACGCCATGCTCAGGTATCTCATTAGCTTTCAATTTTAATTGTATTCTATATCAATATGCAAGTTTTGTTGCATTGCATTTTTCGGGTATTTCAATACGTAGTTCTCCTGGGTTTTCCTCATTCACACCAGGCAAATGCCGGAGTTGTACCTAACTTATAGGTCCCAGGCCGCTTCCTTCCTTCCCTTTCCCCGGATTATGTGCTTGCCGAGGGACGCCATCCCTCAAATCGTGAAGGGCTAAATGGCTTAGATGCCGAAAGCCCAGAAATCTAAATCCTAAATCATTAGTTTCATGTCCTACCTCTTTTATTTAAATTGATTTCTAAACAACTTTGTACGTATTGAAAATGTTTAATAGTCTTATATTTTGTTGTTCTTAACACTATGTATAAAAATAAAAATATGCCTATCAGAACAAAATTCAAAATAATGGTTAAAACATTTCCCGGCTAGTTATACAGGATGTCCAATATACAATGCGACTCGGAGTTTGGGATAGTAGAACTTTTGAACCTGAAGCGATACACAATTAATGATATACCCAGTGGTCGAAGTGAGACGGTATGCGCTGGTATGCCATACCGCCTCTAGTTTTTCAGCAATGAGGACATACCGTCTCTGGTTTTTCAGTGATCAAGACAATATTTAAATAGCTGGTATGTTGAGTCAAAATCATAATAAAACATACCATCTCTGTTTTTTTTCCGCTTCGAACACTTGCTATACCAAAATGAAGCTTTCTTCATGCATATATATATTTAAATGAGGAAGCAACGATTAAAGTACACTAGGAACTACACAGTGTTGCGAGATGTAACCGAAGGTGTAAATCAATTTTTTTTTCAAAACATGTAAATTGACTCATAACTCATACGTATGGATGTTCTGTTGTTAATTTTCAGTTTATTTAGTTGGAGTAGCTTGGAAACTATGGAGCAGAAAAAAAAGAATTTTTCATTTCCACCGATAACTAATTAGATGAGGCTTCTGTAAGAGAGAACTAGTGAAATCGTAGTTTTCATAAATTAACACCCTGAATTGGCAACATTGCTGATTTTTTAGTGTATCAAAAGGTGTGTTAAGGATCTGTCTACATTATGCAATTCCTGAAAACTACTTGTGGGAAATCACTCTTCTCAATTCCCGATTTTTATACCATTCCGGATTTTCAACAACCGGCTTCTGCTGATCAGAGTAGAGTTTCACTTCAAAACACGTACTATTGTTGGAAATATTGATTTTTACAATGCATTTATATTTATCATGTGCAAGTTGGAACAGGAGGTGGGATAATCACAGACTACTTACTGGATAATCACAGACTACTTACTGGATAATCACAGACTACTTACTGGCACCGTATGTATTCAATGGAAAACTTGCTTATCGTACACTAATATCACAGGGACACGAAACTCTTATAAGGGTAACAAACATACCGTATTTTACTAGCCTCTTAATGTTCGGTGGTACACTGGATGTTCCAATGCGGAGAATATTTTTAAGATGGGTATCAGTTATCCAGGGGAAATAGTCTGTTCAGTTTAAGATATTACGTAGAAATAAATTTTCAATAACGGGTCGGGCGGGCCGGATGAAAAGGTTCAATGGCCCGGGAGCCGGCTGTTTTAGGATATACAATACTTATTTGCATGCAGAGTATCAGTCCGCAGCGACTATTTATGGAAAATAATTGAGCGCGACTGCAGCATAGTTAATTTCGTTTTTCGTGAACTCGCGGATAATCCGCACCGTGAATCATCAGCTCGCTGATAATCGGGGCTTTACTGTATTAGGAAATAGCGTTACTCAGACAGAGACGTTTCCCTTTTATGATAAGGATACAAACATTTTGATTTATTACATATAGAAAATTAATTATTATTGGAAAAAAGTATATATTTTTTTTTAATTTTGCAAAGGACTAAATAAATTGAAAAAAATAAAAGCATGACATTTCAATTAGGAAACGGAATCACTACAATAATCCTGACATTTATGAAATAATTTTTACGCTGTAGAAACAATGAAAATGTCCATATTCAAACTTGATGACATTTGAAAATTTTAAAGATGACCATGCATCACGACCTGTGATATCAAATACTGAATTGTTGCAGCAAACATCAGGTAATCATATTCGTTTAAAGAAAGAAAGAAAGAAAGAAAGAAAGAAAGAAAGAAAGAAAGAGAGAAAGAAAGAAAGAGAAAAACTTCCACGAGACGATACGATATTTTTTCAGTTTATACAACGAATTAAAATTGTAAAAACCTTTTAGTAAAATTACAATGAATTATTGTCGAAGAAACTGTCATTTTGTCGTTATTTATAGTACCTATAAGTTATGAGACGAAAAGAATGAGGTTGATATTTAAAAAAATAATGATCTATTATTGTTATTTTTATTATTATCACGGTTGTTACTGTACATCTTACGAGTCGAATTTAGAAGAAACACATCTTATCTAGAATCTAGAGTTTAATTAGAACTTGTACAAAATTTCAAATTCTTGGTCTAAAGCAGTGGTTATCAACCAAATTCCTATCACAACCCCCATTTTATCACATCCTCTTGCAGCGATACCCTTATAATTTCTGGTTTGTAATAGTAGACTTGTGTGGGATTTTTAATATACCTACTTCGGAAATCTCACGATATCCATATAGTAGAATCCATTTCTTATATATAGCGAATACAGTAACTTCCCTAAAACGAATGGATTAAAATCAAATTTGGTCAGTTCATTCAATCACAAATATTGAATTCGATCCGTCGTACTGTTTGAAAATGAGGCCGTTCGAAAATTTTAAAACTTTATAACTCCCTTAATTTTGGATCATATGATTTTTAAAAAAAATGATTTCTAATTTTGGTTTAAAAACCTGGACAGTTGTTAATTAAGTTATTGAATATTTTAAACTACTTGATAATCTGCGTCACGAAAGACTGAATCGGACATTGTCGCACTAATGAAATCACACCATGCTCAGTTATCTCATTAGCTTTCAATTTTAATTGTATCTCAATATGCAGATTTTGTTGCACTTGTATTTTTCTTGTATTTCAATATGCAGTTCTCATTAGTTTCATATCGTTCATTTAAATTGATTTTTGAACAACTCTGCGCCTATTGGAAATGTTTAGTAGACCTATTTTATGTCGTTCTTAACAGTATGTATAAAAATAAAAATGTGCCTATGAGAACAAAATTCAAAATGATATTTAAAAATATTTTTCGGTATTAGATTCTAATTATATTTATCTTTTTCCTTTATCTTAGCGATTCCTATGAAACCCTAGTGGGGTCGCGGTCCCCCAAGTTGAAAAACCCTGGTCTAAACACTTTCGAACATACAATTCGTGTATGTGAGTCAGTTAGTGGATTTATTCTTTTGTAAGATATAAATTAACAAGAACTTTTGTTGTTCTTGTTGTGACGAGTTATATATAGTCATATGCCATACAACTTAAACGCTTGTCTCATTCTCAGAGACCTCTGGTGGATGGATCCATAGTTCGATCCCGTGCCAAGTAAGTGTGTGGTGGACAACATCGTATCCGTGGGTTTTCTTGGGAACTCTCGTCTCCCCCACTTTCTCATTCCACCAATTTTTTCATCATCATTCACTTGCTTTAATCATCGTCTCCTTAGCCTAAAGGGTATAATCGTGGCACGTTAAATTGAAAGATCTCTCTTTTTTTCAGAGATTCTATGCCCTTATTTGTCTGAAACAGTATGATAAACACAATAATAAAGTATTCGAGTCTTTGAGCACTTTCTTGAAGTTGATACAGTGTACCCAAATACGTTACTAACAAGTAGTATTGTTAAAATTCGAATACGTTTATGTTTTTATATATCCGTTTTTTTAAATACAATGTTTACAAGAATGATTACTTAAACAATTGTATTGAAATAAACAAGTAATTATTTCAATATCAATCAATTTCACAAGTAGCAAACAATTGTTCAAGTAAAGTATCAATAGTGAATAATTGCTGAAATACCTACTAGAGAAACGAATAATTCTTCAAATAATATTACTATAAGTCATAGTTGCCCTCCCACAAATAATAATAATAATAATAATAATAATAATAATAATAATAATAATAATAATAATAATAATAATCGAATAACAGATAATGGTTCAAATAATATTAGTCTGTGACGACGTGGATCGTCACGAATATGTGGGTCACTTGTTATCATGGATTGTTTAGGAAATAGATGGCGCCATCTTTTATTTTTATGGAGACATACGACCTTATTCTCCCTTGGCCCTTTTCCATCCTACCTTTTTGGTCTCAAAATCAGGTTTGTGTTGTAGTAAGAAAATATATTCGAAGATCTGGTACCAGCTGGTAAGGTAAAATGACGAGGTCCTCGTGATGTAAAATCCGGATTGTGATTGGTTGGTTTTGAACCCGGAATGGAAGCCATGGATCAACTGACGTAGATCGTCAGTTGGTCACTGTACGAGGTACGTAGTGTTTCTTTTTTCAAATCTGTTAAATTAAATTATTGTTTTTTTGTGAAAATTGGTGTGAAATTTATCATCAGAAATTTCGTGAGTATACTCATAAATGTATTTGAAAAATGATAAATACTTCTGAATTGTCATATTTAGTCACGAGTAAGTGTAAGATATTGCTGATTGAAAAGTTAGATTACTGAAAAGACGAAACATAGTGGTTGGTGTAAGCCATGTTGGAATGGCGACTTTTTTTTTATGTGTGCTAGGCTGTTTTTCCATAAGAAACAGTAAGATTGTTTATTCCTCTTACTACTATTAATATCCAACTGTTAATATTTTGTGTACTATTTGTTCTTTTTTTATTTTTTTTATTATTACTTTTTTCTCTTTGTTATAATAAATTGTTTATCCTTGTTAAAATTGAAATAGTAGGTTTTGTCATTGCTAATTAACTTCCTTAAAACAACTGAGAATTTTTGCTTGCATTTTTCGTAAATTAAAGGTGAGAGTTATACCTATACATATACTGGGTGCGCTACGCGGCCTTTTAATACAGTACCGGCGAAAGCTCTCCTCGCTTTTTTTCAGGATTATTTCCCCGGTGGGCGGGTCTGTATTTGAATGTTTAGATGTGTGCTATTCTTTTTCATTCTATTCAAGTATGGATTTTGGCCCGGGGGGTCATTCTGAAAAAAAAGGGGGATTAAGGGTGTTTTTCGTTGCAAGTCTACTAGTCGAATATCGAATAGTTATTCAAATAATGTTCAAGTAACAAAGAATTTCTCAAATAACTAGTTCAAACAATTCAACTAACAAATTTGCTTAACTAATACAAAAAACAAATAACTCTTGGAATAGCTTTAACCCACAAAAACCCAAACATTGTTCAAGTAAGAATTTTTGAACAAAACTTTCATGGTTCACTAAATGAGGGTCTTAGATAAGAGAAATGTCCAAAAAAATTTTTTTGAATGAATTGGAAACCCAATGTGACACCTGTGACTCAGCGAGGAACAGACGTAGTTTACAACTTTAATTTAGTACATGAACAATTACAAATTTACCAGAGTAATTATTGACCCTTTTAGATACAGGAAAATAAATTCTTAGGGAGTTAAATACTTATCATAGGAAAAATAAAATATATCCGGAAGCTGAAAGGCGCTCGAGAACTCCATGAGCCACATGCAGCTGCTGACAAGAAAAGTTGAATAAAATTGTTAAAACCTGAAAAAAAGGAACGAAACAAAGCTTGTTACAAAAGTTTATGTGTGACATATATAAAGTACAATGGGTGTTTGTGTAAAACGTTTGAAATTAACTTTATAAGCTCAACAGGAAATCAATGTGACACCTGTGATACACTGGGGATTTGTGGATTAGAGAGATTGATTTTTTTAAGTCTGTAAATTTAAACCAGTTATACCTGGAACAAAAAGTATTAAGAATGATCATTTTTTAAAGAGTTTAGTTTACCAAAACTCTTTTTTATATTTACTCTGTCCAGGTTTTGGTCCGCCCAAGAGACAAAATCTCAAGAACTGTTTGATTAACCACTGTCAAATTTGACTAGAATATAGAGGGTCAAAGTTAGGAATCGCGTTCGAAGATGGAGGTGATATGAGAGTTGAATGTGGTAGAAATCAACATTTCCGGTTTTAGGATTGATTACTGTAGAGCAAACATGGTAATAGAAAACGAGAAACTGTTTTCTGGAATCGATTAAATGTCTCAATAATACGTACCATCTCCATTCTAAACATTCTACTGAGGACGGAAATGATATAAATCCACTACGACTTCCGGTTTCAATATTGATCTACATCAACCATGTGCAATAGGGCTTTGCCAATAGGGCCATAGTTTGCCAACTTTCGAAAATTTAAAAAAAAAAAAAAACGGCACCCCCTCAAAATTCCCTATGGTATAGCTCTAAGTGTGAAGTATCTCTGTTCGGACCCATCCATGGGAAGGAAATGTACTATCGTGGACAAAAGTGCATTAGCACCTGCATTCTGCATATCATTAGTACATTCACTAATAAGCTTAATAAATACATTATGCTATAAATGAGAAACTGAAATCGGTGTTGATCATTTAATTGTATTTATCAGTAACTGACATTTCTTTAAAATTATCGAAACAGATGAACAAAGGTATATTAATCTTTACGTCTCAATTTTGGATTAGGAAACTGAAAATTTATTCTTTAAACTTACACTTCAACTTCTCAATAAATGTATAAAATTCCTTACAAGTAAATTTCAAATTTTCCCTGATAATACTCACTTAATTCAAAGAGTTTATGCAATTATGGAATCCCTATCGAAGATCCCTGTATACGTGGACACACGCACATTAGGCTGTGATAACAATGCTTCAGTTTTTTTTTCTCCCTTCTTCGTCGCACTGCACTATGGCCTTCCTTATTACTTCTCTAGCTTCGCTGTGTATAGTTTGCCATCTCTTACTCTGTGAAGCCATTGAATGAATAATAAGCAACAAAACCGCAACCACCACAGCACACAACAAATAACCAACTCACACTAACTCTTCAGAATGACATTCATGTGACAATTTTTTAACCCTGGCAACGCTGACATATAGAAGGAGGGTAAGGGAATATTGCAAGAGTCAGGCAGAAAAAGTTGTTGAAATTTCCCCCCTTTACCTCAGCCCCCGCTGATAAACAAGCTAGTTCCCTATATTACATTGTACACACTGACTACACTTTTTAATGTTATTAGTCGGTGTTAATAATTATTAATTGTGCTAAGTCAGATAGTCATGTGAAGATTGAAAAATACGAGCAGAGAGGGAATTTAAATAATAAAAACCGCCACATTTAAATATTAAGCAAAGTCAATGGGATAGTCCACTGTGTATTATTAAAGAAAAAGGGTGCAGACTTTAGTATGCGTGTTGCATTATAAATATGTTCTTTTATGGGATCTTTTTTTAAAGTCCTCGCACCTTCCCTGTCAACCTTCGACGCCTCCCCAAGGAGACGCGTCGCACAGATTGAAAACCCCTGTTTTACCCACGGTTATGCCGGCTAGGCTAAAGGAGACGGTGGTGATAAGAAATGAAGGAAATGGTGGAAGTGAAGAAAGTGGGAGGAAACGGGGAACCCCGAGAAAATCCATTCACACGGTCTTTGTCCAGAAATTTTAAGAGATCTACTACCACTTCCGGCCAACAAACTAAACTCCTTCACATGGTGTACACGTGACACAGCAACTTGTTTAAAAGAAATTAGAAAGAAACACAGGAATATCATTTGTTTGTACACACGGAAAAGAAAGTATTTGACAGTTGACAAATTTTCTTTTGCCAATAACTCGGGAACAAATTAATTAATTTGAATATTTTTGTTGTTATTCATAGGACAGTTATAATTTGATAACTTGCCGAAATCGGTACTGTAATAGGTTAATTTATTGTTGAGTTATTAAGAAAAGAATGTTGTCAACTGAAGAATACTTTCTTTCGCTACTGTACCGAACATACGCATAGGTCTTGTTAGTTTAAAAACATTTCGAGCAATATAGTAAACTTGAACTTTAAAATTAACCTTTCGTGCACAAAATGGCGCAAAAAAAAACTGGAACTTTAAAAAGAAAGCAGAACTGTAGCAATGGAAATTAGGAGTTTTTTTTTTTTTTTTTTTTTTTTACATTAAGAAACAAAGGAACCCAAATATGCACTAGAAACAAAATGCACGTGATGTTAGCAGTTCATTATGTGTGCTAATGTTGTGTACAGTTAAAAGTGTTCAATCGAAATAACACGATATTTGTCTTCAGCTGAGCAAACAAGGTTTCTTTTCTTTCTTTCCATTTGCTGTTGTTCTTGTTGTTGTAGTTGAAAAGTGTACATTATATTATATTCTTCTCTCGTAGGGTGGTTGACTCATGATTTTTAACTTTTGTTTCGTACTTCAGTCACTTCTTGTAGCTATATAACGTCTAAATTCCGAAGACTCCCGTGTAAACATTTGTTTCGCACTATCCATTGTTTGCTAATATCTGCTCCTCCCTATTCGTTTTTCTTCATCGTCTTCTTTTTCAGTTTGTACATATATGTACTTTCTTTTTTTTTTTTTACCTTCTCACGTAGTGACGTAATCACAGTGCCAAGGTCACGTTATGAACTTTTGTTTGAATACGTTACATGGTATAATACAAGAAATATGTCTATCCATCACGTATTGCTGTCGTTCCGTTACTGTTCATTTCAATAGTTTGAATGTTCTTTTTCTACTTCTCTTCCAATAGCTACATTTATCATACGTAGATGGGTGTGTAGATCAGACCCGTAGCCAGCCCAAAAATGTAATAGGGGTGTAGAAGTTAAGGGGGTCCGATCCAACTATATTATAGTGCATTTGAAAGCCTACCGCGAAAGTTTAAGGGGGAAATAAAAATTTGGGGGACCCGGCTCCCCCTGTGCTTCCCGTGGATACGGGGCTGGCAGGCAACAAACAACCGCAAGTTCTTTTCGATTATCTTGTTCTTGCCTCCTTGTTAATACTGCGGAAGACAAAAGCAAGTTATATATAGTTGGATTAAACTATCTGCTTGAAAAATGGCAATTAGAAATGGGGAAAAACGGGTTTTACAAAAACCGAAAACCTATGTAGAAAAAACGACATTTCTGTTTTCTCCAAAACCAGTACGGTTTCTCACCGAAAGCGGATTCGTTTTTCTTAACCAAATAAAAATTCAGTTGTATTTTTTTTTTTCACCGAAACCGTTTCCAGTTTTCTCCAAAAGGGTTTTGGGTTTTAACTGAAAGCCAGGGCCGGATAAAGGGGAACTTAGCGGAGCTACAGCCCCGGGCCTCCAAGGGACTAGGGTTGCCAACTCTGGAAAATAAGAAAACCGGCACCCTCTCAAAATTCCTTATGATATAGAGCTAAGTGTGAAGTATCTCTGTTCGGACTCACCCATGGGAAGGAAGTGTACTAGCGTGAACAAAAAGTGCATTAGCTCCTGTATTCTGCATATCCTTAATACATTCACTAATAAGGTTAATAGATACACTGTGCTGTAAATGAGAAACTGAAATCGGCATTGACCATTTTATTGCATTTATCTGTAACTGACACTTCTTTAAAATTATCGAAACAGATTACCAAAATTACATTAATCTTTACGTGACAATTTTTGATTTGGAAAATGAAATTTATTCTTTAAACTTACACTTCAATTATAGATAATTGCTTTAAGAAGTCCTTTTTCACTCTCAATAAATGTATAAAATTCCTTACATGTAAACTTCAAATTTTCCCTGATATACAGTCCCTGTCACCTCTTTAATTTTATCTAAACAGATAACAAAATATATTAATCGTTGATAGATGGTGAAAGGTGTCAGTTTTGGATTTACCGAATGAAAGTTAATTTTTAAATATATATAATTCGAACTAGATAAAATTGCTTCGAACTACATACAAATTTGAAAAAACCGGTCATTAAAGGGCTTGTAAGAAGTTCGTATCAGTCACCGGCTTTAATCAAAATAACAACAGTGTTTCCCTAAAGTAGACAGGGACCTCAACTCTAATCAAAATATTAACTGGCTATGTAAAAAGAATCATGAAGATACAACCATCATCATAAAATAAAATATGATCAAAAATATGAAACATATTCCCTTAACTTTCCTACTGTACTTTTACAGAAATGTATTACCTGAAGTCAGCAGGGGCCACTTTTTATTTTTTTATTTTTTTAAGCCTTGGCTTCCAAATGGATTAAATCCAACTCTGCTGAAACCAGTGTGATTTCCGCCGAAATCGATATCTATTTTTGTTCTTGTAGATTGTTTGTACGATGTTGTTCAAACCAGCTTTTCTATTTGAGTTCTAGTATATATTAACGAACTGGTTTCCAAACTGGAAATCGGTTTGAAAAAAAGATTTTTTTTAAAGAAAAAACGGGTTTTTGAAAGTTTTCGGAAAACCGGTTTCGGTTTTTTTCTAAAAACATAAAAATGACTGGTTTTGTGCCCACCATAGTGTTCATAGAAGCGGAGAAAGTAGAACAGATTATTATTAGGTAGTTTTCGGTAACTATTAATATATAGTGTATTATGTTTTAGTGAAGACAAGAAGCGAATGAAAACAAGAATAGGATTTAGCGGAAGAAACTTTTTCGAAAAAGAAAATACAGTAAAACCTGTCTATGTCGGTCACTACGGTCAGTCACAATGAAAAGTGGCCAACTTACAGAAACAAAAACAAATATAGACAATAATGCAAACCTTCTAATACGGTAACTAATTTTTATACATATATTTTATAAATAATACATAATAAAATATATGTATAAGAAATAAAAGAAAACGCTGTATGTAATAAATATGAATATTAGTTTGTAATTCGCACAGTCTGTTTTAAATTTTATAATTCGGCGATTTGGCACATTCTTTATTGTTTTCTTACTTCCACCTATGAGATTTAATTTATATAAAATCGTCAGTTTCAGGAAACACTTGTAACATCCATACTATCTCACCCATTTTAATAGCAAAACATCACTTTAGTAGCAAAATGAAAAACTGCCTCCCCGCTTCGAAAATAAATCTCATGGGCGCGATCTGAGCCCTAAAATTTCCCTGTAGACACACCTCTGCCCAGGGACGGATACAGGGGGGGGGGACTTTCGGGGCAATCGTCCCCCCCAGAAGAGAAAACTTTCTTATTTTGTATACAAATAAAACCCATCCCAGAGTTTGGAGCTCTTTAAAAATAGCTCTAAGTAGCATCCTCCCCCAGAAGTCCGTCCTGGATCCGCCCCTGCCTCTGCCTACGAAGAGAGGGACATGAAATTAAAACGACCATGCTCTTCAGTAGTATTCTAAAAATCGAACTTACGATGCATTTCGTCTTACGATCGTTAGCTGAACGTTTCAGATGCCTCAAGTACACCCCACCAAGCTACAAAATGAGTGATGCAGAGGCAGGGGCTCATAAATGTTTTATTTCTTTTGTTTCAATTATGAAATAGATTATTACATTGTGAATTAAGTAAAAAAAAAAATCTATTTTAAAAGAAATCCTCAGCATTTTCCATTATGACTGACTGTTTTCTGCTTATCCATTCTTCTTAGTCTTTTTTACGACACTAACTTCCTATATTTAAATGAACACTTGCTAAATACCACTTGCAAAGTCTTTTACATACAGGAAGAAATTAAAAAGCAGTTTTTGTTCTTTTGTGTTTGTCTCATACTTCCGCATTTGAAAACAAAATAAAATCATTTCTGTTTTAAAATATATTCTTTACTTTTATTTATTATTCTTTCCTCTTAAAGCATGCTAAGTATAACAAAATAAGTACTTCGTATTTGTCTATTTTTCTCTCTTTTTTTTAACGTATAATAAGGAAATATTTCTTTCTGTTGTCTTTTACAATTACTGTGGATGGGAAGCACTAATTCTCTCGCTGGATATCTTTTAGCGCCTGATCTATATAGGTTACTATATGATGCTGTATTATAGGGGCAACTCCCACGGAATGGTGAAAGTAAGTGCACAACTGTAGCAAATGTTCCCATAAAGCGAAGAAAACAGATTATTAACAGTTATAAGTGCAAAACAGAAATGCATTGTCTATCTATGGAATATACAATGCTATATGGGAAGTTAAACTAAATGATACATTTTTACAATGCTTTTATCATCAAGTAAGATAATTTTATTGCTGCTGTCAATAATTTACTAAGTTATTCTGTATTTTGTGCTCAGCTCTCAGGCATCTTATGAAATCTAGTGTGAAAAATCATATTCTTTTACCCATGAGTAAACGCAATTATAGAATATGTTTTTAAAATCTTTCCATTTCTATTTACTAATTGAATTTAATACAACAATAATGCTGAAAACCTAATTGCAAGATTGTAAAGAAAAATCAGTTTACATTACTCTATATACCCCACGAAGACTAGGTCCAAGTGAGTGTCGTTTACTTCTTTTGTGTGGTCAGCATATACGATCCCTTGTAGCTACATGTTAAGTCCACGCGTCTTCAGCCTGGGAGATCAGGGTTCGATTCCCGATGGGACCTCGTGAGTTTCGGATCCCGCAATAAGCTGTAGGTCCACATCTCTGTAGTCACGGTGTTGGATAGGTTACTCAGCTCTAATCCGACGACAGGTTACTCAGCTAACGTTTAACATTGGCTACTTTGAAGTTATTAGTGTCATAACGAAGAATTTAATGAGGATATACAGTATTAAAGTATCAGTTTTACTTCAATAAGCAACAATGTTCTAGTACAGCATCACGTTCTCAGTTTACAAACTTATTGCCCTTTTTTTTTTTTTTTTCATTTTCTCGAAATCTTCCCATGAACTTTTACACTCACGCATATCACTGTACAGATTCATCCGAATATTCAGTTCAGTTAGGACTATCAATTGTTGTATGTATGTCTCATCTTTCGATACTTTTTTTTTTCGTTAAACGCTAATGATATTGCAAAAGTTCTTCCTTTGTGCCCTTAGATCATTGGTCGCTACTTATTAAGACTCTTCATCCCGGTGAAATTAAAATACCGCTAATTTTACAGTAATTATGTGATATATTCAAATAGATAAAAGATAATCGAAATGTGGAACAAGAGCGCTCTAGACAATATTATTTTACACTAGAAACCGTTATCACGACTCACTTATCTGCTTTCGATTTCGAGCCATTTTAAAAATCGGCATTTATTTTCGCGTTTCTAAACAGCTGAAAACGGAAAGCCACTAGGTGACATATGATAACGGTACCTCACGCAAAATAATATTGTCTAGGGCGTTCTTGTTCCATATTTCAATTATTTTTTTTATCTATTTGAAAATATCACATAATTACTGTAAAATTAGTGATATTTTAATTTCGCCGGGATGAAGACTCAAGTGGAGGAGCTCCTCAACTGCTTCATGATATTTTGTCCACATGGAAGATTATGTTCTTCCATCAGGAAATGAACCTGGCGTCACAAGAACAAGCGCTAAATATAGTCGCTTTTAATGTATAATACTGTCTTTAGTCTTTTAAAAAACAGTAATATTCCACAAACATTAGGTAAGACTCATGAACTTAGTATTATTTTAATCCATATGGTTTGATAGTCATTTTCAACTCACATGGTTTAACAAATTCGTGGCAGTTCTTCGTTGCTTCTTTTCTTTCAAGATGTCAACGTTGTATGTAACAATCCCTTTCAGATCTCAGGGATAAGACGACATACTTTTCATGCTATCAATCTTTATTATGGGAGAAGAACAGAAAGGAAGTGTCGTAGGCAAATGTGGTTTAGGAGAAAGAAATGAAAGGGGAGAGTAACTGGTCAATTTCTGTAGACAGAATTCACTAGTAATTGGGAACACTTGGTTCAATCAGCTCAAGAGAAAATGTACATGAAAAATCCTCAATAGACTGCCGAAGATATCAAATATACTATGTTATGATTCAAGATAAGTATCGGAATACCTTCAAGAACGCGAAGACCCTTCCCAAGGGCGACATTTACTCCAATCATAATTTTGATTTGGTCGAAGCAGATATTCAACTGAAAAATGTACGCAGAAGAAAAGTAGCACCAAGATGTTGAATACTGAAAAGTTAAAAAACGAGGAAGTAAGAAACGTCGAAAAATTCGAAGAAAAATGCCCAAACGAGGAAAAGGATAAGTGCAGGTAGTAACGGGCGGTGGCAGCATATTAAACTTTGCATACAGCAGGCTGCAGAGCAAAGCAGAAAGTTATCGCGAACACAAAACGGCTGAGAAACCATGGAGAACAGTGTTACAGAAAATGAGAGAAAAGACGGGAAACATGTTGATATACAATAGAGCAGAATGATGTACAGGAAGTTTAGTGATAATAGTGCATTTTAAATCTGTGCATAGTTGTATATGGTGCTATTTCAAACAAAATATTTTTATGCTGAGTTGGCAACACTGCTTCACCTATAGCAACACTGTTTGTAGTGTTCGATAGGGCATTTTGTTCTCATTATATTGTGCAACTTTTGTTTTGATTGCGTTAACGGTTCTCAAGATATTTACTTTAAACGTACATAATTCTATGATATAATTTGTTGGATATTCAAACCTTGAAGCCCCCTAGCTCAATCCTTCTGGTCCATAGCACCTTAAATTTTACTCATGTTCATTTCTCATGATGCTCCATCAGATGTGCTATGTGGCAATCAGATTTTAGAGACAACTTGTGGGACCCTCCCGTGTAAGTGCATTCCTTATACTAATTTTAGGACTCTGGTTCTAATTTTAAACACTGAGTCTATTCTAGAACATATCCGTCTATGAGATCATGAGAAAAAATGACCTCAAAGTTGAAATATAAATAAATATAACAATGGGATGTAAATTACTCAAATCTCAAGTTTGAAGAGAGTGATCTCATGGAGGATATATATATCGGGTGTTGCAAAATAAGTGTTACAACTCTTGAGAGGTGACTCCTACAACTGAGACAAGAAAAAAAGTTCTCTTGAACTTTCGGCTATCGGACATAGTTTCGGATCTACAAGGTGCCGAAAGCGTGGGAAAATGACTTTCGGACGCCAATAGTTCGGAGACTATCCAACGTAAAGAGAGCGGGTAAAAAATTCACTGAAGAAGTCACACCTACTATATTGAATTTTGCATGTTTCACAATCCTACCATGCACGCGCAAGGGATTCCCCAACGGAACGTAGGGAATCCCGGATAATCTGCCAAATGAAAATTGGTCTAAATGGATATGAATTGATAGGGTTTCTAACAGGTAACAATAATTCGTTTGTATCAAGTCCATATCTGCAACAAATACAAAATGGCGGACACCTTCAAGCCCGTTGTGTGTGGTTGCATAATCGCCAGGTACGGATGCTGGCCAACAGTGACGTTCTGAGTATTAAGTGTAGAGAATTTGTATTCAAATGCTCTAGAAAGACATCTGGAGTGTCGGTAGAGCACAACAGATGAAGCAGGGTGATTCACATGTGTGGAAACACGTAACGAATAATGCCCAGAAATGCACTCATACTCAGTAAAGGTGAGTTCAAAGTGTCAGAAATGTAAAGATTAGCGTCAAGAACATGAAAGCCACTGCCAATTCACCAATAATATTCCATGAATCCGATGCAATATGATGTGTACAGTTGCATACCAATAAGGATGCAATACCTGAGGCCAAGTTAAAATTGTGCAAGGGGACTCACAAAGAAACTGGGTAAACTAAATAAATGTCACTAGTGGGATCGCATGACCGATATTGAAATGTGGCCAATGTGTGTGTTGATATCAACATGTAGCAAATTGACAAATGTCAACATGTCCCACTACTACTTGGACACCGTCCGAAGTGCGAAAACTAGGAGAATAACGTTGTACATACTGCTGTTACATCTGGTGCACTTATTGGTAGAACGTAACTAGAACAAGATTGTATCAATGTCCCTCTTTATTAGGGACATTGCCCCACAGTCGACATATATGTAAAGATATCTCTTAACCCATGGTTCAAATTCTTATATTGAATTGAAAATAACAAAACTTGTATCATGTCCCACGTCTTCTGGGACATATGACGTACTCGAAATATAGGAAAATACCTCCAGAAATTCGTATCTTACACACAGTGCACATGCCAAGACAAAGACGAAAATGAACTAATTTGGCACATGTAACACTACTGCTGGAACGCCATACATATGGAGAATAAAACGACATTGAGAAATAGGAAGAAACTTCTTAAAGCTCTGATTGTTTACAACTGTGCAGTAGGAGTAACAAAATGAAACACACAAGCATGTCGGGAGGCTGTACAAGAGCGCTTGCCAAACAAAGTGGGTACTCCTCAAAAAAATGAATACAGAGAAACTGAGGCTCCCTCGAAGCCTCAGGGCTAGAGCGCTTGCGTGGTCGCAGTTTTCTTATTTTCCTATTTTTCGCACGTGGGACGGTGTCCCAGCAGTAGTGGGACATGTTGACATTTGTCCATTAGCTACATGTTGATATCAACACACACATTGGCCACATTTCAATATCGATCATGCGATCCCATTAGTGACATTCATTTAGTTTACCCAGTTTTTTTTTTTTTTTTTTGTGAGTCCCCTTGCACAATTTTAACTTGGTCTCAGTTATTGCATCCTTATTGGTATGCAACAGTACACATCATATTGCATCGGATTCATGGAATATTATTGGTGAATCGGCAGTGGCTTTCATGTTCTTGACGCTAATCTTTACATTTCTGACACTTTGAACTCACCTTTACTGAGTATGAGTGCATTTCTGGGCATTATTCGTTACGTGTTTCCACACATGTGAATCACCCTGCTTCATCTGTTGTGCTCTACCGACACTCCAGATGTCTTTCTAGAGCATTTGAATACAAATTCTCTACACTTAATACTCAGAACGTCACTGTTGGCCAGCATCCGTACCTGGCGATTATGCAACCACACACAACGGGCATGAAGGTGTCCGCCATTTTGTATTTGTTCCAGATATCGACTTAATACAAACGAATTTTTGTTACCTGTTAGAAACCCTATCAATTCATATCCATTTAGACCAATTTTCATTTGGCAGATTATCCGGGATTCCCTACGTTCCGTTGGGGAATCCCTTGCGCGTGCATGGTAGGATTATGAAACATGCAAAATTCAATACAGCAGGTGTGACTTCTTCAGTGAATTTTTTACCCGCCCTCTTTACGTTGGATAGTTTCCGAACTATTGGCGTCCGAAAGTCATTTTCCCACGCTTTCGGCACCTTGTAGATCCGAAACTATGTCCGATAGCCGAAAGTTCAAGAGAACTTTTTTTCTTGTCTCAGTTGTAGGAGTCACCTCCCAAGAGTTGTAACACTTATTTTGCAACACCCGATATATATATATATATATATATATATATATATATATATATATATATATATATATATATATATATATATATATATATATATATATATATATATATATATAAAGTTCTATCAAATTCAGCGTCCTAAAATTACTATAGAAAGTGCAATCAGAAATTTATCAAAGCTGGGCACCTTTACCATTGACATGAGCGATATTTCAATGCAATGTTCTTCCTTGACATTCTGAATCCTTGTCTTGGTTTTAGCATATTGAAAGTTAGATTGAAGGCAAACAGCTACAAATGTCAGGAGTATTCAGTTTCATGAACTGGAGACATTTCATATTAGGACCCTTGGAAAGAATATTTATATCAAAGGTGTCTTACGTAACTGTACTGGGGTGAAAAAGGGGTGTCTTCATTGTAGCTACTACATTGACGAAAATGTGCTACAAGGCGATGTTATGATACGACCTAAGGTATTTTGTCATAATGCTTATTTTTTCTCCTCATATACCTGTATGAATTTTCCCTTCGAATGTGTGGTTAACAAATACAGAACTTTACATTTGGAAAACTGTATCTCATGATATTTTCTGTTATATATAAATATGTCTTCCCTTAGCTGTTTACCTGTATTCTTTGAAAATTCTATAGCTTTTCTTTTTAATTTATGGACTTGCTCTAGAATATTAAACCACTTATTTGCTGCCCACATTTCACATGCCGTGCAGTATCAGTGTTTCTCAATCGTTAACTCACCTCCCTTCGACTTATTTTGCCTCTCGGAACATATAAAAGCTCTCTTACGACGTCCTTCAAAAGCAAGGTTATCTGATAAATTTTGGGAAAGGCCTATTAAGTGAATTTAATGCAGTCTTTAGTATATAGCAAAGGATGTGCTGTGTAATAGATGCAAAAGAGCGTGCAGCATTCTCTTCGAGCGTTCACAAGTTATTACAAAAGGCAGAATCGATCGAAGAATATATTATCTTTGGACAGTTAGGATACTGAATAATTTAGCACACATAACTCAGTATTAACTATCTGAAAGTTTACCATTTTTGATGAAGTTTGTTATATATTTACAAATTAGTCAATACTCATCTAACAAGTTTTCAAGATGGGCTTAGAAACATGTGTTAGTAACAGAGGTGAATACGTTATAAGATTTATAGACTAATCTATACTATATACAAACATGGGAAATTTAGAACGACATTATCTGTCCATCTATCCATCCGTCTGTATACCTGTAACAAGTATATCAGATCAAATATGGATCTGATCTCATAATTGGATCCCATATTAGGAAGATATAGATTCATGATGTCAAGAATAGATACTATCTTCTTCTATTGAAACGAGAGAGTGGTAGAATTAGCCATTTACAATTTCAATATTGAATCACCATAAAGCAAAACCAGCAAGAGAGAGAAGGATGCAATTGTTTTTGAAATAGATTCAGCGTTCCAAGATTAAGTTCCATATCCGCTCTTATTACTTAATTAAAACCAGAACTGGTAGATGGACTTACATGAAGAAAAAAGAAAAGCGAGAAATTGTATAAAATGGTTACAGCATCCATCTCAGCCCTGATTGCTGTGGCTCCGCGTAAATCTGGGCTCGGTCCCCGGTTCGATTCCCGGTGGAGACACTCGGTGCAGACCATCCTGAATTAGGTTTTCCTGAATTTTCCTCATTCACAGCAGACAAATGCCGGGCTACCTAATCTATCGGTCAAAGGGCACTTCCTTCCTTAAGCAAACTTTTCTTCCTTCCCTTTCACCGGATAGTGTGTTCGCCGAGGGACGTCATTTCTCAAACGTGACGGGCTAAATGGTCATAGATGCCAAAAGCCCAGAAATCTAAATCCTAAATCTTGCCCTATTAAAATTATAAGTAGCTTTAGCCACTCCCAGTTTCAATAGTTGATTATGCTTTTCGGTTATAAATTTTGCGTCTCAAGATTTTCACCTCCAATCTTATCTCCTCCCGTTTCCTCTCATATTCTCATTCCACCAATTCTTCCACCATCATTCTGTGGGCCGCAATGGGTCAGTGGTAGAGCGCTCACCTCTTGTGCATGGCATGGAGTCTTTGATTCGATCCCAGTTTGCGCCAATTGAGCTTTGTAGTGGACAAATAACGTGTGCGTGGGTTTTCTCGGGGTTCTGTTGCTCTCACTTTCTTCAATCCATCACTTCATTCATTCTCACCATCGCCGTCTCCTTTACCCTAGTCGGTATAAGCGTGGGACGTAAAAATTAAAGATTTCATTTCATTTCCCAATCTCATCTCCCTTTGAAAACCGGATGTGGTACATTTAACCACTTTTGCGTTCAATGTTCGGTTCTCATAGAATTGCTGAGATAGCGATCTACAGAGATAGATAGATAAATTACTACTAGTAGTAGTAGTAGAACTAGTAGACTCTCTTTTTCTTTTATTCAGGTAATAATACTACTTGCCTACCTCTTTTTCTTCAGTACTGAATAGAAGACAAAGAAGGTGGGCTACTAGTACTAGTACTACTAATACTATTACTAGTCATTTGGATGAAAAAACACTGGATATACTTGTATTCACTGGGAAGTGATCATGATCCTGACACGTACTATCTGCCGAGGTGCTGAATGCATTTGCAAGAGCGATGCTAATAAAATAACAATAAAGCACTGTGAAATTACTAACAGACTGTAAACTGTAGACTGTAAACTAGGAAAATAAATTTTCATTGTAAAATCTTTTTAAAAAATACATGACTGTGGCTGTTATAAAATGAATGACGCAATGAATCAATCTTAATTTAAATTATCATATAAACTTACAAACCATCACTGAAATGATAATAGAGACAAAACAAGACACTACATCAAGCCACCAACTGGAATGAAATAAAGCAATCACATTAGTGAATACAGAAAATGTTCGATATTTACACAAAACAAACTTCAAAAACAAAACTGGGAAAAACACATCTGAAAAAATAAAAAAAATAAAAATATTGCGTATCCATTGACCACATATCAGTTAATTCAAAATCCTATCCATACACAAGCACAATACTTGAGGTCAACATATATGTTGACCACTTTCATAGCACCATGAACACGTGTATTGATTTTGGAATAAACAAAATTTACCATGCTCACTAAAATATTGAGAACCTCTTAAACTAACTGCAGTTTTGAAATATCTCCGTTTAAATAACAATCAACTATATTGGGCATGGCATTTTATTAGGTTAACTTACACTTGAAGTAAATGAACTATTATAATATAACATTAGCAACATATAAACAAATCAACTGATTTTTTCCTGTTATTACCTGAAGTTTCAATTTAACAACAGAGCAAACTACGCAACATGAATATTCGTAATCCAGATATATTAACATGAATTTTACACAAAGCTTTATTACGGTGACTCAGTGGTAGAGGGATTGAATATAGCCCGCTCCCCCCAGTGATTTTTAACGAATCATAGTGATTCTAACGATTCATATTAGTTCATAATGAATCGGAATCGCATGTTATAAAGATTTAAGATGCAAATCTTGTAAGGAAGCTTTAGTATAAGTAGTAGTAGTAGTGGTTGTATTTAGTAGCAATAGTAGTAGTAGTACTAATAGTAGGAACGAGTTAGAAGCCCCGCAGGGGTTGGTTGGGTTCTGTTCTCTATATAAGTAGTAGTATTTTTTTTTTTTTTTTTGTTGTTGGAATGTATAATGCTTATTTATTTATTTATTTTGACTTATTTTACATGTCGAGGTTAAGGCTATATGTAGCCTTATCTACCACCTAAACATGACACAAAATTGAAAAATCAAAGGATATAGTTAACAATAGCAAAAGAAAAAAAAGTTAGAAAGTAAAAAAAAACACAAGAAACAGATTGTCACTTGAACACACACACACACACACACACACATACACACACACACACACACAAATATAATATAGTGCTACATGAAAGTACATACATGTTATAATATGTGATAAGTGTTGAGTTTCATATCTTTATGACAGGCTTCTCTATTGGCTCTTCTGTCTCTGTGTCCATTCAACCCTGCTTCGATAACAATAAATTATAAACTGCCCTTTTAAAAAATGCTAAAGATTTTGACTCACGTATCGAGGTTGGCAAAGTATTCCAATCACGACACGTTGAAATTATATATGATTTGGATAAATAAGTTGATCTATGAATAGGAATTGCAAGTTGGCTATTAAAACGTGATCTTGTGTCCCTCTCATGGAAATCGCTTAAAAAATTAAGATGTTTTAGAAGATAGGAAGGTTCTGTAAAAGTAAGTGTTTTATACAGCAGTACCAACGAGTGCAATTTTCGCCGTTGCTGCATCTTCAGCCATTGCAGCTTTTTAAAGAATGGCGTAACATGATTTGAGAATTTTAAGTTAAAAATAAAACGTATACAAGCGTTTTGTACTCGCTGCAAACGCTTTTGTAAATGTATATCAGCGTCAGTTAAGGCGGTGTCACAGTACTCCAAATGTGGTACCACTAGGGTTTGAACAAGAGTTTTTTTCAACTGTGTTGGTAAAAAGTTTTTTAATTTGCTGAGAGAATGAAGAATTCCAAAAGCCTTCTTGCATGATGCGTTAATTTGATCGGACCAAGTTAAATATTTGTTAAGTATGACGCCAAGATTTTTCACAGAGGAAGAGAAGGGAATATTTACGCCTTCTAAAGTTATATTGGGAACAAGTGAAGCATCTATTAACGTGGTTGCACGTTTGGAAGTAATTAAAATTGACTTTGATTTGACTGGATTTATAATCAAACAATTATTTGCTGACCATTTAGCCAAATTACTCAAGTCTTCGTTATCTTTGTTATACAAGTATCTATTTGCTTTGGTGAAGAAGATAGATACAATTGAACATCGTCCGCATACATGTGATACTTACAGTGTTTTAGAGATTGTGCTAAGTCATTAATATAAAGGCAGAAAAGAAGAGGCCCTAAAACACTACCTTGAGGAACCCCACAAGGAAGGTTACGCTGACCAGAAACTAAGTTGGCAACCACCACATACTGTTTTCGGTCGCATAAGTAATTTTGAACCCACTTAGCAGCTGAAGTAGAGAAACTAAATTTTTGTACAAGTTTCTGTAGCAAAATGTCATGGTTTACTGACTGGATTGCTTTGCTATAATCCAGTAAGGTAAGTATGGTTATCTCTCTCTTGTCCAAAGCAGAACGTATATCATCAGTAATACTGGTAAGGGCTGTAGAAGTGCTGCAATGTTTACGAAACCCGGATTGAAAAGTGTTTAAAAGGTTATAAGTTCGAAGGTGCTCACATATTTGATCACTTACAATATATTCAAGAGCTTTAGATAGGGCAGGTAATATTGAAATAAGCCTTAAGTCTTCTGCAGATCGGACATCCTTAGTCTTAGGGAGAGGCAGGACTCGTGCTGTCTTCCACAAGACTGGGAATGTTCCGGTAGTAAGCGAAAGATTAAATAAATTGGTAATTGGGGAGAGGACGAAGGGTAATATTTTCTTGATCAATGTTATGCTTATTTCATCAGCACCTATAGCAGTGGATTTTATCCTCTTAATCGCTTTCATTACATCATGTGGGGTAACACAAGTGAAAGAGAAAACATTTTCTTCAAAATTAGGGATTTGTCCTGTATTATCAGATCTTGCATTTATCTGTGAGCTAGAACTATCAATTCTACAAAAATAATTGTTAAGATAATCGGCAGAGAAAGGAGCAGCTACATCCGGCTGGACTCTTTTGCTGCTACGAATGCCAAGTAGCTTCAAATTTCTCCAAAGATGGGAGGGATTCTTGTTCTCAAACAGGGTGTAGGAAAATTTTAATTTCGCATTACGCACGGCTTGATTACATCTATTTCTAAGGATCCTATATTCCTCAAATTTGTCATTTAAGTTGGGTAGATTCAATTTACGTGCTTTCTTAAATTTACTATACGCTCTGTCGCGACAAGCCATTAAACTTCGAATTTCATCTGTAATCCAGGGCGAAGGAGAACGAGAAACACGTTTTTCTCTCAAGGGGGCATGAATGTTCAGAAGATAAAATATTAACTCATTGAAATAAGATAGTTGGTCATCCACAGAAGGAAAAGAACTTATTAGATGCCAAGGCAATAACGCAGCATCACGCAAGAGTGCTTCATTGTTAATGTTGGCTAAATCTCTGTATAAAACAACTTTAGGCTTGAATTTGGGAGTCTTAATAGAATAGCAAACAAAGATAAGATCATGACGCGAAATGCCAGGTACTGAAAACTGACCGAAATGAAGAACTCTATCAATGTCGGAAGTTAAGATTAAGTCAAGAAGTGAATCTGAGGTGGTAGTATGAAACGTAGCTTCGAGCGGACAGATGGAAAAATTTAAGGATGTAGTAATCTCGCGGAATGTTTCTACTTCACGTTTAGTGGACAATAAATCAAAGTTCATGTCCCCAAGTATGAGACTATGCATATAAAGTGGTGAGATACGAGAAATATCTTCTTCGAAATTCTTAAATGATGCCCCTGGTGGGCGGTACACACAAGCCAAAAGCAATTTTTGGTTCTCAATACATATCTCAACTATGATGTACTCAGATTCGAAGCTATAATGACCACCTGATTGACAAAGAATTTTTGCGTCAATGTCATTTCGCAGAAAGATTGCAACCCCACCACCACCTTTGTTAATGCATCGTTTCGGATAATTTTGAAGTTATTTAACAATACCAGATCATTAGAAAGAGTTGGCTTTAACCAAGTCTCGGAAACTAATATTGCATGCAAGTTCTCAACGGAATGAAAAATAACTTCGAACTCAGTATAATGTCTGACAAGGCTCTGCGCATTAATGTGCACAGCATTGAACGTTGGTCGCTTCGGTTTATTAAGTTCTGTTTGCAATAAATACTGAGGGCCTTCGTAAGACACTTGGAGATCGGGTAGCTGTAAAGGTTCATTGTCTTCGAAAACAGAGGGACATATTTTATTTAGTTTGGTTAAAACGAATGAAGAGGGGCTATGTTTGTTGCTTATATTGTCAGTCATTGTACTCATGTAATATTGAATATTTCAATGGCAGGTATTGCGAAAAAACAGAAAGACTAGAGAAAACGAAAAGACTATAGAATGGAGATTTACTGTTTCGTTGTTGGTTATGTTAAAAAAAACTAAAAAAGTACCGGTAGTAGTAGCAGTAGTAGTAGTGGTAATAGCAGGCCCGTGCTGGCCCACCGGGACACCGGGACGTGTCCCGGTGCACCCTCCGCAACATCACAGTATAAATAAAGTTACAAGTTTTTAGTAATAAATTCTTACAGTTTTACTGGTAAAGAACCCGTGAAAGGTGCAGTGCGCCCTTTACATTAGGCGCCCTTGCGAGTCCACGTCAAAGATGAACGATTTTATTTACTCATCTGTATACCACTTCTGTACAATAAATACATACAGTTACTACTGGTAAAGAACCCGTGAAAGGTACAGTGCGCCTTTTACATAAGGCGCCCTACGAAACATCACATTATAGATAAGTGGCTTTAGTTATCCTGTGTACAACGAAAAAATACTTAAAAATTAAAATGATAAGATATTTAAAACATTAATTATTTGCTTTTGTTAAATATTTTATCATTAAAGTAAAATTATACAAATACATTCTAAACAAATCATGCTAAATTCGTGAGTGCGATTTAACGTGATATCCATCAGTGCATCTCATTTCAGGCTTCACACTGGATATTCGTATTCAGAAGCACATTCTGCAGAATAATGGTTTTGGCGATTTGCGTTCATCTGTTTCTTGTATCTTTCGAAAGGAGACCATTTCTTCAGTTCATCAATATTGCTCAACACAAGGGATTTACCAAAATATTCATCGTTGCACTTTTCACAGTTTTATCTTGTTTGTTACCTACCTCATTATGTGAATTAATTAACGTTTTATTTGTTTCCTTCTTTTGATTTCTTTCACTTTCGTCATTCTCTTGTTTGTCAATTGCTGGTTTCATAATGTGTCTGTTTCCAGTTTCATCCTTGGGTACACTTACTTTTGGAAGGTCGATTTCAGTGCGTGAGCTATGTGACAATGGAAGTTCCACATTAGAACATGCACTGCTCGGCGCTGGAAATTTAATTTTGTTTGTATTGGTCTAATCTTTAAGAATTGAATCTCCAGAACTACCTTTTGTGTTTTTCTTGTTGTTCTCTGGATTATGTGGATTATTTTGATTCACTGTAGATTTATTTCTGTGATATTGGATCCCTTGTTTAGTTTCAAAATTCAATAAATTTGTACTTTCTTTATTAGCACCTATATTTGCTTCATCTTCTTGAATAGCTACCTCCTTGTGATAAGATTTTCGCTCAGTATTTTTGTAATCGCTCTCATGTACAGTGCCTGAATCTTCGATAATTTCCGTGTCGAGTTTTGAAAGCTTTAACTCTTTATTACTTGAAGATATTCCCATATTACCTGTTTCTTGTGGGTATAATTTTCTTTGAGATAATGGGTTCGACCCACGAATTTGAGGTTCTCCACTTTTCATTCTTTTTTCTTTATATTTTCCATATGACGTACAATTAGCTTCTATTTTATGATTTTTTTTCATTCTTCTCATATATTGCCCAATTAGTCGTCCCTACAGCAGTTGAATCATAATAAGAAAACTGTTTTGATAGTTCATTGAAAGAACTATTTTTCTGAGGATCTGTATGTTTTTCTTTTACACTGTTTCAGAATTAGGCATTGATTCATTCCATTGGAAAACTTACTACATACGTCTTTACCTGGCATGGTTGTTACCCGATTCCACCCAGCTGAATTTAGTTTAAAGAAACATCTTGACTTAAATCTGAAGAATTACATTGAACAGCACATTCGCGACTAACATTAGGACGGTAGTTGGTTTCTGTATTTCTTCTTGAACCGTTGGTGTAACTCATGACATCTGTGCTACAACCTTGGTTATAATTATTACAAGAATTAAAGTTTCTGATGAAACGGTTATTTCGTACGTTATAATCATTATTATCTATAGTTGTACGACATCCCGACTACCATTGCTTCTAAAACTGTAATTATTCCTATATTGCCGATTACTACTAGTGTATTATTAGTGCCACTAATACGGATGTTCCGTACAGGGAAGTCACTTGTTCTCTGGCTACGGGGTTGCCTTAAAAATTCCGGTTCGTAGTACCTTGAGTCATAGAATTGTTCTCATAAGTTTGAACTATTAATAACATATGACTGAAATTAATACACTTAGCTGAAAGTAGTGTTTCCTGCAATTTATATGTCAATAAAATGCGTATGGACACAATGATCCTAGGATCTGATTGCTGAGAATTTAACATTTTAAAATTATTATAGGCAGCAACGACAAATTTCGTAATGCTTTTGTCTACCCGTAAATCAAATTTACGGTTTCTAACATAAGCATTCCGATTGGCAAGCATAAAGTCATTTTCAAAATTTCTTAAGAGAGCACGTTTGAAATCTTCATATTTGTGCAAGGAACTTTTTATTGCATTGAACCATCCCGAACAAGCTGGCTCTAGAATATGTGGTAAAATTTTCAAAGATTTACTTTTATTTATACCTACTAATTCACACTCTTCTTCGTACTTTTGTAAAAACATACTTGCCGGTATGTCGTCTAATCGACCACTATATTTTGTTAAAGATCTTACTTCACCAAGTTTTACATATCTGAGTCTGGATTCAGTTGTCTTCACTTGGTCTTCCTGCTCGCTTTCAGAACTAGACCAACATCTAAAAATCCGAATGGATGATAGACATTTGTATTGCATCTGTCATCATATCGTACACCCATGTTCCTTCCATTGAATTCGTTTTCATTTCCAATATACATTGGATCTTTGGTATGCATCAGAGAAGTTTGGATAACTGCACTGTTCTGTAACTTGAACTTCATACTTTCCACTTCTTGTTCCAATTCCACTATTTGACTCTGATTATTATTTATTCTTTGATCTAACATATTCTTTGACCTTTCGTGGATTTCACGTCCTCGTTTAAAAGTCCTTTCCATATCGGTTATTTCTGTATATATATACAGTTTCATTTTGCTGTCGATGCTTTGAAATCTGATTCTCATCTCCTCCATAAAGGATTGAAGCAGAGTCTTTTCGGTCACTTTCTCTGTTTCAACGGTAGTTGTCTGACTACATTGTACATCCTCCCTAGACTCGGAAGCTCTTGCTAATCGATCGGATGTATTCATATCGTAATAAATTCTTTGTTCCGTTACGTAGTAATTTGTACTACGTTTTTCCTGTCACAAAATGAATCTCACAAATTTAAAACTAGTTTTGGAAACCTTTACTGCTGCTTCAAGGTTATCACAAAGTTCCGGCTTATGAGGTACCAAATAAAACGATAACTATTTGTTACTTACAATACCTGGTTCGTAAAATCAAATACTTGCAAGATTCCTTCGTTGAAAACCTTTTTGGTTATATATTACGTGCCTGGTGTACGAGGGTCACTACCAAAGTTTTGAGATACGCATTGTTGTGGCACAGTATTTGAATTCCAGCAATTGCGTTCGGTAGTGGAATCCAGAGCGAAGAAGCGAAGCAAGTTTCAACTCGCCTCGCTTACCGGCGTGGCCATATCGCCTTCACTTGTTCGTTGATGTAAGCAGTATTCGGCTGTCTATAATGGAGCTCGAAAGGGAACATTTTCGGGCAATGATCCTTTACTATTTCAAAAGTGGTTTGAATGAGACACAAAGCCTTGACCGTTTGCAGGGTGCATTTGCGGACCTTTCTCCTTCCCGTGCTACAATTTTTCGGTGCTTTGGTGAATTCAGAAGAGGTCGGACATCGCTTAAAGATGAAGAGAGAGCTGGACGTCCGGCAACAGCTGTGTCAGATGAAACTATTGCCGCTGTGGAACAAATGATTCGAGAAAATCCTCGAACAACATTCAAGGACATTGAGTCTACATTGAACATTGGATCGCCAGCAATACAAAAATTCCTCATGATCATCTTCGGCTCAGGAAGGTTTCATCTCGTTGAGTGCCTCACACTTTGACTGAACAGCAGAAGTGCATGCGTGCGGAATGGTGCGAAGAAAAGCTTGCAAAACTTGATGGAGACAATTCTTGACGAGTCTCTGACATTGTTATTGGTGATGAGACTTGGATCTATCAATTTGACTCTGAAAATAAATGCCAGTCTACAGTTTGGATGTTTCCAGACGAAAATCCATCCACGAAAGTGAAGCGACCGCGAAGTATGGGGAAGAAGATGGTCGCAATTTTCTTCTCCAAATCTGGCCATGTTGCAACTGTTCCACTTGAAAAACAAAGGACTGTTACTGCTCTGTGGTACACCACTGTTTGCCTAACAAAAGTGTCCCAGAAGCTTGGGGAACAGCGTCCAAGAACTGGATTGCGTGGGGATCCTGCTTCATCATGACAACGCGTCCGCACACACGGCCAACATCACAATTCAGTTTTTAGAATCTACGGAGGTCAAACTTATGACTCACCCGCCGTATAGCCCTCACCTGGCCCCGTGTGATTTTTTTCTGTTCCCCAGGATCAAAGATCGCATGCATGGGAAGAGATTTTGCAGCCCTGAAGAAGCTGTAGTGGCTTACGAGAATGAACTTTCAACACTTGAAGAAAAAGACTGGCAACACTGCTTCCAAAAGTGGTTTTCGAGAATGCAAAAGTGTGTACAGTGTAATGGTGAATACTTTGAGAAAATGTAAGTGTTAAGTTGATTTTAAGTAGGGCCTATGTAAGTTATTTCACATCTCAAAACTTTCGTAGTGACCCTCGTAGTACTACCCGAGTAGGTGGAAGTGCACTTTCTTCTTTATTTTTATGTAGATATGTTGTCGATTTAATATGGGTAGTAACGAAGATTGCAGATTATCTATAAGTAGCTTTAAATTTAATTTAAAGATTACAAACGTCTTGCGTAATAAATTTGACGGCTGGAAGCCATTTTGATTGTTTACATTGTAGCGGAAGTTGTATTTCTCAAGTGTGGCGAAACACTTAAACTAGTAAGTAGTTCGTTGCTTCATGGAGAAAATTATAAAGCATTGATTACTTTTCGTTGAATTTTTAAATATTAAATGGTAGTGCGTGTTATGAAGTATGTGATCCTTATTTCATTAAAATAATTTTTAAAGTGTAATTGCATTTAGTACTTGGAGTGGCCTTGTCGTATATATATGTGGCCACTGATCGAGCGTATCAATGTATTAATCCGAACTGTGTTAAGTAGGAAAGAACTTTCCAGAACTATTTAGTGCGACGAGTAGACGTGGTTAATTGAGATCGAAAATTGCAGGTGGGATTCTTATGCGTATTCCAGTTCGTGATGGTTGCGAAATCAGTGATTATAGGTTTGTAGAACTAATAACTGATAGAGAAGGAAGTGGAACTCACATTATTACAAAATCATGTAGTGCTTTCAGTAGGGAAATTGTGTAAATCTTGTGGTAACGAAGCTTTAGTATAAGTAGTATTAGTAATAGGAACGGGTTAGAGGCCCCGCAGGGATTGGTTGGGTTCTGTTCTCGACATAAGTATTAGTAGCAGTAATAATAATAATAATAATAATAATAATAATAATAATAATAGTAGGAACGAGTTAGAAGCCCCGCAGGGGTTGGTTGGGTTCTGTTCTCGACATAAATATAAGTAGCAGTAGCAGCAGCAGTAGTAGTAGTAGTAACAGTAGTAGTAGTAGTAGTAGCAGTTGTAGAAGTAGTAGTAATAGAAGTAGGAACGAATTAGAAGCCCCGCGGGGGTTGGTTGTGTTCTGATCTCGACATAAGTATGAGTAGAAGTAGCAGTAGTAATAGTAGTAGTAATAGTAGTAATAGTAGTAGTAGTAGTAGTAGTAGTAGAGTAGTAGTAGCAGAAGTAGTTAGTAGTAGTAGCAGTAGTAGTAGTAGTAATAGGAACGGGTTGGAAGCCCCGCGGGGGTTGGTTGTGTTCTGTTCTCGACATAAGTATGAGTAGAAGTAGCAGTAGTAATAGTAGTAGTAGTAGTAGTAGAGTAGTAATAGCAGCAGTAGTTAGTAGTAGTAGCAGTAGTAGTAGTAGTAATAGGAACGGGTTGGAATCCCCGCAGGGTTTGGTTGGGTTCTGTTCTCGACATAAGTATAAGTAGTAGTAATAGTCTTCTATCTGTTTTAAAACATCTTCGTTTGTTGCTCTCTCTGTCCATTTTATCTTCCCATCTTTCTCCAATCAGAATTACATCAGAAAGAATTCTTGATGTAAAGGAAGAGTTGTGTTTGTGCTTCATCGACTGGCGAAAAGCTTTCGACCGAGTGAATTGGACGAAACTTCTGAAAATACTTAAAGAAATCGGAGTCAACTGGAAAGATCGACGACTCCTTCAAAACCTGTACACAGGGCAACGAGTGAAGCTACGCTTGAATGAAGGAGAAACCAATACTGTGGAGATTGGAAGATGAGTCAGACAAGGGTGTAGTTTGTCGCCCCAATGATTCAACATTTACAGTGAATGTTTAATGAAGGAAGCATTAATGGGAATTGGAGATTTCAAGATTGGAGGGCGGATCATTAACAGGATCAGGTATGCAGATGATACGGTTATAATAGCTGAAACCGAAGGAGGACTACAGGAGATAATTGACAAAATAATTGACACTGGGAAACTGTATGGAATGGAAATTAACATCGAACATTAACTGTATGGAAAGTCATGAGAATATTCCGTGGAAACACGCCCTTACGAATCAGAGTAGAACAAAGAGAACTTGAAGAGGTCGATAATTTCAAGTATCTGGGAAGTATTTTGACGAGAGACGCTTACTGCACCAAAGAGATCAGGTCAAGAATTGCCATAGCTAAAGAAGCATTCAACAAGAAAAGAACACTCTTAATTAGCTGGCTCAATATTGGACTTAACAAGTTGGTCAAGTGCTATATATGGAGCATTGGAATGTATGGTTCAGAGACTTGGACATTACGGAATTTAGAGAGGAAATATTTGGAGAGCATCGAAATGTGGTGTTGGAGGAAGATGGAGAAGATGAAATGGACAGGGAGAGCAACAAACGAAGATGTTTTAAAACGGATAGAAGAAAAGAGGATACTTTTAGCGACCATCCTTCGTAGAAAGGCCAATTGGATTGGACACATCTTCCGAAGAAATTGTCTTCTTCAAACCGCCATAGAAGGAAAGATGGAAGGGAAACGAGGAATAGGAAGAAGAGGAACACAGCTGATCGTTGATTTGAAAGATAGGAGAAAATGTTGGGAGTTAAAACAGGAAGCTGAAGATCGACAAAAGTGGAAGAAACATTTCCAGGCCAAAATCTAAAATTGAAAAAAAATCCTCATTAGTCCCAGGACCTGCCGAAAGGCAGAATAGTTAATAATAATAAATAATCTTTCTCCAACACCACATTTCGAAACTCTCTAAATATTTCTTCTCTAACTTCCGTAATATCCAAGTCCAATATTGAACCAGATAATAAAGAGTGATCTTTTCTTCTTGAATGCTTCTTTAGCTATGACAATTCTCGACCTGAGTTCTTTGGTGCAATAAGCATCTCTCGTCAAAATACTTCCTAGATACTTGAAATTATAGACCTCTTCAAGTTCTCTTCGTTGTATTCTGATCCGTAAGGGCGTGTTTCCACGGGATATTTTCATGACTTTCGACTTTTCGGTGTTACTTTCCATTCCATATAATTTTCCCGTGTCAACTATTTTGTCAATCATCTCCTGTAGTCCTCGTTCAGTTTTAGCTATTATAACCATATCATCTGCATACCTGATCTTGTTAATGATCTGCCTTCCAATCTTCAAATCTCCAATTTCCATTAATACTTCCTTCATTAAACATTCACTGTAAATGTTGAATGTTGAGGCAAAAAACTACGTCTTTGTCTGATTCCTCTTCCAATCTCCACATAACACTTTCTATTTTATTATGATCGATACAAGAGTTTTACAACATTGAAATAGTAAATGTGTGCCATTTGCTGAAGACACTTCACACCAAGTTTTTCCCCTTACTTAACAGCTATGTCTTAGAGTAGTGGGATAAGCATCGGTTTCACATCCAGGTGGCCGTGGATTCGATTCGTTGGGTAGTGAAAGGAAATCTTTATCATTTGTAATATTGATACTTCCAATATAAAAGAACAGAAAATATTCAATTTCTCTCAGTCTTAGTATTGAGAAATTTTTCTTCAGTACACTCGCAATAGGAAAGTAAACTACGAAAGATGACGTCAGCCGTATCAACCTTGATTCGTACTGTCTGGGAACATAACGTATTTAGCGAACAATTGATGAGTACGTAAGGCATATCGTTAGTATAGATCAAAAATACGACTAATCTTTGATCGGATACTTTCCCAGAAATTGCTATATTTCTACTACTTCTTCTTCTACTACTTGTGCTAGAAATATTAATGTTTTAAGCAATTCAAAATATCAGATACGTTCCATATCAACAAAAAGGCTTGATTAATAAAAAATTTCATATAATATAAAATATGTAGCCAAGTCTCAACTTTCCATTAATAATAATAATAATAGAAAAAGAAGAAAAACAAATAATAGACTTACAATACCAATTACGTAAACAATACTTACCAATAAAGAAAAATAATTGCCACGATAGAATTCGAACCCAGGTATTTGCTGTACGAGTTTCATGCTTTGCCAATCGTTTTTTAATCGCCCCAATCGTACTATTTTTCGCTAGTTGCACCTCACGTCCTTTCGACTTATTCCAAACACGACAGGGACACAAACAAAGAAATATCGAGGACAATTAAAATTGTGACCTTTCTCTTCATAGCGATTCAAACCCCAATGGGCTTCACTTCACAATCGTCAGTAATCTGCCACAAATTCCTAATACAAAGATAAGAAAATAAACTAGTATTTACTGAAGATAAAAATAGAATTTTATATTTCTACACGTGTTGATACAATTTAAAGAAAGCGAAAATAGTGAGGAAGAATAGAAATCTAAATCGGGACCATCGTTTAAAACTAAATTTGAAGGATGCTTTGTGGTACTTTCCTCATTGACAAAAGTCTATATAACTTATTTATGAGTTAAAGAAGGAGCTCTCGATTAAGTCATTGTGACACTCACATAATCAACGTCTCCTTATACGATCATGGTATCTGTGTATAGTCTTAGATGTAACGATTTTAACTAGCTAATAGTTTGAATAGAAGCTGAAGTGATGCCATAGGTAAGTGTGTAGCACGTTGAGCTTCTATTCGGTGAACCCGGGTTTAAATCCCGGACAGGTTTAAACTTTTTCAATTATTTCAATTTCAATTTTAATACATACTCAGTGTGACAAGCAATATCTTCTCCTCTCCAGGAAGAAAAAGATCTTGGAATGAGGAGAATTGGAGAAGGTCTGTCAATGGAGACAATGGTTTCCAAACTTATTTCCAGGAGTTGTTCTAGATTTAATATTTCCATCTACTTTCAAGCACTTTCTGACTCTTGCTCGGTCAGTGTTTTTATTTCTTTGGACACAACAGATTATAATGAAAAAATACGTCACATACACATCAATATTGAAATTAATATATGTTCTTTGGTAACAAAGTTCTGAACCATAAAGATTCATCTTAGAACGGAGAAATAATTCGTGCGTCATCTACTCACAGTTTTCCTTGCATAAAGACCTGACTCAGTGGTACCAACTGCTGTCAGTGCCGGGAAAAGTTACGTGTAAGTTGGGTTGCATCTGCACAGTCTTTTTACAAACTTCAAATTATCTGGACCCCAAGTAATTGAATTAGAGCACTTAGAGGGGATATTTTGCTGGTGGCAGTACAATTTTTCTCTTTTTATACTACCCTCCTGCGCCCGTTCGTTCTCATTCCTGCCACAATACCATCTAGCATGTCTTTCATGATACAGTTCCTTCTCAGCAAATGTCCAAACCAGTTTCTCTTCCTCTTCTCAATAATATTTAAAATTATTCTTTTCTCCCCCACCATTTTCCTCTCGATTTAACTCATTCTCTCCATTCTCTACATTCAGATTTCAAAAGCTTCCAGTCGTTTTTAATCATTTTTGCGTAACGTCCATGTTTCTGCCCAATACAGTACAAAACTCCACAGGAAGCATTTTATGAATCTTTTCCTCAACTCTCTGTTCAAGAACTCACCAAATAGACTTTCCTTCCTTCTAAATTATTCTTTTGCTACTTTTTATCCTTGATTTTATTTCACATTCATACTTCATGCCATCATTAATAATACTACCTAGATATCGAAAACTAATTACTTGTTCTATTTTCACACCTCCTGCTTCTATATTTGACGCAGAACGCATCGTTTCAATCAACATGGCTTTTGTCTCTCTAACATTCATTTGCATCCCATTATTCACAGTCCTTCTTCAAGTTTTCTGTCTTTTCTTCTCAGATTACGTAACAAGCGTCATATCATTTCCAAACCGTATAGAACTAATTATTGTACCACCTATCGAAATACCGTCTTCATTATGAAGACTTCTTTAAACTATGTCTACCAAATAGATATTAAATATTGCTGGCGAAAGATATCATTTCTGTTCAAATTTCCTTCCGAATTGCACTTTTCTCTGTCATTTTTTCCTTATTCTAGCTGTTAGTGGTTGGTTCATATATAACTTTCTTATGAGTCTCCGATCTTTACATTTCAACTCAATCTTCTTTACAACTTCCAAAAATAATTTCCAATTCACGCTTTCTAAGCATTTCCTAGAACAATAAATACAACACACAGATCTTTTCCTTTTTGTGTAATTCTTTCATCGATTACCTTTAATAAGCCAATTGCGTCTCTTGTGCTCTTACTTCTCCTAAATCCGCACTGTTTTTACTCAACTTCATTTGCTAAATAAGTTCATTTGTACTTCCATACAACCTTCTGTTCATTATTCAAAGCATATTTTTGCTGCATGCAGTATCCTTATGGGTTCAATTTCTTAGCCAACGGTATCATGATTCTCTTCAAGAAATCTTTCGGCCATTCTTTTTTGTTTCATATATTTCATTGTAGAGTCGGAAAAATTCGTTCTTGCCCGTATCTCTCATATTCTTAATGACATCGATGTGGTATATAATCCATCCCGGTTGCCTTTCCGTTCTTAATCACGGATATCGTATCTCTTTCAAACTAATCCCGAAAAGTATTAAACCTTTTATGATAATCGTATATTTCATTTTCTACTTCTACAATCTAGGCAACATGGCCTATTCCCACTTTCATACAAATCCCCAATATATTCTTCTCATCTTTTTAAGACTTCACTCCTCTCACCCACGACTTTCTCGTTCATATTTTCTACTGCCATCGTAATTTCCTCTTGTTTCCTACACAGGTCCATAGATTTCACCTTCTCGTACATTTCCTCATACAGTATTTCCCAGCTCTTTCTAATTCATCTATGTCCTCACATTTTCTGTGAGGAAATGTACGAGGGGGTGAAATCTATGGAAGTGTGTAGGAAACAAGAGGAAATTACGAAAACTCTTGCCTTGCTCTGTCTGTTTCCCTTTGTAACTCTTTGTTTAATTTCGTATCCATTTTTCTGCCATCTTTGATATCAATATGTTTCCACGCTCTGTTTCCCTCCTTTTCTGCAATATTTGTTCTGAACCCATGGTTTCTTAGCAGTTTTCTGATTGCAGTAACCTACTACCTCTTCCGAAACCTGGTGTATGGAAAGTTTAATATTCTTCCACCGTCTATTACTACCTGCACCTATGCTTTCCTCGTTTGAGAACTTTTCTTTGAAGTTTTTTCTACGAAAAGATTTTTCACTTCTACGTGTTTCAACGCTTCAGTGTTCAATTTCTTATTGCCTAATTTTCTTCTTGCTACATTTTTCACTTGAATATTCGCTTCAATCAGGACAAGGTTATTATTAGAGTAACTGTTGCTTTTGGCAAGAGTCTTCGCGTTCTTCAAGCTAATCCGATACCTATCCTGAATCATAACATATTCATTCGAAATCTTCGGTCGACTGTGAGTATTTCTATGAATATAATCTTTCCCTGTGTTGATTGAACAAAGTGTTCCCAATTACTAGTGTTTTATGTCCACAAAAATTAACCACTCTGTCTTCCCTTTCATTTTTTTCTCCTAAACCATATTTGCTTATGACACTACCTTCCCGCCCTTTTTCCACAACTACATTGAAATATCGCATTACAATTTCTTATGTATCCTTCTTCCTATCTATAATTTCTCCTATTTTCTCATAATTTTCCTCTACTTCTTTTTTCCTTTAAGTCTTAACATCAAAACTCTGTTATCAGTAAGTTCCACTTTCACTACCTTCTCTTTCAAGCGCTTACCCAGAATTACTCCCACACCATTATGATCACCCTTTTCATTACCTGAGTAAAACATTTTATTTTCTTCGTTTTCCAATCTCATTTCCTTCTCATCTGTCTTCACGAACCTCTACCAAGTCTACATTATTTTGTTTCATTCCTTCTTTTAAGATTTAATTTTTGGTACATAAATTTCATACCTCTATTGTAAATCTTTTGTTCTTACTTGTCTCCCTTGCTCTACCTATCTTTTCCACACTATTCCTCTCGTCCAATAGTCATTCTCATGACATTCTCCTCCTTGAGATTCGAATAGGGAGATATTTTACCTCCAGAACTATATTTTGACCTGCGATAGACCATTGTACGTATGTTCTCTTTCTTCTGTCAGCAAACTAGGAAAAAATAGAGTGATGGTTTTCTATTGTCTTCCACCCCGCAGTATCCCAGCCGTTAAAGTCACTCTGACCACAACTGTGATTAATGTCAAAGTTGCCGTACCAATCATTATGATTTCAGCCAACTTGGCTACTGAAGAACTGCTGCCTTCTCCCAGAATACTCCTCATATGGTTACTCTATTTAGATCAATGCAGTAGGGATGGTCCTTCTGGTAGTGAACTACCGCCAATATAGCTCTAAATGTCACTGTAGCATGTAATTATCCCTACCCGACAAATACATGTCTTCTTAAAGGTGGGTGATGTTTATCGGAGAGAAAATCGCCACTGGTACTAAAAAGAAAAAAGAAAAAGAAAAAAAACGAAGCAGATGTTGCAGCAATTTCAAATATGAATAGACTCTATTTATCTTCACGGAAGTTTGTATTTGTTAGTCTTTTCAAAATCTATTTGTAAGAAATTCAATTTGTGTTTCAAATTATCAAATTAAAAATAGAATAAAATGAAAAGGTGATGCCATTATTGAACTCAATTGGAATTAAACTGAGCTGTGCTTGATTGTATGTATGTGTGTGTGTATTCCTTTACAGAAGAATCTAATAGATAATTGAACATTGGCATACATCAAAGTCAGTCTCTCTCTCTCTCTCTCTCTCTCAAACACACAGACACACTATATACACACATACAAGGGAGAGAGAGAGAGAAAGTTCTCGTGTTTCAATTCCAACCAAGCAAGAGAAGAGGGATTCGAATTGAAAATGCTCCTCCCATATAATCTACTTGCCCGTTAATATTTCAATATCGGCAAAACCCCGGCTTTTCTCTTTGACTACCTACCAATCCTCAAACTTTTTTTTTAGAATTACTGCAAAAAACAGTAAAATAAAAAATTAACCTCAGAAAACTTTATACAATTGCCTTCCCTTTTGAAACTTTCGGAAACAAAATATGTATGAATACGGGGCATGTAAGTTAAAAAAAAAGAAAAGCCAGATGACTTTTCCATAAACGACTAACTCAGCTCGGTTACCTCACGCAAGGCAATGCACGACTTCACTAAACCCAGTTTTATTTTTATTTATTTTTTTTTTCCTTCTTTCGTTACAATTACTGTAACTCTCTGACTTGCTTAGAAGACGGCTTGTGTAAAACAAAGAAGAATGTTTATATATAGATGATATGTGTACGTCTGTGTGTGTGTGTGTGTGTGGAAGAAAGAGAAAGAGGGTTGAGAGGGGAAAAAGTGAAAGAATAAACGAAAAAAGTGGTTGCCAAGTGGTGCGCTTTGCTTTCTACTTGAAAGTAATGGTAGCTTCAATTCATTCAGTGCATGTGTACACAGTCGAAATAATTCACGAGGAGTATTATTGACCTTCTGTCTCAAGAGGAATGTACGATGAATGGGCAGGCACATATACCATCAAACACAGGGAGAAAGACCGGAATGAAAGGAAAGGAAGGGCGTGGTGTATAAAAGGAATATTGCCAATTTCTCCTTCCCCAAACCAGAACTTCAGCTTCAACCAACCTTACCTACCTTTTTGCAGTTTCTGTACAGAGAGAAACATGTCCGTTATTCCGTGTATACAGGAGAAAATACCTTAGGCTCTATTTATGTCAATCAACATAACCATTATTCATTCAATTTATGGTGTAAGGAACACAAAAGGTTATCGTCGCAGAAACGAAAGATCTCCTTTGAATCCTTATCCGGTGCCAAGTCAATTCCGGCAGGATTTTGTTCTAAATGTTGAGGGTGTCGTTTATTATTCGTTTAATGCACAAACGAAAATGAGCAATTTAAAACTAAGTGCACTCTTACGTTTACTTGTTCATGTCCTACAAAAGACAGGGGTAAAAGTGGATATGAAAAGATAGGGGGGCGGTAGGTAGCGGCATGACGTTACACCGTCCCCCTGCCTATCTTTGCCCATTATAATTTTTTAGGAAGTGGGGAGACGCCGTACATATTTTTGGAGGTGGGGGACGGCGTACCCCGCGTTCCCCTTCACTTCACTGATAAAAGGTCTTTATTTATCTCAGCAGCATTGTCTTCAATTCAAATGATAGCGAGCCCAAATTGGCCAAAGTTGCCACACAGGTAACTAAGCCAAAAGCAACACTTCTATTCAATAAGGTAGGGGAAAGTAGCCTTATTTGGGGAGGTTTTTTTCAGGAAGCTATAAAACGTTCTCTATTTGTAACAGCGTTCTAGCAAAATATGAATGGTGTACGTAGTTAAATTAACTAACAAATGCAGAGTGCCAATCAGTAACATCGCTGAAAGGTTTTGTGAAAAATGTTGAGTGATAATATATTACGAATTTTTGTTAGTAGATTTTAGGTTCCTAATTTGGGGAGGAAGCTAACATTGAACACAACCTTTTAGGACAGGCAACATCAAACACAATTGTACTGTATCATTATCTGTTTACTACACCCGATTGTTGTGCCATAGTTAGTAAAATACAATCCTTCAGGTTTTCGAAACGAAAGTGCTGGATTTCGAGCGATGAATTTTTCAGCCATTTTTTCCCCGATGCTCCGTCTTTCTGTGAAAACGAATTAGGAATGTCATTACTCTTCGCTAGTTGATAGACTAGACATCTGACATCCCATCTGCTGAGTCCATAATAAGCTCTTCCATTATCTTGCAATAACTTGCTAAGTACTTATCCAGTTCTATAGGGAATACCGGCCTTCTTCCTATTGGCGTTGTAAACGTTTTCTTAGGTATTTTCTTCTTGGCTATATATGACTCTAACATAGTCTGTGACACCCCAAACACTCCTGCTGTTTTAAAAGATCCCATTTATTTCTTTCTGACTGTTTCGATGGCCGCAACCATACGATCTAGGTCCAGCTCTCTTCTCGGAGCCATCTGGAAAACGAGAAAACGTCATGTAATACTCTCTGTTGTGAATGGATTCCAAAATTCGGGCTCCCCAGATTAGGCACCGCACGACCTCCCCAAATAAGGCTCCCTTCTATTTTCACTTTCGTCATATACTTGTAGTCCTTCAAACCATAATTATTTACAATAGAGCGATATATGACAATTCTACAGACTTTACTTACTTCTCAGGGTCCTTCACGCCTTCGCAGCAAGTATCTCTGAGCTGTACATTAAAAGCACTGACGATAGTCTAAAACTTTCGCACAGTCCAAAAACACACACTTCACACTACTGCTTCCCCTACAACAGCCATGCGGCTACTGAGCTCTGGAAATTTCCACAGAACCTTTGTACAATGCTTTCAGCGCCATACTAGGTGTCAGGATCTCCTCGACTGAGATACGCCACCTCCCCAAATTAGGAACCCTCCCCAAATAAGGCTCCTTCCCCTACAAATGGTACAATGAATTTCGTTGAGGAGGGAGGTGCGTTGGGAGAGGGCCAAGCTCCCCAGTTCATAATATTGCACGTGTTTGTGTACGTATGTATCTTAGTATCGTAAATGTTTATTTGTGCATAATATCTTATTTGTCCATAATGAAATATGTGCCTCCAAAATAATGTGCTTGCTCAATAGATTGAAAATATTTAATAACTACTTGAGAACATTACTTAAATTTCGCCATCTTCACATAATTGTTATTTAATCACAAATTCTCAAATTTCTGCATTTTATGCTCATCTGTACATACCAGGTGCGTAATAAAACATTATTAGCGTTTAACTGGAAGAAAATGTCCAAAAGATTATACATATGGGACGTTCAGAGCACAAAGGAATCACGTCCAAATACCAAAGTTGTGAGAGAGACATAAAATTTATGTGGTACGGTTAACTATATCGAAAATTTAACACCATTTTTAACATTATAAGAGTTGTTACAATATCTGGACATGAATCTTTTACGCTTTGAAAGAAGCTTCAAAGATATTAAAGATTAAATATGTCCCAAATGAGAAAAAGAATAGACTTGTTACCATTGTGCAGTGAGCGCGCCATTTACCAATTCGTACATTTTATCAAGCAAATTAAAATGATGTGGGGTGAGTATAAGTATTAAACAGGGAACGTCACAAACTGTCCCATTCAGCGAACAGCCTGGGGTACTCAGTCAGTCAGAAGTCTATGTATTGTTGAATAAGGTTGTATGAAATTGCGCCAAAGATAATACGCAATTGCAAATGACTTTTCTTTACGAATTCAAATTGTGACATTCTGTACAGCAAGCCGAAACAAACAAAAAAAATATGATTACCAGTGTATTTGGGCCAAGAATGACGAATGAATTACCAAATGGCGAATGAAGTTTGTCAAGCTTCGTTCCCGAGAGGCAGCCCCACGGACACCTTCCAACAGCACGTTGGATAAGCTCATCAGGAACACCGTGAAAACAGACCCTTGGGAAAGTGTTGGTAATGTTACAGACGAATTAGGCATACATTATACAATCGTCGTTTGGCTATTTTGTGCAATCGGCAAGATGAAAAAGTCGGACTCATGGCTGCCACATGCGTTAACGCCGACCAATAAGAATCCCCGTCTGGAGGTATGCAATTCTCTGAGTATACAGAATAACTTGGAAGATTTCTTGCATCGGATTGTCACTTCTGATGGAATATGGATCTCCTACAACAATCATAAGTGGTTAGGATAGTGGTTTTATCGTAATCAACGTCCAAAACAATGTCCTATACTACCCTTGTATTCGCAGAAGTTGTTATTGCTGTTATGTCGAGTGTGATTTATGATGTCTTTCTCCGTCTAGGCAAAAACCATCACAGTGGATCGTTATAATTCTGAACTCAGTGAAATGCGACTCAAACTTGTCCGCAAATGTCAATCAATAATCAACAGACATAATTTCTGCATGTTACACGTCAATTCATAGCCAGATATCGCTCAAAGGACATTGCAGACTCCATGAGTTATAATGTGAAACTCTTCCTCACTCAACGTATTATGCTGCCATCTCTCCCTCCGACTACCTCCTCTTCCGGCATCTAGATCACTTTTTGAAATCGCAAATCTCTCCTAATGATTGGGGATGTTCAACTTGGAAATTCTGCACATCGCAGACTCCAGATGTCTTTCACCACGGAATCCACTCATTCTTTCACTTATCTTCTGGTCTCACGTGTTATACAAAAACTCTACCAGAATGAACATTTCAAAAGTGTTATTTCTTATTTTGCTGTCAAAAACTGGTTTACTATAGTGACAATCAATATAATATTCCGTTCAAAAACTGTATTTTAATATAGTATTTTATATAAGTACAATATTTATTTAAAGTTATTCATTGAAAATAGCACAATCCAAAACAAAATATTACACTAAGCCCCAAAATTGTACTGGGGTGTTCACAATATCCTGCTTGGTATACCTAAAATGTCCTAAAGCTTGACACCTGAAGGGAAAGAATAAATTGACATACGTCCCAAAATAGGCTGGAGTGTATCCGGGAGGAAGAACTTTTATTTATTAACAGTAAAACTGTCAGTTAATGTTCAACCTGTTTTAACATTTAGATCGGAGATAGAAACATGCATTTATCGTCTCCAAACTAATACCAAAGCATGGAGAGATATGTGCTAGGAATTTCGCACAAAGATAGGAAAGGATAAGAAGATAGCGGAGAAGACGGATACTATTGCAAAAATAAAGACACAGAAGAGGCAGAAAGCCGGATATGTTGAAGAAATAACTATGGTCGGTGAAAAAAAAAGGAATTTCTAGCTGAATACCAAAGGGCAAGAAGATATGAAACGTCCTCATGGAAGGTGGTGTGACTAAATTAAGAACCACTGTGGATCAATATCGAAAAGAATTAATAGAGTTAGATAGTTGTGGGGAAGAATTGGAGAGATATACATCCAACAGTATATACTATAGTGGTAGACGTAGGCATTTTGCGGCCCTAACCAACTTATACCCTGAGGCTCCTCATTTGCTTCTATACCCACTCCGTGATAAGCTGTCCACTACTGAAATCGTCCTAGCATATCTTTGACACTTTTGCTTTAGTCACAGACTATTTTACGGCACATTTAGTTTTCCGTTTATAAACGTATCTTTGTGGGTTTAGGTTTTTTATTTTAGAGTTATAATGAAATGTAGCAAAACAAAACAAAACGCAAAACGTTACAATAATTATGTATATAATCATTGTCAAAAGTCTGACAAGTAAACCTTACGTTTGGGTGAATCGAGTTGCTGACTGAGACACATATGAGAAAGTAGTACTAAATGTGGTCAGTATTTCAGTGAAGTTGTAGGTGCGAAGCTCCAGGGGTTTAGGAGATACAGCTACCAGAACATCACATGGAAGTACAGAATAGTCTTCATACAGTTGGAGGTAAAAGCTCTGTAAGACCTCTTGTAACGACAAAAGGTGAATAACAAATATATGGGTATATATTAGGACTAGGGGGAAGTCATATAGTAAAGGTATACCTGACGGCGGCCATCTTAAAATCCGCCATTTTGAATTAAGGTTAAGTTTTTAAAACAGGAATAGGGTCATGTGATACATGATTTAAGGCGCAAATTTAATCAGAAGAACAATGGTGACGTTAATTTTGATTTACGCGCAATTGGTAAAAAGTTACAGGGAAATTAAATATTGTTGCAGCATATGTATTAGTCCTTTACACCACCTTGTAAATTTTGTGTTAACGATAATAATTAAATAAAAAGCAGGTGGATAAATATTAGGTCTATGGTAAGAGTTGCCTTGATGGCGGCCATGTGCAAATCCGCCATTTTGAATCAGACAAAAGTTTTAAACAAAAGGCATAACATTGACACCTTATTAATACCAAATTTTACCATAACTCCAACGGTATAACCATTTTTGCTTTATCATTAACCAGCACAAAATTAAATGGATCTCTCCTTACGACTACTGCTTTGACGGAATTGTTAACGACAAATGTGTCAAGTGTAACTCGATTGCCTTTGTCAGGTATGCTCACTGTGAGCAGAGCATTTGAGCAAGTCATGCACTCTTTTCTGAACTACATATTGAGGACTTTTCTGGAAGAAAGACCCAAGTTCCATTATAACTCAATTCCACTTTGGTCATTTTTCTTTAAATTAGCAACTTCTTTATGCGATAACAAATGCTGGTTAATGATAAAGCAAAAATGGTTATACCGTTGAAGTTATGGTAAAATTTGGCATTGATAAGGTGTCAATGTTTTGCGTTTTGTTTAAAACTTTTGTCTGATTCAAAATGGCGGATTTGCACATGGCCGCCATCAAGGCAACTCTTCCCATAGACCTAATATTTATCCACCTGCTTTTTATTTAATTATTATCGTTAACACAAAATTTACAAGGTGGGGTAAAAGACTAATACATATGCTGCAACAATATTTAATTTCCCTGTAACTTTTTACCAATTGCGCGTAAATCAAAATTAACGTCATCATTGTTCTTCTGATTAAATTTGCGCCTTAAATCATGTATCACATGACCCTATTCCTATTTTAAAAACTTAACCTTAATTCAAAATGGCGGATTTTAAGATGGCCGCCGTCAGGTATACCCTTACTATATGACTTCCCCCTAGTCCTAATATATACCCATATATTTGTTATTCACCTTTTGTCGTTACAAGAGTTCTTACAGAGCTTTTACCTCCAACTGTATGAAGACTATTCTGTACTTCCATGTGATGTTCTGGTAGCTGTATCTCCTAAAGCACTGGAGCTTCGCACTTACAACTTCACTGAAATACTGACCACATTTAGTACTACTTTCTCATATGTGTCTCAGTCAGCAACTCGATTCACCCAAACGTAAGGTTTACTTGTGAGTATACAGCTGATTTTCCAGTTTTCAAAAAAAAAAAAAGTCTATCCATACAAAACCCAGTTTGTTGGTCTTGTTCTGTAAAGTAAACAACATTGCTCATACCAGGAAACTAAAACATATGGTATTGTTTCCACTGAAACAAATTTATCGAGTATGTTTGAGTTATTGAATTGTTTCAATGAAGTGCCGACCTCTAGCTTTGATAGGAGCTTTACAAATTTCAGGTCTTTGTTTGACTAATTTATCCAACTTTCGCAAAGTACTGGTCTCCAGTAGTTCTGAAGAGCCTTCCAAAGACCTACAGTATTCATTGGCATTTTTTTATGGATTGTCCTGTCAAGTTCGTCTTACAAGAGCTCGGTGAGTAACAAATCCGATGAATGTTCCATTTGTTAGTCATATAAATGTCTTCTTTGGATTTCAGATAATTATCGCATGGCTTGGAAGAATGATTCGGATGGCAATCTTGTTGTAGCACAAAGTTACTGTCCTGATACACGTTCCTGATGGAATTCTATCCCTCACTTAAACGTTGCGAAACACTTTTTTGTCCATTATTTTATTAATTCGAACAAAATTATCAACTTAATAGAACTTAAAACATCCCCAAACAGTGCCGTTACCTTATCCGTGCCTTGCTGTAGGTGTTACATGGTCGGGATGAAGGTGCTCTTCGGCATAACGACGTTTAAACTTCTAGTATTGGAAAGCGTACAGTTGAAAACTAGAGTCTTCTTTTTTAGAGTGTTTTCTTCCTATGTTCATAGTTCCAATCTCTATTTATTTATTTATTTGCCCCAGGAGTATCTTTTTGTAATGTTTAATGCTTGAAAGAGTGGTTTCTTTATCGCAATCCTATCCCTAAGACCATATGTACATCTGAAGACCCTGTGCCGCCATACCATTTGATACCGAAATGACGCTTTCATAGTTTTATTGGTTCTTCAGGAGAGGTTAGCATCTATTCCGTTGACTTGTTTCTCCAGTGAACTTGTCCTTAAGAAAAATTGTTATTTTTGGACAATCAGTGTGTTTCCATGTAACAGTTCCACTACTTTGTGAATAACTTTGAAGAGTATGACGCACCGCTTCGCCCTATCACTGAGCGATTTTCCGCAGAAAATTACTCTTGTCTGAAAATAACCATTCAAACACATGCTTGCTTCGACTCTTATACAAGAGTTTCTATTCAGCATTTTATAGAATTTGCAGATTTTTCATACTATTCAACTGGTTCAAGCGAATTAAAAAAGTAAGATTGCATGTTACAGATTTGTATCCAGTTTAGCCCACATTTACGACACGACTGGGTAGCACATACACACAACTATTCGTTGAAGTAAAGAGACAGCTACTGACAAGGGTTTATACACACACCACTAGGTGTCGTTGAAGTGATGCGTCATCAAACAAAGCGTGACTTTAGTTGTCTGTTTATTAGTTATCTGTTTGTTGCCAAGTAGCTTTCCTCAATAAATTTGCCTCGATGTCAACAAAACTACGAATTTTCGTATCCTTATATGAACAACGTTGTTTATATTTAAAAACGAGTTCAGGGGGCACGGTGGCTCAGTGGTAGAGCGTTCACCTCTGGTGCTTGGTTTGATCCCAGCTCGCGCCGTGTGGACTTTGTGGTGGACAAACACTGTCCTCATGCCGTAAACGTCGCCAACACCTTGTGACCCACTTGCCGGTAAATGTCGATCGTCGTTATAGCGACGCGTCGAAGAACTGACACTAGTGTGCCACTGGCGGCAGGGTTTCGTCGAGTCGAAAGAGATATCTAGAGTCGGGGTATTAAAGTTAACACCGCGTAGCAGCGAGGAATTCATTTTGGTCCGCGCTTCTTCGCTTTGTCGCGGAGAATCACGAAGGGACCAACATGGACTATCGGCAGTAATGTGCATGCGGTTATTATTATGTATTATTTTTTCCTGACGAATTATTCTTAAAGTGAGCTACGGGGGTCAAGACTAACCCCTGGCTCTACATCATGAAGTGAAAAATCTTGAGATGAGTGCATATAATTTTATGAATTTAGATGATCAACTGTAGCCGATCATTTGAAAGTAAATATGGGAGAACCGTGAAATAAAGTAAATAGACGCGCATCATTTTGTTATAAAATTACATGGCGAACGGACTTTCTCTGATATCAAACGGTTATCTTCGAACATACACGGTTACAGAAGCACTCTGATTAGCCAAACTAAAAATACCTCAAGGATTTATACCTCTACAAGCGACTTTTTCTTCATCGCCTCCGTGGCCAAGTCGGAAGAGCACGCACAAAGTAATCTAAAGGTTGGTGGTTCGCACCCACCCTGGGACACTTTTTTCAAACTTTTTTTAAGTGTTTTTCAGACTCTCCTTAATGTATACAAATTACGCATATAGGCGATTTAACATATTTTTGGGGATTAATTTTGTTGTTCATTGGTGTTTCGTCGCGTCTCTGCCGCTGGTGGTATAATTTTCAAAACGGAAGTGGGGCCACCGTGGATCGTCGCTGCGGGGCCGCCAATTTTTGGCTAGATATCTGTAGTTGCCCATCGGTGGTGCACCGACGTTTACGGCATGGGGGTGCTTGTGGGTCTTCTCTGGGTTCTCACGTTTCCTCCCACTCTCTTCATTCCACCATTTCCTTCTTTTCTCATCATCAGCATCTTCTTTAGCCAAGCCGGCATAAGCGTGGGACGTAAAACTTAGAAAGTTCATTTTTCATTTCATTTCAAAACGAGTCCAATAAACGTAGTTTTGTATGGACACAGTCAGCCTTATGCAGAGTCGTTTTGAAGTATGATTAGCGTCGTACTAAAGACCTGACTACTGCAGGAAGCATATGTTAGTCGAACTCTTTAGTATGGCACTAATCACGTGTCAGACCGGCTCTGCATAAGACCCAGTATCTCTTATACGGAAAATTCTGAAAAATGAATAGACTTTTGACAATGACATTAGAGCGCCTAAATATAGGGCTTTGGAAAAATTCTACCATTTTAGATTGAGAACCATCTATTTACAATAACTTTCCTCCATCTTTATTCCATAAGGGATAGGGAGTTGGTCTATGGCCCTAGTCTTTTGATACACCTAGTATATACGCAATATACACTAACCATTATTAATCACTGACTAACTTCACTAATAACTTTTTTAAATATAGTGCAGTCGCTGGAAGCAATTCTCATACATTATGCCAACGAAAATCACTTTTTGTTTAACCACTATGGCATCTGCATACATTTACATTTCCGTAATTTACATTATTCACCCAGGAAGCTAGTAACATCCCTAGGAAACGAATTTTTTTTAATACTTAGCTATTCAAGCTCTCCCATATAACAAACTCTCTTGGGTTAAAATTAACACAGTATTCACGAAGAGAGCAATGAACTCTTGAAATTCCGCGTTTCTCAAACTGTAATCCGCAAACCACAAGTGATCCGTAACGTCTGCATTTGTGACCCTTTTGGATTTAACGTTAGACAAAACAAGAAAAAAGGAAAAAAACAAAGAAAATCAAGGAAAAACAAAAATTCAAGTTAGTTGTGTATAATATACTATAGTTGAGAATCTAAAAAAGGTATAGATTATTTTATACAAATTCTTCAAAATATTTTTTATAGATGTATTTTTACGAAATAGTCTTGTTAGCCTTCAGTTATTATTTTAAGTACATGTATTTTCTTTTATTAACACCAATATAAAATTAAGTGCGTTTGAATTTATATTACAGGGTGTTTCAAAATGAATATCGGGTTTTAAGGCTTTGTAGTATTTATTACAATTAACTTACAATTATAAATAATACAGGGTGATTTTTTTTAACTCACTGATTTCATTTGGCTGTAGAATTTCTAATTGAATTCCAATTTCCATGCGGTTTGTTACAAATGATCAAGGAAAGATGGGTGATTTAAGGGACTATGTTTACTTGTTTAAATTCATCCGCAGTAATATTGACCAGGCCTGAGGAAAAACAGCAAATATTCGCCAATGTACCTTACAATTGGAATAAGGTTTTGGAGTTTGGAAGCGAAATTGCAGAATTCAAATTAAGTGTTAGTGAGAATACAAAGTAAGTGTTAGTGGTAACGCCCAAAAATCACATGGTTAATAGTTATAGCCGCTTTCTTGCGACAAACGACGGAGAGATATCTTGGGCGACCTAAGGAGTCGGGTAACTGATATCTTCCACAATACCTACCTGCGGAGTCCGATGCTTCCCTGTCTCACTCAAAAGCGATCCTGATTCTTCCAATTTATTCACTAGCGACCATATTATGTCCCTGTTGTCTGGGGCAGAACGTGAGACAAATTTGTTTCTAAATGTCCTTTGCGTAGCAACAACAGATTCCGTTATCCAAAAACTTAACGATAAACTCATGTTGCTCCAAAGAGTACACTCTTCTCAATGTGTCCTGATTATACTCACACAGTTGAACAGAACTGTACAACACAATTCCCAATACAACTTTCCAATTTCATGTTTCGGATGATGTTGGCAAGGTTGCCATCCAACGAAGAAAACTCAAATCTCCACACCACACCGCACGTTATTCCAATTGTAAGGTGCACTGGCAAATATTTGCTGTTTTTCTTCAGGCGTGGATGATATTAGCCGGATGAATTTAAACCAGTAAACATAGTTCTATAAATCTCCCATCCTTCCTTGATCATTTGTCACCAACCGCATGAAAATTGGAATTCAGTTAGAAATTCTAGACCCAAATGAAATCAGTGAGTTTTAAAATACTCATCCTGTACATTAAATGAAGGAGCAACTAAAACAGTTTTGTATGCACGCATGCGCATGCACTCTTTCCTGTCTACCGTTAGAAAGCGCTAGTACTAAAGATGGCGACTAGTTGATGCATGACGATGAAGATTTTCTGGATCGTGTCGTCTTCAGTGATTAATTGACATTTCACCTAAGTGGCGTTGTTCACACTCATAATGTTCGCCTCTGCGGGTCAGCAAATCCCCAAGAGATGGTACAGTTGCAATGAAACTCCCCTAAATTGAATGTATTTTGCGCCATATCCCGGCGGAAAGTTTATGGGTCTCCACGTTTCGCATGGCCTCCATTTTCACCAGATCTGACGCCATGCTTTTTTTTTTTTTTTTTTTTACCTTTTTGGATTCATAAAGGATCGTGTGTATGTGTCTCCCTTACCAGCTGATCAACCCGGCTTAAGAAAAGGGATTGAAGCAATTGTTGCAACAATCACTTTAAGCACACTGATGAAGGTTTGTAGGGATGCGCACGAGACAAGATTTGTGGTTGTCTCGTCTCAAAAATGTGCTGTAAAAGTGATGTCTCGACTCGAAAAATGTATATTTTCCTATTGGAAGAGTCGAGTCTCGACTCGAATTTTGTCGGGAAAATCTTGTCTCGACTCGTCTCGTGCGCATCCCTAAAGGTTACAAAAGAACTCGCCTATCAACTCGATGTGTACCGTCTGACGAATGGTAATCACATTGTAGCAAAAACTATTTAAGTTGCTCTTTCATTTGGTGTATTATTTATATTTTGCGTTAAATGTAATAAATACTACATTTACCTTAAATGTAATAAATACTACATTTACATTAAATAAACCTTCAAACCCCGGTATACATTTTGAAACACCCTGTATTTTAAAAATGTAAGTATAATGGCATATGATCAAAGCATTAAAAAAAATAAACAATAAATTTACTTTCAAACGAGAAAAGAGTAGGATGGTATGCTGAATATTCTGGCTAATACACTGCAGAAAACTAACTAGTGTTTCAACATGATTTCGACTTTTTATTCGCATATTTAAAAAATAAATGTAAATACAAAATACAATGCAATGTGTAGAATAGTGTTGTAGAACATAAAAAAAAAGTGTGTTATAAAATAGAGTGGTAGACATTTTGAACACATCGTTTTTGGATGAAAAAATTACATGACTGTGTCATGATTCTTTAAGTAACCGTGTCATATTCTGAGTCAAAAAGGATGGACCTGTGATTTGAAAGTTTACTGTTGGTTCGAAACACTCTCAGATTATATATATTGAAGGTATTTCCTCCTTGATAAGACGGTTAGGAAAAAAAATTGAATTAGGTCAAACTCAAATTCACATTTTGCCTAAAATGGTAGATGTGCGATTTTTATGTGAAACAGCTCACAAAGTGTGAGGCAAAGTGGGAAGACACCATTCAGAATAAAACCTGTAATATTCTCGTCTCTGGTGAAATAGATCCGGGTTTGATTTTCGGTCAAAGAATATGTGATTCGAATCCCAAGTGCATGGGTGCACATGTTATAAAATCTCGGTGCTGAAAATGGAAGTAAAAACTAGTGTCGTATCCAGGGAATTGAAGTTCCTGACAAACTATTTTGGTGGCTCTTTTGAGTTTTATAACTAATTGACATCCTTGCAAATTTTAAAATAATTTAATTATTTTTGTAACCCGTATTTAGAATCACGCAATTCTAAGTATCATTGACGGGTGGGTGTGTAAAGTGCGTAAAGTCAAAAGTTAGTGTTTTAGACAAGTCGTTTTTGAAAGTTCAAATATAAATCCAAAAATCCGGTTTTGGGTTTCAGACATAAATCCAAAAAACAGTTTTATTAACATAAAGAGATACAACAGCTAATCATTTTTCTAAAACCGAATTTTGGATTTGTGCCTGAGCTTTCAAATGCTATTTCTCTAAAACACTAATTTTTGACTTACCACACTTTACACACCCATCCCGTCAATTTATATGCAAAATTTATTTTTCGATTTTCCCACGATGAGTCTCGCGAAATGTGAATGCAGATAAGAAGAAAACAGAGTGACATGTTCAAGGGAACTTTTGGATGTGTATCGCGCCAACTAGAGGACATTTTGGCCAGATTTATTACGGTGAACGAAACATCGCACCAGCACTTTGCTAAGAAAGCTCAAAGCAATAGGAGCATACAGCCCCTATCCCCGAAGAAATTTCGTGTTCAACCTTCAGCCAGAAACGTTATGGCAAATAAAGCCGAGATTTCCATAGCTACAGGGGCAGCGGTGGCTCAATGGTAGAGCGTTCACCTCTGGTGCATGAGGTCCCTGGTTCGATCCCAGATCGCACCAAGTGACCTTTGTGATGAACAAACACCGTGAACATGGGTTTTCTCGGGGTTCTCCCGTTTCGTCCCACTTTTTCATTCCACCATTTCATTCATTTCTCATTATCACCATCTTCATTCCACCATTTCATTCATTTCTCATTATCACCATCTTCATTCCACAATTTCATTCATTTCTCATTATCACCATCTCCTTTAGCCTAATCGGCATAACCGTGGGAGTAAAACTTAAAGATTTCATTTCATTTCCATAACTACACAAGTCCAGCTAGAGAGTTATTGAGAAAAGCAATAAAAAAACTGAATATTTGTTGGAAATGTGAACTTGGAAATCGGACTTTTTTTCATACTTAGTGACATTCAGCAAAGTGTAAGTATGAAAAAAGTCTGATTTCCAAGTTCACAGTTCCAACAAATATTCAGTTTTTATTGCTTTTCGCAATATCTCTTCAGCTGGACTTGTGCGGTTATGGAAGTCACGGCTTCAATCGTATTCTGGAATACCAAGAGGGTGCTGCTGTTGGATTATATAGAACATGAAACCACAATTACGGGCCAGTATTGCGCTGACTATATAACAAAATTGCAAGCTCCAATAAGGAGCAAGAAACTAAGAATATTGAGTTTTGAGATGATAGTGCATCAGGACAATGCTCCCATCTGGAAGTGTGCAGTGGCTATGGCTGTAATTCATACATTTGGACTTTAATTGGTTGCTCATTCCCCCTATTTGATTCAAATGACTTTCACTTGCTTCCAAATTTGAAGCAGCCTCTCCGTGGGCAATTTTTACGGGATGACAAGGTCATCATGAATGCTGTGAATGAATGGTTTCAGGAGTAAGAGGACATCTTCTTCCAACAGACTATAGAAGCTTTGAAAGAGAGATAAACAAAGTGCATTGAAAGGGCACGAGATTACGTTAAATACATAGCCTTTTGAATGTCTTGAAATCTTACTTTTAATGCAAAAACTGCGTCATACCTTCCGGCCCATTTTGTTGGATTAACTAACTTTCTTTATAGTTACATTTTAGTCATCTGTACTGGACAATAAAACTGCTGAGTATATTCCATACCGCTTGATGTTTTGCACAGAAAAAAAAAATTACTACTATTTCATTAAGACATTACCTACAAAAAACTGAAATCTTCTGCGTTCGTATGTTATATATATATATATATATATATATATATATATATATATATATATATATATATATATATATATATATATATATATATATATATATATATATACATATATATATATATATAGGGTGTCGCAGGAGAAAGGGACAATATTTTGGGAAATGATAGTATGGGTGATTCTAAGCAGAAAGGTTCATATGAACATTGGTCCTAATATCAACGGCTTGAGTGCTACAGTTTGTGAACCATTTATGACTTTATGTTCCTTATTACCCATCCAGTAATTATTCCACAGAGGTGGGACGTAAGGGATTTGAAAGGTGATGGAATGACCTTTCCAACGGTATGCAACATGTGGCAGTGTCTTTGAAAAGGAGGTTATTGAGAAAAAGTTGATTATGCAAGGAAATTGAATGGCAACACTGATTTCCAAATTGTGTTCAATAACTTCCCTTCCAAAAACACTACAGTCACATGTTGCATTTTAATAAGCAACATGAAATCAAAAGTGGTTCACAACCTGTAGCTCGCAAACCGTTGAGATTCGGACCCATGTTCATATGAACTTTTTTGCTTAGAATCATCCATACTATCATTTCCCAAAATATTGCCCCTTCCTCCTGAGATACCAATATATATATATATATATATATATATATATATATATATATATATATATATATATATATATATATATATATATATATATATATATACAGTGGCAGATCCAAGGGGAGGGCTATAGGGGCTATAGCCCCCCCCCCCTTCACGCTCAGGTATACACTGGATAAAATGGGCTTCACTCCTGCATTACACTAGATAAAACGACAAAATATGGTTTAGCCCCTCCCTTGATCAAACCCTGGATCCGTCCCTGCATATATCACATGCGAACGCGGAACATTTCAGTTTTTCGTATAGATAATGTCTTAATGAAATTGTAGTAAGTTCTTTTCTGCGCAAAACATCAAGCGGTGTGGAATATACTCAGCAGTTTTATTGTCCAGTACAGATGACTAAAATGTAACTCTAAAGAAAGTTAGTTAATCCAACAAAATGGGCCGGAAGGTATGACGCACTTTTTGTCTTAAAAGTAAGATTTCAAGACATTCAAAAGGCTATGTATTTAATGTAATCTCGTGCCCTTTCAATGCACTTTGTTTATCTCCGTGTGTGTATATATATCGGATGTTCTAAAAATGGTGCCAAGGGCCACAGATCACTATTCTACTGGCCAAAATAAAGCGAAAATATTATATGATGGCATGCCCTCCGAGGCCTCCTTAAGCCGCTATGGAGAATGAAAATTTCACAATGTGGCAACGTCGCAAATTAATTTGGAGCCGTTAGCTGAGTTGAGATGATTTTGAGTTTTAACATCTCTTGCAGCAGCGAGGCTATATGAGACGGGACCTACTGATTAACGTGGAATCCGAACTACATGAGCTCCCGCCGGGAATCGAACCCGGGCCTCCTACGCCAAAGGCGCGTACGCTTGAAGCTGTTAGCATTACGAATACAACAAGCAGTTAAATCGATTGCTACACTAATAAGTGATGCTAGTGTCAATCAATATCTACTTTAACTGCGATCTGTAAAGAACTGATATAACTATTTGATAGATTAATAGATCTAATCTATGGTTCTTTATTTGTGACGTTGCCAAATGTGCAATTTTTGTCCCCATTCTGACTTGTAGAATAATGCTTTGTGGGTGTTTTACTGTATATATATACTGTATATCGTAATAATCATCTGCAGACAGTGACTGTATAAATTAAAACTGTGAGTTGTTCATAGGTACAATAATGGCTATCAGTTGTATATACGTTCATACAGTATGTACATATTCCTCATTCACAATACACCCAGTTAACTGGTTATGCATGTATTTATTAATATTATATAGGCTTTTTAAATTCTACTGAAAAAAAGATCTCTCTCCATGTATGTGGTTGTTATTGATTTTTTAGAAAACACATTATAAAATTTTAATTTTAATTGCCGGTCATGAGTACTTCGAATATTCATTGCAAATGTTTCTCTTCATATCATATATAATCCTCTCAGCATATATATACTATATAAGGATAGCGTGTGTGTGTGTGTGTAATTAAAATGATATCCTACATGTATTTTATAATATAGATATATATACCCAATTTCAAAGATCATTTTCAACTTTATTCCCAATCAATTTCGTTTCGCAAGCGTATCACTTCCACTACTCTCCAATATTCCCGCTGGCTGCTTCAGATTTTGATGAATTTTGATGTAACTTCCTCAATAAGGTGATCGTTACATGCTATATTCACTCTCTTGCTCCCAAACCCTCAGCCACACACACACACACACTAATCGAACTTCCATCGCACGACCATATTTCTCTCAGCGCGCAACCACCTATGAATGTACCTGATTTATTCCTAATATATCCTATTCTCCTACCTCCCTCAACACACACACACACACACACACACACACACTTCTGTGTGCTATTGAGAGCCAGTCTCACTTTGTCATGTATTTTTTTATGCTCCGACAAACAGCTTAATAGTCACATTAAAAATGTCCTGTCCGTCCAACGACCAAAGTGCTCAAATAAACTGTAATAAATTATATGTGGTATATATATATGTTTTGTTACGGTGGTTGATTTATATGCACAATGTATATTGTATGTATCATACGTTTGCATATGTGAATTTGTTCGGGTGAAAGGGGTGTAGCTGTTTAAGGATGTGTATGTGCATGTATACATAAACATGTGTTATTATTATTTTTTTTTTACGAATTTATGCCTTCATGTTGTTTTGTTTTAAAAATATTTTTCTGTGCAGTTATTAACCTTATTGATTGAAAATATGCATAATATGTGTTCTTTCTCCCTGTTCACTTAATTTGCTTGTGTAGATATCGGAAGAGGGAGTGATAATAATGTGGTTTATATATATATATATATATATATATATATATATATATATATATATATATATATATAGTATGTGAGTATGTTAAGTGTGTAAGAGAAAAGGAGAGAGAGAGAGAGCAAAAATAAAAATAGACCACCAGAAAATTATACATTATTTGAATGATGGAATATGATGGTTTACATTACATTAGGTGCAGATGAATCATAACCACGTTTATGGCATAAAAATTACACATTATGGAAGGGGGAAAGGGGCCTCACAGGGAGAAACCATGAAACTTTTTTAAAGGTCGAAACTGTGTACATTCACTTATATACGTTCCTCCGTTCCTCTCACACTCTTTTTCACATATATATATATATATATCGTATCGCTTATTACACACAGTATATACATAAAGAAAAACTAATTAAAAAGCAACAGTAAATTACTCAATATATGGAAGCCTTGTTAATTGGTTAGGAATGGAAACTCACAGCTCTGAAGTGGAACAATATTTTTGAAAAGAAAAAAGGAAAAAGACAAAAGAATGGCATCAGTTATAATATATATATTCCCATTTTTAAATCCATTTATATGGGTACATTATAAACGATATGGATTCTTTTTTTATGACCATGTATTATTTAAAGAATATGTCGGCTAGAGTTTTAGTCATCTGTGCTTTAGCAATTAACAACCTTTATAAATGCTGTACTTTCTTCACTTCCAAGGTTTGTTCTTTGCCTCTCTTTCTCTCTCTCTCTCTCTGGGAATATATATATATATAGAGAGAGTCACTATAGGTACATATACTATTGTGTCATCCATGGGATTTTTACAACTAATAAAGAAGTTTATACAGATTCTAACACCACGAGGTTGCAGCTATTTTCATGTGTGTATATAGAATGTGACGTAGTACATTTGAGGCATTGAAAAAATAGTTTCTTTTTTTTTCTAAATTCTAAATACAGAAGAAAATAAAACGCATGTCTAACGGACTTGTAGTTATAGAGGGGAAAGGGAGGGGAAGAGAAAGATAATATACAAATCATATCATATTACTGATATATATATATATATATATATATATATATATATATATATATATATATATATATATATATATATATATATATATGTGTGTGTGTGTGTGTGTGTGTGTGTGTGTGTGTGCGTACAAATTACAAAAGAAAAGATAACACTAAGAACATGTAATAAATTTTTAAACGTGTGTCCACTAATGATATTTCATTGTTCTTCCAAAATGATCATGTAATATATACTTATTTATGGTGTAAGTGAGAGTTTTGACCAGCATTTTGTTAACAGAGAACGTACCATTATATCATTTACAAACGAAATTTATCAAGCATTGCACTAATTGAAAGAAACATATATTTTTTAATATTTTATTCCTACTACTCAATGATAGAACGGCTCACGAACTTCGTTTCGGCAATACACCATTGCCTTCATCAGTCACGTTATTTGATGTTGCCTAGATAGTTCCTTCCTTTCTTTTCAGTCTAGCTTTGAAACTATGAGTAACTTGATTCAAAAGTAAATCTGACCACAGCGAACACTTATTTACTAATGTGTTACAATTTCGATAATATATCATTGCCTTCATCAGTCACATCAGATAATGTGTTTGATCCGATGAATATAATGCGTTTGATGAAGAAGGTGTTTGATGACAATAATATAATGCCGAAACCGTAACAGATGAATCACCAAGTATTTGCAAAGGTCAGATTTTTTTTTTTTATATATATTTTTAAAAGATTTTTTGTTCCCTCAGATTTGTGGAACACCCTAATTGTTAAATGTAGCTTAACTATAACCTTTGTACTTTTTTTCTTTTTAATCTGGCTACGAGCTCTTTGGGAAATACAGTAGAATTTCACAGTCTGAGGATGCCATTAGCAGCATGATATTTTTGTGTATATGAAAAGACAGCAAAGCATATGTAGGTTACTGAGAGATTATGGCGTATGAGAAATATTAATTATTCAATAAGTTCCCATTTGGAATTGAACAGGAATCATACGCACGAGAGACGTATATTAGTATACTAAAGTGACGAAACAAATAAGTTGATTGTCAAGTTTACAAGAAAACGCTAGATAGGAAAAGTGTAGCATCTTGTTTGGGATAATACGCGTATTTACAACTTTTGTGTGTACACCCTGCAATAACAATGGTATGTATTAGTTAGACATACAGTTTGTAAAGATTATAATGTAGATAGAATTCAATCTAAATTTGGAAGTTTAAGTGCTACTTAATGAAGAATTAGAACTTTTAATCTTATCTTCAAAAGAAATAAAAGGGGCAAACAACTTAGAAAGAATGAGAGAAAAGCAAAATCCACTGTTAATCCTATTTGTCGCCAGAAGGCAGTGAAAAACAGTGTGGCTGTTGCAGAAAATGGCGAGAAACAACCTAAGAACACACATCCTTCTTCTATTTTGTCTGCTCGATTCGACCAAGAAATGAAGAGGACTAGCTGTTTTTCTCCCTTTTTTTCTCAACGTATTCCCATTCCGCCGACAAAGAAAGCAAGTGCGTCACTATTATCTGAACTGAGAGGGTTAAATCAACGCTGGCTTGGCAACATCTCATGTGTGTGTAAAGCTTCACTTTTCTTCCTTCCTTATCTCCTGTGTCCCTCGAGAGAGATTCTTTTGTTCTCACTTTAGACAAAGAGAGACAACGATAATTTAAGTCTATTTTTTTCGTCATTAGTTCTCTCACAGCTTCATTTTTCGCACTCATCTTTTCTCTCTTTCATTTCTATAGAATTCTCTATTTTCTTTTCTTTCTACTGCTGAAGAACAGAAAAAATAGGCAAATTGGTACACACAAGAGAATAATCTTCAGAGAAGTGTGTACGACGAGAAGACTAGAGTGTCGTAATATTTTCAGATCGAAGGAAATATGATCCATACTTTCTTAAAACCGATTATCCTAAACTGGCGAATTGATTCACATACATTGATCCAATGAATGATAAATTAATTTATACACATTCATCTATGATACAAATAATCACGCTATCACTGATCTATAACAGTAATCATCGTACTACCATTGATTTATGACAGTAACAATTATGTTAGCATTTATATGTGTATAATAGTAATCATCATATAATTATTGATCTATGACAATAAATAATCATGCTATCACTGATCTACAATAATAATAAACATTGTACTATCATAGATCTATGGTAATAATATATATATATATCCTTTAATTGATATATACTTAGGTAATACTAATCATCACGTTACCACTGAGCCATAATAATAATAACCATACTATCATTGATCTGTGATAATAATCATCGTATTATCATTGATCTGTAATAATGATAACTTTTTGTCACTGACCTATGATACTAATAATACAATAGTTAATCTATAATAACGAAAATGATGATGCAATTAGTGATTTAAGATAGTAATAATTAGGACAACCCAAAAGCATAACAGCAATTTACACATATAGTTGGTATCTTGAACACGGTTGTGGTTCTCTAAGGGTCGAGAAGAAACTAATTTTAAAAGCATAATTTTAGAAAATAAAGCATCATTTAAAATACATAACACAATTCTTGAAAAATTGTATTAGAACAATTCTTGGAAAATTCTGTTTAACTGCAAGTTTAGCATACCGCATTCATATTTTTTTGAAACCAGGTGGTATTCAACAAAGTTTTAGAACATCTTAAGTGAGTTATTTTCTCCGGTACAAAAATCATGTGTACAAAAATTGTATGCACGATGATTCAAAATGTACAAAAAGTGCACAAGAACTCTCACTATATTGTTATGTGTACCTCTTGAACTTGAACACTTTCTGTATTTTTTGGTGGCATCTTTTACTTTCCCTTTCTGTATATATGCACGTCTAATTCGCACACAAGTGATTAAAAAACTGACTCGAGTAGAGCATTAAATAGAAAGTTCATTAAATATGAAAGAAACTGGTTGCATAAAATATTAATAAATAGATCAAGATATTTAGAATATTTAACGTATAGTAAATATTACACATTATACGCCATTAATGTAAAACAATGATTGAAATTAACAATAAATCATAATTAAACAAAAAATAAAGCATAATGTGAGTTGCTCAAGTAATAATCAAACTATCATTCATGCATGACAGTAAGCATGATAATCATTGATAGTAAGCACGATAATAATTGATTCTCGATATAATCATCGTCCTACTATGATCTATGACAGTAATAATAATCATTACACTAACATAGGTATGTGATAGTAATAATCATACTATCAACTGATCTATGATAGTAATAGTCATACTATTATTAACCTATGATATCAGATAGTCTAAAACGTAGTGAGATTTTCGCGTACAAAATGACGTTAGTGTCCCAAATATCAGGTCATATGAGTCACAACGGATCAGTCTTAATGTCATTTGACAATTGGCAGATGAAGCTAGTAGATGTGCAAAAAGTGTTTTAATTCTTGTGAACAGGTCTTCTCGGGCTAACAGCCAGGTAAATACTGTTATATCTTGCGACGTTTCGAGGGCTGACATCGTCCTCATCTTCATCTGACATCAGCCCTCGAAACGTCGCAAGATATAACAGTATTTACCTGGCTGCGAGCCCGAGAAGACCTGGTTCACAATACGTCGCCAGGAAAGCTTCAATAGATACTTTGTTTTAATTCTTGTAATCAGACGAAAGGAATTGCGCCGTGAACATGAGTGAACTTTCAGCTAAACTGCGCTACATTTTACAATTTTATTTCGATAAAGGAGCAAATGCTGCACAGATCCATGAAGAAATTTGTGTTATTTGCGAGCAAGATACATTATCAAAAGCTACAGCCAAAAAGGTCGATAAGTCGCTTTCGTTGTGAAAATTTCGATGTCTAAGTTGCTACTCGCAGTGAGCGATCAGTCACAGCAAAAGTCAAGCAAGACCAGCATGAATGCAGTGATGACATAGCTAATGACATAAACATCCATAAACCATTTGGAGAAGACTGGCTACAAAAGGAAACCTGACGTTTGAGTATCCCATGATCTGATTCAAAACATTTACTCCATCGAATTTCTAGCTGCGAATGTCTGTTGAAACGTAACGAACTCGAATCAGGCCCGTAGTTAGTACACTAACAAGTAAAGGGTCCAAATGGATGAATCGAGCTGCTTGATGAGACTTAGTGTGCCTGATAGAGGATGTGAAAATATGTATATGTGAAAAGTTATAGCGGCTGAGCGCCATAAGAAACAGAGGGGAAGGGAGTCGAAGCTGGTGGGAGGACGGCTATCCTATGTTATAGAAGTACATCAAATGAACTGTTGAATCGTGAAAATATGAAAGATAGACAATGCCAATTTTTCATATTGGCAAAAGAAAAATGCGTAGAGTAGATCACGAACCTCCACCGCCATCTTGAAATCCGCTATTTTGAAATATGTGATATTTTTTGCAAGGGGAAGGTAGTTATGTGATTTATTAATTAGGCCCGCATCTTTTCGAAAAGTCAATTATGAACTTTAGTGATCGTTATCTGTGCTTATTTGGAAGATTTAGGATCATCTTTATACTTATTTAAGAAATTTTAGGAGACTGATACTCGTAGCCCCCAAGACACACGGCGTTTATCCCAGGAATAGAAAGTTAGTAGAAAGTCCATTCGGAGGATACTTTCCACCAGTGTGGAAATTGAAGCACTTCGAGGTGAGGGGAGGGGGAAGTTAGTGTATGCCTAAAATATACTTGCACTAGGGGAGTACTCTTCAGACTAGACGGTAATTTCTCAACGAATTCCAAAAGAAACTTTTACTCGCAGAAAAATACCCCTGTACCACTGGCGTATTTAGGAGGGCTTTCGGTACCCGAAACAAATTTGTTAGTTTTTCGCCTTTCACGTACCTACAACAATAATCCTTTTTACCATTTCTAAGAATTTCATTGACTTTCCATATTCTTATGCTCTTTGTTCAGAAATAATAAATACTGTATTTGTCAAATTTCATTCCTAGGCAATAGATCAGCTGGAATGGCTTTATTACTGACTTGTTTCTTGCTTGGTGAATCGCTGCCCTTATAAAACGAGCGCATTCTGGGCTGAAGACCAAAGTTATTTAATAATTCATATACCCTGTGCGATTTCTATAGTAAAATTATACAGAATCAGCAGTAAACCTGCTGCCATAACAGTTGAGCTACAGTGACTGAAATAGGAAGAATACGATTGGTATAATTAAAATTATTGTTGACAGTTGTTTTAATACTATAAATTCTTTTTTGATGTAATAATTGTAATTTAAAGTAGTTTTGGTAACGAAGTTTAATTACAAACCTTTCTGCCAGTGATTCGCTGTAATTTTACGAAGTCTTGTTCTCTAAATTAAAGTAGTATGTAAGAAAACGAGTATGTATCACTGTTGGTAAAAAGAAGAAAACAATAATCTGTTAATAGCTACAACCGACTGTGAAATTCATCGAACATCGTGAATAGGGAATGGAAAAATCTATGGGACTATAAGAGATATTTCCAAATTCCCTTGATTACAAATTAATAATAATAATAATAATAATAATAATAATAATAATAATAATAATAATAATAATAATAATAATAATAATAATAATAATAATAATAATAATGCGTGTAATTAAAGTTTCCTTTTTTAGAAAATTAACACTTTTTAGTTAATTATCAGTCTTAGACAGTGATTTAAAAATATTTTTATTTCATAGTGTTCTTTTTTTAATTTTTAATCTGGATTGATATTCAGTAGTGGCTTGGTCAATTTTCCTATCGAAAACAAGGTATTTGTCCATAGATGGATTAATTTTTATGGAAAGTCACGGAAATGAATCACTATTTGTAGTCCTTTACTGAAATATTTTAAGATCCATGCAGGGCGCCGATTTCTATGAAACTTTTGGGGGTCCCATTCAGATGCAGAAGGCATATATGAGGATTTTAAGACAAATTGAATTCAAGATATACCAAATATTGTCATGAATACAATGCGGGAGCCCTACATGAGCATTGGGGGAACGGTCCCCCGCCCCCAGGATCGGTACCTTTGGGTCTATGTTGTCTTTTCCGTGCTGGTTGTAGGTTCTTCTTCACCAAAATCAGTATTCAGCACTTCTAATTCCATTTCAGTTAAGTCTTCATCTTGCAATTCAAACATTTCTTGAATGTCATTCAATTCTAACTAATCAAAACTATCTCGTCCTGTTATTTGTAATTTCAGCAATGGTTTCAATCACTGTTAGTACAATTTGTATGGAATCGTTATTATTATTCATGGTGAAAGTGGGCCAAAGATATTTCTAATATGACTTCAACGTGAATTTGACTTGACTCTCGAAATTCCCTTTTTTTTTAAATACAAACAATATACTCTGCTATGTCAAAATTTTCCCAGTATCTTATCCATATACGAAAAGTACGAGTGAGTGGAAGATCGGGGTGGTCGGGTGGTAGAGAGTAATGATATAATGTGAAAAGAAGGGAAAGAGGAGAATGTGTAATGGGATGTAAAAGATCAAAGTTTGTATGAGCCTTAATAGTATCACGGAGGAGCGGGTGATGCAAATTGAGACGTGTCTGAAAGTATTTAAGGCGAAGCTTTTCGAGATTGAATAAGATGTGAGGAAAAAGCATTTGATCGTACAGAATCTGAGTTGGACTAGGAAGTTTGATGCGGTAGGCGATACGAAGGGCGTATCGTTCTAAGACTTTTGGTTTGTGATAATATGAAGGTGGAGCTACAATCCAGGCAGGATGGCCATAAGTCAGCGCTGGGTGAAGAAATACTTTGTAGGTGTTTAAAAGAAGTTCTGAATGAAGACCCCAAGTGGTGCCAGTTAGTCTTTTAAGTAAGTTAAGTCGACGGTAAGCTTTTGCGATGACATCCTGTAGGTGTGCTTTCCAAGTTATGTGTCTGTCCAATGTAAGTCCCAGGTATTTGACTGTTTTAGAAAGTTGAAGTCGAGTGTTGTTAATGTTAACGGTGAGATTCAATAGAGATGGATTACGGTTAATTTTTAGACCGTTTATTGGGTGGTAGAAATACTGTAGTTTGAGTTTTATTGGCATTGATCTTTTAAGTCTTCATTTATCACACCAGAGGACAAATGTATCCTACGCCTCCTGTAGTGTTGTGTTAAGTTGGTGAACAGTGCGGTCTATGGCAAGAAAGGCTGTGTCATCAGCGTATTGAAATAAATGAACGTTGGTAGGAAGTGGAGGCATATCGGCGACATATAGCAAGTAGAGTAGGGGAGAGAGAGAGAGGAGTCCTGTGGTACACCGGAATGTAGGAAGATAAGATGAGATGATTGTTGATTGATGAAAACGTATGCGAGGCGTCCAGACAAGAAGTTATAAATGAATCGTATGTATGCGAGTGGAATGTGAAAATTGAGTAACTTAGAAGTCCCTGATGCCAAACTTTATCAAATGCCTTTTCCAGATCAAAAAGGACTAGGTAGGATGGTTTTGTCGTATTGTATTGATTAGTGATATAGTTTAGAAGACTATTGAGCTGACCATTAATACTGAATTGTGGGCGGAATCCTGCTTGGTGTAGTGGCAGATGATTGCACCTCTCTCCATTGAAGACGGAGATGAAGACGTTGTACTACTATTTTTTTCCAGAGTTATAGTGAAAACCGGGGTAAGTTGAATCGGACGGCAAGAGGATACTTTGTCGGGAGGTTTCTCTGGTTTAAGAAACATAAAAACTTTAGACATTTTCCATGTGGTGAGTATATAGCCGGTACGAAGAATAAAAGTATATATGAGGGCAAGAATATTTATTAGAACGGATGGGCTTTCTTTCACATGGCGATACGAGACGTTGCCGATGCCTGGAGCGGTGTTGCGTTTGCAGGAGACTACATTCGTGATTTCAGTAGGAGTGATGGGAGCAGTAAGGGTTTTGCGAGAAGAAACCGTGTGCTTTACGTCAGGTTCAAGATGTGGAGAAGAGAAGTTAAAGTGCTCTGTGGGATGGTGACGAAAATGACGTGTAGATGATAATGGCACAAAGATATCTTTAAATTAGTAGCGAAGGCATTAGCTTTATCTTGGTCGGAGTGGAGTGCTTGATCATGATGAATGAGTTGATAGGACTTTTTTGTGTTTTCCGGTGAGTGCGTTAAAACGCTTCCAATATTTTGTAAGGTGGGATGTGTCACTAAGAGAATTTCAAGCCTTGGTCCACTGTCTTAGTTTATATGCTTTAATGTAGTTTGAGACTGTACGGTAGAGGGCTCTGTGATGTTGAAGAGCTTCGCGGTTACTAGATCGAACATATTCTTGACAAAACTGACGTGAACGCTGAATGAGAGTAAGACAGCGTTTCCCAACCTTTTTCAACTTGCGGCACACCCATACTTTCTCTTTCGAAAACTGTATCTAACCTTTAACTAAAAGGGAAGATCACTAAATAACGAATAAATAAACTATCTCCTATACTTTTAAAGCACAAATGTAGGTAATTTGTATGCATATTTGCTTTGTTGAATTTATTAAATGATATGTTAAAATTTCAAGTTACGAAATAGTCTGCAACAATAAAGAAGCAATAATGGTCATGACAATGATAAATACGTTTTCCAACATTAAAAATGTACAGAAAAGTAACACAGTATGAAACTTAAAATTGTAGATTTATAGTAGAGGTTCATAGTAATGTGAAATACAAATATACATTTTCCCCTATGTCTTGCAATTTGATTCCTATAGAATTAATAATTTGTTTCGATTTCCTCGCGGCACACCGGTTGGGAAACGCTGGAGTAAGATATTGTGGGGGTAATTTGGGTTTGTGGGGTGAATATGTAGAATGGGGAATGAATTGTTCGGAGGCAACTTGAATATGGTCAGTGATGTGGCCCAAGCAGGGGCGGATCCAGGAAGGGGCGATCGGGACGATCGCCCCCCCCCCCCTTCAAGAAGAAGATACTTTCTTATTTTATATATATAAATAAAACTCATCCCAAAGTTTGGAGCCCTTAAAAATAGCAGTATGACAACCCACCGCCCCCTCCAGAAGTCGGTCCTGGATCCGCCCCTGGGTCCAAGTTAGAGTATAACTCATCCTCCGTACTAGGAGGACCGCATTTCTCAAGAGAGTGTGTTAAGTAAATGCGATAGTTCGGCCAATCTGCCTTATCATAACGGGGAACGAGTCGTGAAGGTGGCGGTGCTATGGTAGTACATGTGGTAGATACTCGGAGGCTGAGTTTTATTGGGACATGATCACTTCCCAGCGAATCTAAGATATCGATGTGAATGCGGTGTGATAGAGATGATGACGTTATGGCGATGTCTGGAGTGGTATTCGATTCAGTGCGGGTGGGTTTAGGTAGAGGATGAATTATACCGGTCGTGGTTGTAGCAATAAAGTACCCGAAAGCTGTCTTATCTCTATCTTAGCGGCTGTGGTCTGCTAAGATGATGTAATGGCGGAAGGTGTTAAAGATGTAGCGAAAGAGCGAAAGTGGAATTGAGTGACCGGAACGGACATAAGTGGTTGCTACTGTTACACATAATGATTTATAATAAAGAGCAGTAATGAGATGTTCTGGTAGATTTTGGAGCGGAGCGGAATGAAGACGGTAAGGTATGTGAGGTTAGAAACCTATGGCAACGCCGCCATTGGCGCGGCGGGTTGGCATTATGCTATCGTGGCGAAGGATGTAATAGCCTGGAAGGCGGCAAGTGAATTTGGGTGTGAGATGAGTTTCATTAAGAATTGACATCAAAAACATCGCCTTCCGAGCATCTCAGGAGTAACTGGTAATTGTCAGTTTGAATTTGAATTGGATTTTATTGCTTGCAATGTCAAATAACGAATGATGTCATATGTTTTGCTGTAATTAGTCACGAAAATAGTATTGTAAGCCTATGAATTTCTGACAGAAGTTACATGAATAGTAGTACTGCTATCTGTTGTTCTTATATTTTAGCAGATTTAAGAAAAAATAAAAACAACAAATTGCAGAACTGTACTCATGTAACTGTTGTCAGACAATTCATAAGCTTACAAAACTAATTTCATGACCGATTACAGAAAACATGGTTACTCGTTGCTTCGCATAAATGCCAAACATACTGCGAGTAAACTTTTGCTTATAGCAAACAATAAAATTCAATGTAAATTTTCACTGACAATTACTTGTTATTTCTGATATGCTCAGAAGGCGATGTCCTTGGTGTTAAATTAACACATAAGTAACACCCTAAAGTGGTAGACCTAGTCATTCTGTGTTGTTTTAATACCTTTTTTTTTTTTTTTTTTTTTTTTTTGCAATACATACGCTTTTATTTCAAGTTCATCGGCATGGACTCTGGTCACATCCATAAGATGAAATGTCTGAGAGGTTTATTAAAAAAGGAGAAAGAAAGAACAGAAAATCACATACCATTCAGATGAGTCGTATATGATGGACATTGGTAGCTCCCTGGTGTAACCTTTTGTTACTTCTCACTATGTGGAATCCTTTGAAAGAGAGACACTCAGACATAGTAAGGTTGGCTATGGACAAAAGATTAATCTATCTTGCTTTCTTTCTCTCTTCACGCTGTCGCTCTCCGTAGTAACCAAACCATTGCCCACGTTCTTTGGTTTAACAGGAATGAAGAAAATGTCTCCTAGATACGCACCAATTTCCATTTTCCCTCTGTCTTTCCCTTACTCTACATATCTCCGCTTATAAGTATAAACAGACATTCCAATCCAATCCATTCCGTTGACAAGAGGCAATATATTCTTGGAAAATATCGTTGAAATGATAAAATATATAATAAGCATACAAGATTCAAAACATTTTTAAAGGTCAGTGTAACCTTGAAAGAAATTCCAAAGAATATATATAAAGAGGAGATCGGAGACAACAAAAAATGTTGGTAAATGAACCTTCTGAGAAAAACATGGAAAAATGAGATCAATGCCCTGTAGGTGCACAAATGGACAACTTCGGAACTATAGCCTATCAAAATATGATTACGCAAGAGGTCATAATCCGAAAACAATAAATGTCAGATGAAAATTGGGTAAGAGAATAATGAGTATTTTTTTTTTATCCTAAATTCCATTAATGTACCAGTAGATGTGGAACAGGGGCGACAACAGGGTTAACCTCGAAGCATAGAAGAGAATTCATGATGACTTCTATATACAGGGTGCGGCACGTAAAACCGGCCCGTCGTAATATTCTGGTATATTGTGTTTTTGGCAACACTTAAATAATCTACCTTCCTACCAAGAGATGGCGTGTCGAGGTCGGGTCGACTTACGTGACCTGCAGCAGTCACGTGCAGCCGCAGCCAGTGAAACTTGTCGAAACCAGTTGAGAAAAAGGCCTCGTTGTGTTAAGCCGGGTGAGTGTCAGTGTGTGATAATGCCGTATTCGATACCCGAGCGTGTTGCCATTGTTGAAGGGTTCATTCTCACTGGATCTTTTGTAAAAAACAAAGAATTTGTTTCGGGAGAAATTTCCAGGACGTTCTGTGCCAGCAAAAAGCACCATTCAGGAATTGATTGAAAAATGGCGGCGTACAGGATCGGTTCAAAATGCTCCCAGGAACAGACGACCATCTGTCTGCACACCTGAATTAAAGATGTAGGTGGAGGAGATAATGACAAGAAGTCCTCGAAAGTCAACCAGGAGATTGAGTCAACATGTTCATGCGAGTGAGAGAAGTTGCAGACGTGTTTTAAGGGGACTGAAGTTAAAACCGTACCGGATAAGTGTTGTGCAAGAACTGAAGGAGCCTGACCTGCAGAAGAGGGTGCATTTCTGTTCATGGCTGTTGAGCAATGTTGCCAGTGGTTTCTTGGATCCACTAATGCTCATCATGAGTGACGAGGCGTGGTTCCACCTGTCTGGGTACGTAAATTCCCAAAACAACCGGTATTGGTCGACAGAAAATCCACACGCAATCCACCAGGTACCCTTGCATGATGAGAAGATTGGTGTGCCATTTCCGCCACACGCGTTATTGGGCCCATATTCTTTGAGACGACAGTGAACAGTGACGTGTATATGGGAATCCTGGAGGAGTTTTATACACACTTGACCGAAGAGGAGCGTCAGTTATGTTACTTTCAGCAGGACGGTGCAACATGCCACACATCAGCTGCATCATTGTCCCTTGTGCATGAGATGTTTACACCAGAGAGGACAATCAGCAAAGGCTTGTGTCCTCCTCGGTCACCAGACTTGTCCACGTGTGACTTTTACTTATGGGGACTGTTAAAGGGAAGAGTATACGAAACAAATCCACACACAATTGAAGAACTCAAGACCAGGATCCCAGGATGTCACCAATAGCATTACAACACAAGAACTGACAAGGGTATATATGAATCTCCTCAATCGTGCTCACATGTATGTTGAAGTGGGCGGAGGACACTTTCAGCACCTGCTGTGAAGGCTGCTGTGAAGGTGAGTAGTCATATTCAATACATTACATTTCATTTATGTGTTGTAGTTAATCATATTCAATACATTACATTTCATTTTATGTGTTCACTTTACGGGCCGGTTTTACGTGCCGCACCCTGTACAAACGAAATATGATATATCAGAAACTGGAAAGTGTCCCACATGTCATGGTAAATTAATGGGATCTAGGTTTAAAATAATCACCCTGTTCTTTTACCCGATCGATATTCGACACCCCATTCTCGAGTTATGACTCTCTTTATATTGTTTAAACCAACTTCCTGCTATCTACAGGTCCAAAGCACTAATATTGGTGTATAACCTTTTCCATATTTTCCTCTGAAGATATTTCCCGAAGTTGTTTCCAAACATCCTATATATATATATATATATACTCATTGATGATAAATAATGCATAAATCAATCCATAAAAAGAACTGAACCAAAGTTTCTGGTAATATTTTGTGCTGTCAATTAGAACTCTCCCTGTCTCAAACGTACTATTCTTTTTTTTTTTTTTTTTTATTTATTTAGGAAAGGCAAAAATTATTCATGGAAGTTCAATATTACCATCTAAGTTGTAACATTAAAGCAGATTTACATATTTGGTTTCAAAATTTCAATATTTATAAGGTACTTCAGAAGTACATATAAAGAATGGAAATGCTTCCTGTTTTCTTCTTTCCAAGTAAAATTACTTTAGATTGACGCGGAAATTTTGCACTGACTTTTGCTTATTCTCTTCTACCATCTCTCTCTGTCTTTTTTTTTTTTTTTAATAAGGAACTTGTTCGCTACTTGCGACTCTTTTCTTTCCTTTTTAGAATTCTCAAATTTTTTTAGAGATAGTAGAGTGATCTTACTTTTGCCAGAATCAGTGTCGTGACTCTGCAATTCAGCTTTTTTTAGGAAGGACGTAGTGTGGTGGGGAACGGCTTATATTGTGTGAGGATTGATCTTGCATGACAGTCTGTGCACTCGCCAACTGGACCGGATTCAGAACTAGTTTCCGGTTTTAACGTTGATCGTCATATAACAAAAAAGGAAAAAACTATAATAGATAGCGACATCCAGTTCCTTCCTTGGAATTGATTCAATGTCTCAAGAATGGATACCGTTTTTATCAAATAGGAAATGGCAAAATTTGCTAGTACTTTAGGGTTTCATTTTCAATTGCCATACAAAATCCTGTAATAGATAGCGGTAAATAGCTTTTTGAAGTCGAGTTAGCATGTCAAGTAAAAATAGCACCTCTATCAATAACATTCTACTAAAAGCGGAAGTGTTAGAAATTTACTTTTACTTCTGATGTCAATATTCATCTCCATGGAGCAAAAACAGTAGGAAACGGCTTTTTGATATAGATTAAACATTCGAAGAATAAGTTTTATCTATCTTCTGAAACCGAATGATGGTGAACGATTTCCAGTTTTAACACTGATCCCATAATGAATAAAACGGAAAAGATGACGACAAGCTGTTTTTGATTTGGATTCAATACGGGAAGATTGTTTCAGTTCTGATTTTATCCCTCTATTGCAGCTGGAATTAATTGACATCAATTAACAATTTCCGGTTTCAACATTAATCTCTATAGAGCGGGAACTGTAAGAAAAATAATTATTTTTTTTTCTTAATATACAGATTCAGCGTCCGAGAAACAGGTGCTATATTTCATCTTATTTCTCTATTGGCAAAAGTTTTTGTGTGTTGAATTCGCATAGTTTGTTACATCTATTGTAGTTTTCACATTGTGAAACGAAACTCATTTGTTTGTCTTTACAACTAATAAAATTTTGTCAATATCAACTACAGTTTCTATATCGTTTGTTAAAATTTTGTCAATATCAACTAGAGTTTCTATATCGTTTGTTTTAACAGCAAATTAATATTTTATTATTTAGAACACTTTTCAACTGTACTCTATTTCATTTACTAAGATCCCACTGTTCTACAAGGATTTGATTATTGTGATTTAAAAAAAAAATGAGTGATCCTATACGAAATTACTGCTCTAAATCCGAATCCGACAATAAAAATTGCCGATTAGGGATAGTTTTCCAGTAATTTGATTGTACGTACAAGGTGGCCCTGAATTTACGTTTCCGCCTATGAAGCAGTAAATAATAATTTTCAAATATCAATGTTTGTTGTTGTTTTTTCTTTGCCTGAATATCACCAATAACGTTCTGCACACACACACACTATATATATATATATATATATATATATATATATATATATATATATATATATATATATATATATATATATATATATATATATATATATATATATATATATATATATATATATATATATATATATATATATATATATATATATATTCCGGAAAATTGCAGAAGTTACACGTGAGTCCCATTTTTTCTTTTATTTGATTTACCAGCACGCAAAGAAGTTTCTTACGGGATAGCTACTGCATTTAATTTATATATAAAAATATTGAGCCATTTTCTATTCATTGTTGACGTTTTCCAACATTGATCAACCAACTAATTTTACCCGTCTTGTTTTTGATATAAGATTTTTTAAGTTTATAATCTTGCAACACTTGCAAGAGACTCGCATCTTAGCTGGGAGCTTTTCAATCGTTTCTTTCCCGCTCTCTTTCCGATTCTGAATTGTGACGTCATTTTCATAACCCGTTACTAACAAATCTAATATCTTTTATTTGAAATATTGTTGCTGTATTGACATTTTTATACACTTACACTCAATTAGCTCTTTGAATTGATCTCTTAGTAATGTTTTTCGTGTGTAACGTGAAGAACTATGTAACCTGCCTGCGCGGAGTGGCCCGAATTGAAGCTGCGTATCTCGGCTGTCAGGATAAGGTCGCGGGGAGTATAGGGGATTCGACTTGCAGGGTAGCGACAAAAAATAATTTTTCTGATTAGCTACTTCTTTTGGTGATTTTTGAATGACAATTTGGCGACTTACAAATCTAGCGACTTTTATGTTGCGAACAACTTGTCCTGTAGTCAACAGTACAAGTACTATTAGCTCGAATCACTTCAGAGGTATATTTATTTTCTTTTGCTTATTTGAATCAGCGCAGATGTTGCCAAGCTGAGAAGGTACATACCATTTATTTCCATATTCTCGCTTTGATTGCTGTTATCTCTTGCCCTCTAACGGGGACCTTTCATATCCTTTAGTTTGCAGAGCTTTCGTTTACAGGCACAACAAGTAACATATTGCCAATAGCAAACTGATTATCTGTAAAAGCGTGAGTAGAAGTGAAGTGTGTAAGATATTTTCTTTGTAGACTTTTACCGTTGTTCGATTTTCTAAACTCAGTTTTCATTTCGTTGAAGTGAAATTCGTCATAAAGTTAAATACTGTATACATATTGTATTGAAAGTGAAATCTTATATTGTGAGTTACATATGAATCCCTTCTTTACGTTTTTGTAGCGTAGATAGCATTATGGCTTGAATTGACCACATATCCTTCATCATTCAGTATGTGTCCTATCCAAATATCCATGTTTCAGAATCCTGCGGTACTTTCACAACAATTTTTATAGAGGTAGTTGGTGAGTACTTCAAATTATATGCTGGTAACTAAATTCCCTCTTTAAAAATTATTTCGTGAATACCTTAGGATTCTGAAAAATCTATTTTTGGGTAGGACACATATTAGTTCCTAAGTGAAGTCTTGACCCCACTACGGTAGTTCCCACAGTAATGGAGTTATGGATCTTATAATTCATTTCTTCATGTTTTCGGAAGCCTATAAGTCTTATCTCGGTGTCAGGAATCACCTCCCAAACATTGTCGATGTTGTTTTGAAACACACCTTCTCTCTCTCTCTCTCTATATATATATATATATATATATATATATATGTGTGTGTGTGTGTGTGTGTGTGTGTGTGTGTGTGTGTGTAGGAAAAAAATATATCGAACCAGGGACCCCAAGCATCGGAGGTGAACGCTCTGTGTGTGTATAGGGCCAGACCCAGAATTCTCTGAGGGGGTGCACCAATAACTACCAGTACCTTTTAATTAAATTTGAGTTTTTTAAATGCTTTTAGGTATCTGTGATGTGAATGAGGAATTGCTTTGGAAATGCTAAGTGTTTGCTCTCAATGAATTCTTTTCTTTCAACCTTCAGAAAATTGACTTAAACTATTGATTTTGTAAACTTCTCACTTTAGGTAGTGTATATTTACAACGAAGGGGAGGGGGTGCACGTGCTCCTTTTGCACCCCCTAAATCCGGCAATATATATTATATATTTTCCTCTAATGCAATTCATTATGAACATTCACGATCATTTATTCTTTGTCCAAAATAACCCAGAACTTACCACTAGGAGGTGACAGCATTTCGAGTTCCACCCACTTTTAGTTCTGCCTTGTTTAATTTTCTGCCATGGCCTTACTTGCTTGGTCCTCACTTACTAGCTTTACTTTTCTAGATGGATAGTCTTTTCTTAATCCGAGTGTTGGCATTTGCTTGCTAGAAACCAAGGCACAGCGTATGAATCCATCACAACTTGCCGACCCACACATGGATTGGGAAGCTTGCGTCACCAAACGCACCATTCGCTCTACTGCTTGGATATGGCACGGCAACGTAGTTATTTCTTCTCCGAGCATTGCAACTGAGTAAATATTTTCTTCAATCTTGGTGAGCAGAGGTTCTACGGGGGAAAGGTCATGCATTCCACCATGTCGTAGTAATTGTCCGCGTCAAAATTTATTTTTAAGAACTGCGAATTATTGGAAAATACAGAGAATACTATCTGCTTAGATTCCGTGGGTAGAAATTGAACTAGATTCCCAAATTCCATAAATGCCGCGGTTCTTCACAGCATGATGGCTTTTGGTGGATGGCAAACCAGACCCGGGGATACAGCATGACATGTATTGCACAAGACACATGAATGCCTCGCAAGGTCTCCCTGTACTAATGTACGGACGAAGAATGCGACATGCGTTGTTGAGCCAACGTGACTAGACTACTAGACCGGGTTTCTTGTTCGCCAAGTTTGAAGAACAGTATCCTGAGTGATTTGCTCTGCAGATTGCTAGTAAATATTGTTGGTCTGCACTGAGGTCTTGAACTTTTATGAATTCATCCAACCAGTCAAGATTTATTGCTTGGTATTTTACCAAGGGCGCTTCCTCGCACTTGTCGAGCTTTCTTCAGATGGGCCCCGAAAGTTTCTTGGACCCGATGCTCCCCCATCGAGATGTCATATTAAGTAAGGAAGCGGTATTTCACTTCCGTGAAGAAGACAAACGGACCATTGAAGCTCTCGATTTAGTTTTTCTTTTTAAACAACGTAGAGTCCCTTTAAATCTTCCCGTGTTGATTGGTACCGTCATAGCCAGCTGCTACCACCGTTGACAGATCAGTTCCGTTTTTCTCCAGAAATTCGTACGCAGGCGCGGCGATGTCCTCTCCACTACCAGACTTCGGCACGACCTTGCCCAAATATGTTGAACCTGGTTGTTCCACTATTGTTAAGTGTTCTTCTTCGATCTACCGTCGATGCCAATGTTTTCCATTTTTCGCTTGCGTTAGAGTCTGGTCTTTTTTTCCACCAAAGAAGACTCTTCTAACAGACTTTCCGGCTATATTGTTACTTTCTTAAACAGCTGCGCTGAATTTACTCTTTTGCCTCCTAATTATATTTTTATCAATAACAAGGTTGCGCTTCATTTAAATGTCTCCTGCATCTTGAATTGGTGCACTAGCTATTAGTGAAACTGCCCAGAGAAGAAATAACTGCGTTTCCATGCCATACCCAAGCAATAGAGCGAATGGTGCGTTTGGTGACGCAAGCTTCTCAATCCGTGTGTGGGCCGGCAAGTTGCGACGGATTCATACGCTGTGTCGTGATTTCTAGCAAGGAAATTCCAACACTCGGATCGAGAAAAAGACTATACCATCTAGAAAAGTAAAGCAAGTATGTGAGGATGCAAGCAAGAAAGGCCATGGCAGAAAGTTAGACAAGGCGGAACTAAAAGTGGGTGGAACTCGAAGTGCTGTCACCTCCTCGTGGTGAGTTCTGGGTTATTTTGGATAAAGAATAAATGATCGAGAATATTGATAATGAATTGCATTACAGCAAAAGATAAATAAATACATAAATAAATAAGTAAGTAAACTCTACTCTTAGGCTAAACAAAATAAATCAACTTTTTGTACATACAAATAAAAAACGCAATCTTCTTGCCTTAAGCGTTGAAATTTGGCCAATTTAAGCGAAGAACTGCACATAAGTGGACTTTGGAAAGATGCATTAGGTATAGTTCAAGCTGCCCCTAAGGCTGAATCTACAAAAGACGAGAATATATGTATTTTACATAGCAAAAACGTGAAATATTGTACCGTGTAGTGCGGGTTGCATACATTTTTATAAAACCTCGATGCGGCACATGAAGGCGTTGACTAAAAATTCTGGAAAAAAATTGGCATATTTTGCCCACTAAAAGACACCCTATAACCGCTTCGTCGAACCGATTTTCGAAAAAAGTTGAAATTCGGCCCACCGTAATACATATATATATATATATATATATATATATATATATATATATATATATATATATCAGAGAGAGCGAGAGAAAGAAACGAAATTCCACGAATATTTTTAACGACTTTTCACCCAAAATTGGAGTTATTTCATCTCCTATTTAGCGACTTATTGTATCAACTTGTTGGCAACACTGAGGAGAGTGTTTTGTTCGACTACTTGAATTAGGATTGCTGGTGAGTGTGCAAGCGTTTTGTTTACGCTGATTTTAGTGTGTTTTTCAAATACACAAAGGAACTGAAACATTAAAAGTATTGTTGTAGTACTCTGTTTTGTCTAGAAAATGCCTCACCGTCTTAGCTGTCGGTATAGTCCAGACAACTTCTGTTATATGTGGGGAGTTCACCTTTGCTCGAAATAGGAAGAAAATCTCGCCTACTATAAGGAAAGCTTACAAACGTTACTTTGGAGTAGCAGTTGGGGACTAGGATAAAGAGTGGGCCTCGCATGTGTGTTGTGCAAATTGTTATTGTAAATTAATTAAGTAGTGGAAAGGTAAAAGTAATGTTGTGTTATTTGCTGTACCCCGCATGTACCCATGATATGGAGGGAATCACGAGATTGTTATTTTTGACGAAACTTCAAGGTTTCACAAATAGGAAATCGAAGCGATACATTGTTTATCCGGATTTACTTTCTACAAGAAGACCGGTGCCACACTGTCAAGGGCGCCGATCCTGGGGGGTCGGGGGCCCCGGGCCACCCGAAAGCTCCTGTGGATCCCCTATTGTATTTATAAATATATTCAATATTTGGCATAATTTGAGTGCAATTTGTCTTAAAATCTTCATATATATATATATATATATATATATATATATATATATACCTTCACCATCTGAATGCCCCCCCCCCAAATTTACAGAGAAAGCGGCGCCCTTGCACACTGTGATAGTTTGCCTGTACTTTCAAGACCAAATGACAAGGACATGATAAGTGAAAGTAAAGAAAGCAGCACTGACGAAATCAATACATTACAAGAAACAAATGATCCTCTATATCAAGGAACGAATGATTCAGCTCCTCGGTTGTTTCGACAGCCAGATTTAAATGGTATAGTGCGTGATCTTAGTCTAAGTAAACACCATGAGGAACTGCTAGGTTCGAGATTGCACGAATATAATCTTTTGCACCCCAGTTCAAATATCAAAGTGTATTTAGGCACAGGGAACGTACTTTTAGTCCATATTTTTCAAGAGAAAAAACGTTGACACTTTGTAACGACGTTTATGGGCTAATGAAAGCTTTGGACATCAGATAGAAGTCAGAGGAGTGGAGCCTTTTTATAGATGGGTAAAAAGTTAGTCTCAAGGGTGTTTTGCTCCACAATGGCAATAAACTGCCCTCTATTCCAATTGCATATGCCAGTTTAGGTAAGGAAAGTTACGAGATTCTAGAACAGATTCTAATATTAATTAAATACAGTGAACATAAGTGGAAAGTGTGTGGTGATTTCAAAGTAATTGCGTTGTTATTGGGAATGCAACAAGGCTATACAAAATATGCATGTTTCCTTTGCGAATGGGATAGCCAAGCTAGGAATTCTCAGTACCTAAAAATGAAATGTCCCAAACAAAATGGGGTAGTTGGTGAGAAAAAAACGTGCAGCGTGAACGTCTCGTCCCGCATGAAGATATCATTCTTCCACCGCTTCACATAAAACTGGGCCTCATCAAGCAGTTTGTAAAGGCTATGGAACCAAATGGCCCTGGGTTTGCATATCTTGCTGAAAAATTCCCTTGTCTTTCAGCTACAGAAATAAAGAAAGGTGTATTTGTGGGCCCTCAGATTCGAGCACTACAAAAAGATCAACATTTCGAAGAATGTCTGACAGAAAAAGAAAAGCGAGCATGGATATGTTTTCCCAAAGTAGTGGGCAATTCCTTGAAAGAAACAAAGCTTTCAACTACAAGGAACTAGTGACTGAACTGATTGAAGCCTATAAAGAGTTAGGATGCAACATTTCTTTGAAAGTTCATTTCATGAATTCTCATTTGGACTTCTTTCCGGAGAGTTGTAGTGATATATTGGACGAACACACGTAGTTGTAGTGATATACGGAGAAAGGTTTCATAAAGGCATTTCTACTTTGGAGAAACGATATGAAGGGAAGTGGATGCCTACTATGTTAGTGGACTATTGTTGGACAATTACTAGGAGCAAGAAAGACGTGAAGTACAAAGAAAAAATAGTCAATAGACCTGTAATTTTGTGCCAACCAATTAATACATAGGACTATACATTTTTTTAGTTTTCACTGTAAAGGTAATATATGCATTTAAACCTAATGCATATCTGAATACGAGAGTCACTACGAAAGTTTTGAGATACGCATTGTTGTGGCACAGTATTTGAATTCCAACAATTGCGTTCGGTAGTGGTATCAAGAGCGAAGAAGTGAAGCAAGTTTCAACTCTCCTCGCTTATCGGCATAGCCGTGTCGCCTTCACTTGTTGGTTGATGTGAGCAGTATTCGGCTGTCTAGAATGGAGTTCGAAAGGGAACATTTTCGGGCAATGATCCTTTACGATTTCAAAAGTGGTTTGAACGAGACACAAAGCCTTGACCGTTTGCAGGGGGCATTTGGGGACCTTGCTCCTTCCCGTACTACAATTTTTCGCTGGTTTGGTGAATTCAGAAGAGGTCGGACATCGCCTAAAGATGAAGAGAGAGCTGGACGTCCGGCAACAGCTGTATCAGATGAAAACATTGCCGCTGTGGAACAAATGATTCGAGAAAATCCTCGAACAACTTTCAAGGACATTGAATCTACAGTGAACATTGGATCGCCAGCAGTAACAAAAATTGTTCATGATCATCTTCGGCTCAGGAAAGTTTCATCTCGTTGGTGGCTCACACTTTGACTGAACAGAAGAAGCGCATGCGTGTGGAATGGTGTGAAGAAATGCATGCAAGATTTGATGGAGGCAATTCTCGACGCGTCTCTGACATTGTTACTGGTGATGAGACTTGGATCTATCAATTTGACCCTGAAAATAAACGCCAGTCTACAGTTTGGATCTTTCCAGACGAAAATCTACCCACGAAAGTGAAGCGACCGCGAAGTGTGGGGAAGAAGATGGTCGCAACTTTCTTCCCCAAATCTGGCCATGTTGCAACTATTCCACTTGGAGAACAAAGGACTGTTACTGCTCAGTGGTACACCACTGTTTGCCTAACAAAAGTGTTACAGAAGCTTCGGGAACGGCGTCCAAGAACTGGATTGCGTGGGATCCTGCTGATCCTGACACACACGGCCAACATCACAATTCAGTTTTTAGAATCTACGGAGGTCAAACTTATGACTCATCCGCCGTATAGTGCTGACCTGGCCCCGTGTGATTTTTTTCTGTTCCCCAGGATCAAAGATCGCATGCGTGGGAAGAGATTTTGCAGCCCTGAAGAAGCTGTAGTGGCTTACGAGAATGAACTTTCAACACTTGAAGAAAAAGACTGGCAACTCTGCTTTCAAAAATGGTTTTCGAGGATGCAAAAGTGTGTACAGTGTAATGGTGAATAATTTGAGAAAATGTGTGTTAAATTGATTTTAAGTAGGGCCTATGTAAGTTATTTCACATCTCAAAACTTTCGTAGTGACCCTCGTATTATCTAATATTGTAAAATAAGAGGCTTTTTAATAGGTTACAGTTAGTACGAACATGTATGGTTACTGTGTGTGCTTCCGACAGTTGGCTTCCGACAGTTGGGTAGAACAAGAGGAGTACTGGAGGCGCTGTTGCCAGAGTCTCCGCAACAGAGACAGCAGCAGCTCTAGCAACAAACGTAAGATGTTTAACAAGTCGTCTCAACTACCGGCAACAACGTGGTCAGTGACCTTCGTTGCCTAGAAACAGCGTGAAAGAATACTGCTGTGATTGGTGAATAATCCTTCCTCTCGTTTTGTTTACAACATGTGCAGCTATCTGTCAGAGGCTACCTTTCAGTAACTCGATAATAGTCTGCTTGTGAAGTTCTGCCAATCTGTTAAAAATTTTATAGAACATAATAGAAACTTAAGACATACTTTAAGAAAACTTTAAATTATCCCTGATAGAGAAAAACCAACAACAGGTTTGAATCCTGCGGTGAAATTTAAGTTAAGATCACAACTTTTTGTTCGAAAAATAGAAAAAAAAAAGTTATTTTTTGTAGAACAGTGCTCAGTTTCGAATCAATTGATCGGTTAGCGTTCTAGGTTTAATTGTTGCCTAGATTTCTTCTCAGTTCCAACAGACAAAAGCTGAGACTGTTTCTTTAATATATAGACTAGATCCAATTCCTTCTAAAATTATTAATTTTAATAATTTTTAGTGTAAAATCGTCTTAATATTTTATAACATATTTGTGATATCCCAGAAAGGGGCCGCGGTGGCTCAGTGGTAGAGCGTTCACCTCTGATGCATGGGGTCCTGGGTTCAAACTCTTCTCCCGCCAAGTGACTTTTGTGATGGACAAACACCGTGTGCGTGGGTTTCCTCGGGGTTCTCCCGTTTCCTCACACTTTCTTCATTCCACCATTTCATTCATTCATTACTCATCATCACCGTCTCGTTTAGTCTAGCCGGCAAAACCGTGGGACGTAAAACTCAAAAATTTCATTCCATTTCATTTTCATTTTCATTTGTGATATACTATAATTTCGTTGTACACATTAGTGCACTCAATGGAGATTAGTGTTATCCACGAAGCGAGGCGAGACGAGATGAAAGAAATAAGGGTTACAGGTTTCGTCTCGTCAATTTTGTAAAGTCTTGTCTCATCTAAATAATCTCAAGAAGATTATCTGGTCTCGTCTTGAGAAATTTCTCTTTTCGTTTCGTAAATTTATGTACTTGACTTTGGAAGTAATCTTGGTAAAATTTTTACGCTTCTTTTCTTTACGAATTTTTACACTTACAACTTTTACACTTACTTGTATTGAACAATCTATTCGACTTCTAACTTCTTTATGAAACGTGACTTTGACAAGGAGAAACAGACTTCTATCAAGGACATTATCTAACACTAAAAATATAAGTTTCGATTGTTTCTTTTTTCTTATGCCTACATGTTCATATTTGTGAAAAGGAAATTCAAATAATAGGGATAACTTGAATAATTAGTAGTAACTAAAACGATATTTATCACCTAGGTTCCTTAATAATCAGCGTTCACACCCAATCGAACATAAAAGTCGTTCACAGCACCCAACTACTAACCAGACTCAATTGATTTTTGTGAGGCAAATTTTCAGAGTATACTTAAATATATGAAATGCAAAGATATTGACTAAACTTTTCACTTCTTTCGAGCGTAAGTAGTGTTGCTTACCGAGATTCGTGAAATTTCTCGTTTCGTCTCGTATTTGAAAAAAAAAAAAGTATTTATCGATTCAACTCTTGTCTTGTTTTTGAGACAAAAATCGAGACGAGACGATTCATCGACAACATTAAGGATGATGACGCTTACTGTTAGGGAATAAAATGACTTGCAATTCACGATTTATTTTCATTTTGTATTTGAATAATTTATGCGAAACGATAAAGACGTGAAGATGAACAATCTGTTATGGCTTGTAGACCCCATTTCTTTTTTATTATTTTTTATTTATTTATGTTTTTTACGAATTGAGCGGGTGTGGTGCCATAATATAAACATAAGGACTATTTCTCCACATGTAGATAGATAAGAACAACATTTCTTGCAAAGTAGTATATTGTGCCCACGAGCAAACGAATCCTTAATGCATAGTGGTTACTTCATAAAACAAAAAGAGAAAATCCACGGCAGTCTACTTCAACCAGTAGCTTGTGTGAGGTCTCAGACTAAAAGTAAAGATAGTTTTTTCTTCCTTTTTTCTTCTTCGTTGTTTTGTTTGAGAAGAAGGACCGAAAGCGAGAAATGATGAGGGCCTGAAAACAACCGTGATATGGCCAATTAAGAGTCTAATTGCAGCGTGATGGAAGGTTTTTCCCTTGCCTGTCGGACGCCGGGGCGGGTTATCCTCCAGAGCTGTCACGAATAACGTTATATACCGACGCACGCCAAGAGATACTGTGTGGGTAGTTTGGTTTGGTAGAGCGGCCACCACCCAGAAGATACAATCAAACAATCGATATACCAGAAGAGCGTTCAGGAGGAAGGTAGGAAAAGAAGGGGAACATCACATAATAATTGTAATTGCTCCAACGTTAGAGACAGCCACCAACAAAAAAATAATAATATTGGGAGCGGGGGGAACAAAGCTTTATTTAGATTGGTCTAAGGTTTTTTCGTGTAGTTTGGTGCTGAGGTGAAGTTAGAAGCAGGAGTGAAATAGCTCTGCTCTCACGAATAATAAAACAACCACTAACTAACCGAATTGTCGATTTTTATCATCATCACCCTCCGAAACTAGAATAAGAACTGTCTGTATTGTTCTTGTTCATGTTTTAATATATGTATATATACATAAAGGGGCGTGGTCGCACGAAAACTGTGAGTGACTAATGCTGCTGTGAATGGATTGATTTCGTTGTTTATTAAGTTATTTTCTTCTCTGTATTCGACCCTGTTAATATAGTTATTTTCTTTGATTCTCACAACAGTACCCCCCCCCCAAAAAAAAAACTAATCACGAATACCACCTACCTGTATAAGATACCTCAGTGCTCTGGTAATGTCTTTCTTTCCATAACATTGACTGCAGATGTGTTATTTTGGTTATAAAGCATAGTGTCCCAGGTATGACCAGAAGGCCATTCTAAACCGGAAACAGTGACTATGAAAAATGGTACTCGACCTATGCTTATGCTTATACAAGTATCTTTGAAACATTCACAGAAGGGCGTGAGAAAAACTTTTGGAAAACCTCAGCCAGGTTGGCCCGTCGCTGGATTCAAACATGGGATAATCTGATTGTTAGACGACACTGATAACCACTCGTGGCTAAGTGATTAGCGTTATACCTTTGCCCACAAGAGACGAGACCGAGCTTTTCCCACAGAAACAGACACTTTCCGAAATAAGCCACCGCTTCTTTAAACTTTTTTTTTTAACTCTTGTCTCAGCGTTTGTAACTTTACCGCGAGAAACACTTGTTCGATTCCCGGTGGGTGTTCTCGGATCTGTCGGATCACATCTCTTATAGCTTAAGTGCTGGAAGGGACGTTAAACTTCCAAAATAATGCTATTTAATAGTTTATCTGCATTGAAATGATGCAAATTTTTATACTTCGTACGTGTTAGGTAAGTGTAAATGAAATTTCCGCCCCAGGTGCGTCATTTCCAATGGCAAAATTTAAGTAAAGAAATAAAAATTAAAACCAAAATGCCTGGTTAATTAAAATAGCCGTCCTCTGCAACCATGTATTTTGACTATTACACAACTGACGATTGTGTTCCATGGAAAAAGGAATCTAGAGTCTGTGATGAGAAGCAGCCCTCAGCCGCACGTTGCACCGCCCGATCATCCCGGAAGATGTAGTAGTCACTGGAAGAGATATCGAGGGAATACGGTAGGTAAGAAAAGGCTTCATATTGCAATTCATGGAAAAAGTCTATGTCGTCCTTTGCGCGACAGCATTGTCGTGCAATATGAAGACACCATATCAGTTGAACATTGCTGGATACTTGTAGACGAGTTTGCAGTGCATTTCGTGGAGTTTAACACTGTAACGATCTACACTGATAGCTTCATCTTGCCACAGAAAGACATGATGAACCATTCCCACCATTGACCTCCACACCAACAACAACACCTGTGAGTTGAGAAGTGATTTGGATTTGGGAATGCCACTTACTTTCTTTCTTCCTCTCTTTTCTTCCCCCCTAGAACAAATATCAAAATACTCTGAAACACATATTTAGTTATTTTAAATAAAAAGTCCAAATACTAAATTTCATGTGTCTAATCTTAAGAGATTGCGAATTACTGTCATCTTATTATAATATTTGTAATCTCATCCTTATTTTACCCTGTCTAAATCATTTTTCTCCTACTAGGTCAAATATTTTTAAAAACGCTTAAAGATATATACCTTATTATTTTAAATAAGAAGTCCATGTACCAAATGTCATTATAATTTGAATATTTTAATTTATGAATCTTTTAATATATTAATTGCCACCATACTTCCCCACTTGCCCCATCGAATGGCCAAAAGTTCTTCCTTAGTGTCATATTACGTCACAAATTCCATATACTGGCCAAATGTGAAGTTTCTGGCTTAAGCGGTTTAGCCTGGGCGTTGATCAGTGAGTCAGTCACTAACTTGCTTAGGATTTCTTCTCTAATGTATAACATTCATTTGTTGTTATGTGTAAAGTACACTTTAGTTGCCTCCTGAAGCTCATAGACACTTTTTACGCTGCTCTTTATGTGGTAGATACATATCCAAATTAAGTAGGAAATCAAGTTAGAATTTTGACTAATTTAAGAGGCTTTTTACTCTATTAGTGATTTTAGTTTTAAAATATTTCCATAGATGTAAGTTGAAATTTCTAAATTTTCCAGTATTATTAGTGTGTAACGAAAAGTAAAAAAATTCCATAGATAAGACATACGTATACCAATCAATAGATTTCTTGAGCAAAGCAAAAGTGTATGTATGAGTGTAAATATGGTACGATTACAAACTAAATCAACTTTTCTTTTAAAGTACAATTTCACTTCCATTCTATGATGGGCGGACCGCAGAAGATAACGTCTTCTCTGGGGCCATGAACATTCATTTGTTTGTAGTTTCATTGGCAGATGGTTATCAGGATTTAATTTTTATCTATATATTTTATCTTATTAGGCATACAGAAGAAAGTGATCTGAGCATGGTATGTAATATATATGATGAAATTAAGTGTAGATAACAGAACACAAGGATGTATGACGTTAATTGCGACGATTATATTACGTCGGTCCAATGCCAAAACCGCGAATGTGCAAATTTTGTCATTTTCACCTAAGTGCAGTTTCATGTTACTTGGGGCACGCAGACTCCAATACCAAAGTCCCATTTGTAAAATATGACTATATTCGAAGTTATCGTCAATTCCTAAAACATGTACCTAAGTCTACATACTGATTTTTCGGGGTAAGTTTAATGTTGAAATGCTTGTATGGTAAGTCAAAAGTCAAATTTAGCACATTCGCGGTTTCTGCTCTGGGGCTACTCAAAGCGGGTTTAGACACTTGGAGCCCTGTCAGTTAGAAAACAAAGGAGTTGCATTCATGATATTATGTGCAATGGATGAATGGATGGTGCCAATATATACGACGACAGGGGTTATAGTGAGCGGTGGTCTGATCATGTTCATGGATAGCAAGATGGTAATCTAACGGTGAATATGCGTAACGTGGTAAATCTGGAATCTGGTCTAAAAGTTCATGAAGATTTGGGTGATCGCCCGCTATACGGCGTTGAATGTAACGAGAGCGAAGACTGTACAGATGTGGTAAGAGTGTTGGTATAGATTAGTAACGGTAGACCTTTTATGTTGGCATCCGTGGTGGTAAGGGGTAAGCAATTCGTAAGACATGGCGCGTTCTAGGACTTGTAGTTTATCATAACATTTCTGTGGAGCCGATAACCAGGCGACATGTCTTTGCGTAAGAGCAGGACAAACAAAAACTTCATATGTCTAAAGAATAAGTGTGATGTTAAGACCACAGTCACTACCTTTCAAAATACGCAACAAGTTGATCCGACGTCGAATATTAGTTTGTAAATTGGAGAGATGGGCGTTCCAAAAGACATGTTTGTCGAAAGTGACTCCAAGGTACTAAACGCTATTTTGTAATAGTAATGGTAACCTAATAATGTAACATACAAACGGTCTGGGTTTCGTGTTAAGCAGTACTTGTTTCGTTTAAGTCCAAATAAAATCATTTGAGTTTTCGATGGATTTAATTTAAGTTTCCATTTTAGACACTAACTGACGTGTTTATCAATTGCTGGTTGTAATGCTACATTTATTCGATCCACTTAGAAACATAGAGCGAGATTTGCTGTATTATCAGCAAACTGAATTGGGAGGTCCAGTATTAACATATCAACAACACATAGAATGTATAATAGTGGTGACAAAACAGAACGTTGAGGAACTCCGGCCTGTAGAATGAAGTGATGGGATTGTGCCTGATTTATTTGTATAAAAAGTTGAGCGATTATGAAGAAAGTTGTCTATAAGCCTAACGTACGATAATAGTAAAATGAGGAGCAATTTGACGAGAAGTCCTTGGTGCCAGATTGTGACAAATACGCGCTTAATATCGAAAGAAATCAGGACAGATGGCAGCCATTTATTGAAATGGTTAACAAGATAGCTAGACAATTTCAACAGTTGGTCAGTAGTGATGAATGACGGTCTAAAGCCTACTTGTGTTGAAGGTAGAGTAGAGTTAGCAAGGATGTAAGAATGGAGTCACTTTACCAAGTTTCGCACCAATGTTTTGCAGATTGGCTGACGGGAGCCAGTGTTAGTAGGGTCTTTATTGAGTTTTAAGAAAACGACGATTTTGCAAACTTTCCAGAAATTAGGAATAAAGCCAGTAGTGAGTATAGCCGTATATACCGTAGCGAGGATAACATAGAAAGCTGTCGGTGCCTGGCGAAGTTGGTTATAGCTGATAAACTCAGCCCCAGGAGCTGTATTTCGGCGATTACGGAGAGCTTCAATGATATTAGTACTGATGATTGGAGCAGCGATTAGGTAGTATGAAGGTGATGATTGATTGATGGTGTGAATAATGGTCCTTCAGAATTCCCAATTCTGCTTATTTGTCGATGAAATGAGTGAGTAAATAGCGGAGTAGCGGTGACGACACCTTCAAAAAGATTTAGTGAAAGCTGTTTGCTTTCTCTGTATTAGTGCTAGGTGCAGTACCTTCAACATGAATTGGACAATATAAGCTGTACTTCTGATGAGTAAGACGTTTGAACAAATTCCAGAATTCAGTAGTTTGTTTCAAATGCGTAACTGGCTGCAAGAGGTTCTCCAATCCAGCCGCGATGATGTAATGCTTGATCATGTGTTGGAATTGGCAATGAAGCATTAAGAAATGGGGGTCGTGTGTCCTCCTGTATTCTTCAAGATAGTTGTGAGAGCGGTGAAGAAGTGTGAGGGCGTGGGAAAGTAAAATAGGCCGGGTACAGTGAAGTTTCTTTTTGGAATTTCATATGCAGTTGCATCAATGATGATGTTACTTAAAGATGTAGATACACTGTCTATGTCATCTAAGAATGTGATACTAGTGTTAGCTGCTCGATTGGAGCTGCTCGGAGATATAGAGACGATATTTGTTCCAGTCAGCTTTAGCGGAATTATATTTCACGCTAGAAACTTGTAGTTCTGTTGTACTGTATGAGTGCTAGACGGAATAATTGTTAAGAGAGATAGGCAAGTGGTCTCTGCCCACGGAGCCGACTACCTCTACGTTAGTTTTAGTTATTAGATTATTACTGACTATGACATCAGGTGTGATGTTGCTTTCAGTTTGAGAATGTGATTTGAAAGAGGCATACAAGAACTTCAAGTGGTTTGCAGAAAGTCCTGGAAATGCTGTTGTTGTGCCGCTGTTCTAGAATGGTAGTTTATGTAGGCTAGAATAATGTAAGTTTTAAAATTGAGAACGAGATACGTAAGAAAATGATATGGTAAAGGTAGAGCAGAACGAACAAATAGCGGCCAAAGTCAAAGTAAGTGCCGGAAAATACTGTTATGATCACGCGTTCAGAATATTGATCAGGCAATAGCGGCTCCACCACTAGCAATATTTTGAGGAAGATCAGAACGAAATAGATAGTAATGTGGAAAAATAAAGCGATCTGATGCTTTTAAGAAGGTTTCATTGAGCGCAATGCAAAGCAATCGACTTCGTGTAATGATACTATGGTTTCGAGCAAAACTATTAAGTTTTAAGTGATCTGATATTAGCAAATAATAGATTGAAGGCTCTTTTATTCTTGTTTCTGTTCATTCTGTCCATGATTGTTAGATTCTGAATGAAAATGAAAGTGTGAGTAAAGGCCTGAATAGGTGGCTGCCATGTGAAGGTGGAAAATCTTGTATGCTGCTTTTGTGGTATGTGCAAGAATAGCTTCACGTTGAAATGGAATTCTGGAGTTCTAATGTGATAAATTGTAACACGTTTTCTATAGTTGGAGGAGGTAGAGGTGAGATTTGAGCTCCTGTTGAGAAATTGATTGCAGTGGAAGACATGTCAATACTGTCCATTCTGGTTTCTCAAGCTGAGGTTTAGGGTTATTCTTACATTGGTAGGAGTAAGTAGGACGTGCAGACAGAAGGCTGATTAAGTAATGTGCAGTTTTTGAGTTGGTGGGGTCCTTTGCAATGTGAACAGATTAGGCGTATATCAACTAATAGATTATATTGCGTTGAACATCGTGACATTTTTTAAGGTAAATTGCCATACGTAGTTTTCGAAAAAGAGATTCGAAGGAAGGCTTAATTTCTATGGTTTTAAAAGAAAGCATGTTGTTTGATGTTAATAATAAATGGTAATTTTCATTCTGCTGAAACAGATTCTTAATTAATTTATTTATTTAGTGTATACACGCTTAAGTGGCAATTTTATCTATTCTTCTCTGTTTTGTAACAGTGACACACATACTTCTAACAGTGATACTAAAACTCCCAACAGTGACACATATACTTCTAACAGTGACATACATATTCTTAACAGTGACACAAAAACTCCTAACAGTAACACACATACTTCTAACGATGACATACATATTCCTAACAGTGATACACATACTCCTAACAGTGACACACATATTCCTAACAGTGACGCACATATTACTAACAGTGACATACAAATTCCTAACAGTGACACACACTCCTAACAGTGACGCACACATTTCTAACAGTAGCATATACTCCTAACACTGACACATATTTCTAACAGTAACATACATACTTCTAACGGTGACACACATATTCCTAACAGTAATACACACACTCCTAACAGTGAAGCACATACTCCTAACAGTGATACACATATTCCTAACAGTGACACACATACTCCTAACAGTAACGCACATATTTATAACAGTGACACACATACTCCTAACAGTGACGCACAAATTTATAACAGTAACACACATACTCCTAACGGTGACACACATTCTCCTAAAAGTGACACACATATTCCTAACAGTGACACACATACTCCTGACAGTGACACACATATTTCTAACAGTGACACACATACTCCTACCAGTGACACATATTCTAACAGTGACGCATGTACTCCTAATAGTGATACACATATTCCTAACAGTGACACACCTACTCCTAAACAGTGACGCATATACATCTAACAGTGATGCAGATACTCCATACTTCATAGTGATGGTTCATCATTGTAATGTTTTGTAATGTTTTTGTAGTAAGTTCCTTTCGTAAAATATTTCTACGAATCAATAGTAAGATCTAATATCATGTGATCTCTAGCAGCCATATTATTTTATTTTAACCATCGATATGATTTATGATATATGCTTAAGGTTTTTTATTTTTTTTATATATACCTTTCATTTCCTATCGAAATGGCAAAAAAACTCTTCGATTTTCTTCCTGACTACTTTACAAGCTTTTACTCACATACTCGACATCAAGGATTCGATTTTTCTTCTTCCAAGGTATCTTGTTCCGCGGAGAAAGATGTTCATCCGCGTGGATTCTGAGAATGACAGTGGATTTTTCTTCATTGGGATCCACACTTGATAATGAAGTTTCTTTCACGTACTGCAGATGGCGCTCTAAAATTCTTTTTCTCCTTTTTCCTCTTCTGATTGAATTATTACATATCTTTTTTTATGACATAAGATATAATGAACTACTAGTATATATCTTATATTAACTTGCTTTATGGTAGAAATATATGGAACAAAAATAACTTTATACGCACTTTTTTTTACATTGGGTAGTTTTTTTTTTTCAATGATATTTATGAGAAAGTAAAAAACTCAACTTCTTATGCTTTTGTCATTTATGTTCAGATAATTTACTTTAAAACCAAGAACAAATAGTCAAGAAAGTTGGAGGGAAACTTTCTTGACTTTCAAACTATGTTTTTGCATAAGTATGTTAAGCTACAGGGAACGACTCCATGGTCAATCTGTCTGCCTACGTTGACAGGTATCAGGGTAGAAACTGAAAGGAATGATGGATTTAGTGCCTCAAGAGTTGTTTCCATCTCTGCTCTGATCCCTGTATTGAAAGCGAGAATCGTGAACACATATATCACGTTGTATTTGCTAGTCTGTCGTAGTTTCACGAAACGAAAACGAAACACACTTTTGTTTTCATAGGTTTGTTCAAATTTGAAAGTAAATAAACATAGTATACGTTTCACTTTGTGCTACAATTTTCTGTTTTATTATTATTATTATTATTATTATTATTATTTCCCCCCGTCCACTTCAAAATTAATAATGAACGTCGTATCTACAAACAGTAATATTTTAACCACTTGGTATAACAAAACAATCCTTTTATGGGCCTGAGCTGCTCCAACGCCATCTGTTAGCGACCAGCTAAACTACATTCAGCCTAGCAATGAGCACAAGGATAACATCCTGCATCGCCCTGTTTCGAAGCATTCGAGACCTAGTGTCCGCCACGTCTTCTATTCACGTGACTCCCCAGTTTGCCTCACGACGTTCGGTGGACGCCGAAAATTGCACCGGCCAGGAATCGAACCACGCGGACGTGAGTCTATCTCTGTAAACACTAGATTGTGGTGTACCCAAAACATATTGGACTAAATGAAAATATTCTTTTCACGTGAACACTTCATAACCTTCATAGCACAACATATGCACGGGACAGCCTTTCGATGTCCCACAGGTTCTATGACTGTACTGGGACTTTTAGAGCCTATTAAAAATAATGGAAAAATCAACGGGATTTTCCTTGGATTTCAATAGGATGTGTTTGTCACGGGTTAATGTTCGACTGTCCAAAATATATCCTGTGATTATTACACAAAGAACCCAGAAATGTCCCATGGGAGTCGCGCAGGAAGTCTCATTTCCGGGACATAAACGGACATATGGATTTCCACAAGATGTACACCCACTGTCAAAATTGGAATATCCCTTGAGCATCCAAGGATAGTCTCTGTGCTATTTGGGAAGGAATCTGTGATGAAGTGTCTATTACTTAGGATTAGGATTAGGAATTAGATTTCTGGGCTTTCAGCATCTATGGCCATGTTAACCCTTCGTGTATGAGGGATGATGTCCTTGGGCAATCACACTATCTGAGGAAAGGGAAGGAAGAATGGATTGGGAAAGTTACCTGTATGTTAGGTACCAGCCCGGCATTTGCCTGCTGTGAATGAGGAAAACCTCACTCAGGATGGCTAATCTGAATTTCGACCGAGTGTCGCCACCGGAAATCGAACCCAGAACCGCTCGTATCAAAGACGAAAGTGTTAGCCACTACGCTATGCGGGGTCACTTGTGTCTATTAACTTAAACAAACAAACAAGAACTCTTATATACGATTCATACCATATTATCAAAACATAGGAATTGTTATTTGATAAATAATACCTCAATTTTATTACATGTACCGTTCATTTACAAAAAGAAGTGGAAATAGCTGTAACTTATTATTATGGAAGAGAAAAGAATTTTTCTTTTCCACAATAGTATATACGAATGTTACTCGTCTCCCTCCTCCCCCTTCGTCTCTTTGCCGGCTAAAAGAGATAAATCTGGAATTCTTCTCAAATCGAGTAAGAATGATTTCACTACATGTTATACACAAAGCATTTTTTTAAAGGATCTCATTTGAACAAAAAAAAAAATATATATATATATATATATATATATATACAAGCTTTTTTTCTCATTATTGAAAACATGAAGGGTAGTTAGTCTCCGTTCTGGCACAAACTCTGGAACTTTCCAAATCAGTGAGCAAAGTAAACAAATAAAAAAAAAAATTAAAAAAGTAAGCAAATATTTTTTCCTACTCAAAAGCAGTGAACCATTACAAATTCAAAATTCTGGTATGTATCCAATAAATCGATTATGTTTCAATGTTACAAGGAGAAGGAAACATCAGGATAAAGCCATTCCAGTTAACAATATTCAAAATTATGTAAAGCTATCTATATGAGCGGAATTGGTAGTTCCCGTCTGTTTTGATGAGTAGTTCAATACAGCTTTCGAAGAAGAAACACATGAAAGTCTCTATAAAGAACATTTAATTTTCTCTATATAAAAAAAAAACTTACATGAAATGCGTTTTATTTATTTGACAAAAGAAAGATTAATGGATAACAATTTCTCCAATATTATTAGCATTTCTCTTTCTGCTGTCATTAAACTACGGAAAAATAGAGTGGTGGTTTCCCGTTGCCTTCCACCTCGCAGTATCCCAGCTATTAAATTCACTCTGACCACGCCTGAAACTAATGTCCAATTTGACGTACCAATCACTATGATTTCCGCCAATTTGGCTACTGGAGAACTGCTGCATTCTCCCAGAACACTCTTCGTCTGGCTACTACATTTAGAGTAATTCGGTTGAAGTGGCCCTTCGGATAGTGAACTATCGCCGGCATAGCTCTAAATGTCAACTGTAGCACACAATCCTCCCTACCCTAAAGGTGAAGGTCCTTCTCTTCTCGCTTCTCAGTCACAGCAAGTGACCTGCCAACAATGGCAGAATACCTATATGATGGCGATATTAGCGTTTAATAATTAAAATAAATATTGTCCAAAAATGAGGTATAGACCAATAGATAGTTCTCATTGACTTAAACAAATGATATCGGAGATGTTAAAATCTCATGTGCAGTTTTCGAGAAAATTGAGTAAACTGAAATTTTAATTTGTAATCCTAAAAATTATGTTGTACGACGAATACACGATCTTATAAGGTAAAATTTACACTGAACTCTATTGTCATCAAAATCTTTTATATAACAAGGGGCTGTGGTGGCTCAGAGGTTGTTACACGTGTAGCGAGTGAACTATTATGTTGTGTCTTCACTTCGCTCCCATATACAACCTACCTGTAATTGCTACAACTTGCTGTAATTATGCCTACTAAAAGCTGTTGCTGTAATAAGCTCCGTAACTTAGATTTTTTCTGGGCGGCAAGCATTAATACGCGTATTTGGGCCCCCTTAAAAAATTGATTTTCTAATTCTTGGGCCCTCTCTTTCCATCGTTTTCTTACTCTTTATGGACCCCCGGAACCTGTGAGCCCTCCCACATGGCAAGGTCTGTGGGGCCGTTCGTTACGCCGGGCCCGTTCCATACATGACAAATTAATTAAGGGGATAATATTGACTAATCTCAAAGCCATACGAATAAATATTATTTCTAGGACCCCTAATAGTAGACATTTTTTACTGAAATGGGCCCACGACTCATTTTTGTTTTATTTACCTTTTGTGTGCTGTTTTATTTGTGTAATGTAGTGAACCTGTTCGATGCTTCATTTACAATTTCATATTCGTATCGCATATAGAGTAAGAAAATTTTGTCTTAAAATGGGCCCCCCTCGAATGAAGGGGAGCTTCCCTGGGGGAAGAGTTGCCCCCCATAAGTTACGGCCCTGGCTATAGTGCTATAAAAGAGAAAGTAAACAACAATCATTTTAAATATTTTCCAAAAATACGCCATTTTCAGCAATGTTACGAACTTTATCAATGTTTATCATATCTCTGGAACGATTTGAGACATCGAAGTACTGTAAAATAATTGGTACGTTCATTGCAAACTGTACTAGTAACTAGATAGCATAGTAACCATAGTATGCTTATTTAAGCATTTTTTTCGAAGTAAAGTCCTTCAAAAACACTCTAATTTTCAAGTACTGGTAAGTTCGTTCCTATTCATTCGAAATAAGTCATACCGTGACCATGGTATCCAACGCTAAGGTGCTTTCGATGTGCATTATCCTGTGAATCTCCGTTATGCTGTATGTCCGTTAGAAGCTTCCAAACTTTGGATGTGTGTGATGCTATAACATCCTTAGTTTGCAACACTGAATAATAAATGTGGTATTTTAAGTTTTTGTTTGACATGTTGAATTGAGAAATGTAATAAGCTGGTGTAGTGCCATTAAAAAAAAACAACATAACTATATGTTGTGTTTGCAACACTTTTCATTCGGTGATGTTACAAAATACCTAGAACGTTGTCCCCCACTCTACAGTTTCTTGGTGCAAAAATTTCGCTTCTTTGTCTTTTACGATTTCTGAGACATTTACTATCATTATAAATGGAACACACAGCATATCAATCGATAGATCAATAGCTCAATAAAACAGTATGGTTGAGACCGATTTCTTATGCGTAGTTCTTGAGAGAACACGAATCATCAAAACAAATTTTTATATCGTTCATTGCCGATAATAATTGATAGTTCTAATTCTCCTGGCATTTATTGTTGTTTGTCTCTCCTAACTATGACACACTTAATTCTAGGAGTTACACAGATACTTCCAACGATTACCCAATATAGGTCCGCAGGTCCGCACCGGTTCGCTAGAACCGGTTGTTAAAATATTCCGAGTTCGCAGAACCGTTTGTTGTACTCAGCAGGGCTGCCAACTGTACGAGTTTCTCCCGTATTGTACGGGTTGCTATTCAAAATGTACGGGCGTTGCTGAGTCCCCATTAACCCCCCCCCCCTACTCATACTCATACTCAAAATGTACGGGTGAACTAATAGCTTTGACACTGGTTTTGACGCTTTCTTCGCTAAGGCATTGTCGTACTTAAACGAATGGTATAATTATGAACAATTTCGTATACAAATATTGTGAGCCGTTGAATTTGGAAAACCTCTCAGTTGGTCTGAACATACTAATATTTTGCATCATGTTAAGCTGTATTCACAATTCACTACTTTAAAAAAGTGCAAAAGCGAAAGTGATCAGTCCTCTGTTACTTGTAGATGGTTAAAAGTTTTTCAAGTTATACCCGACTCAACAGAGTTGTTTACTTTAGCTGCATTTGTATTAACAATACCTGCAAGCAGTGTATTTTGTGAATGACTGTTTAGTATAATGGGAAATGCTTGGACTGATGCAAGAAACTGTATGTCTGAAAGAATTTAAAATGAATCCTGCTGTATTGAAAAATGTTAAAAATGAAAACAAGTATAAGTTTAAGTCTGTTCAGGAATAAATATTAATTGAAGTTTCAAATCAACCTTATTTTGTTTCTCTAACAAATATTGCTAAACATAGATTAAAAAAACAAAACATACGTAGATGTGTTTAGCTAAAATAAGGTTTAACGGAAATTGAATTTGGAGTACTCAATCTGTGAATACGGATGAGCTGGTTTGAAAAGTTGGCAGCCCTGATACTCAGACATAAACACAAACATGCATACATACACATGACCTGACTAAGAGTGATAGAAAGAAACCAAACAAATTTGTGAAAACACCTCTGTACTAGGGTGAAGCGAAAAAATCAAATGTTCGAGTATCGAATCCTAATAGGGCTCAAAAGTTGCATATTCGTATGCTAATCAATGGGAAAATAACGAAAAAATTCACACTTTGGATCTTCAGTTCACGCAAATGGTCTAAAGTTTGAAAAAATGGCAATAAAACACCAAATTTTGCCTTTATGTGAGAAAATTAGATTTTTGAGTATCGAATTCTAATAGGGCTCAAAATGTGCGTATTTGCGTGCTAATGAATGGAAAAATAACGAAAATAATCACACTTTGGATCTTGAGTTTGCACAAACGTCCTAAAGTTTGAAAAAATGACAAAAAACACCAAAACTTACCTTATATGAATTACTTTTTTTTCATTTCTACAGCGCCCAAGTACTTTATTTTAGTTGTATGAGGTCATGTTTGTTAATAATGTGCTAAAGTGAGTAATTTCATACATTTTATTTTCATAATGATTTTGCAGCTCTTTGCCCATTTCTCAACGTTTTTTTCCTTGAAATGGCCCAGAGCTCATCACGAGGAAGTGGCTGCAATTCGAGTTCCATCCACACCATACACAACTCTCCAATCAATTAGAGTGTGCTAAATTATGCTGATTTAGTTAAGGACGTTGTCTTAAATTCAATTCTTTTAAAATTAAATTTTGGCATTGTGAGTATTGAGAGCAAAGTTTCTCTAATGTAGCCATCTCTGTTTTCTTGTCCGGGCACTTTTCCTGCAGATTCTGTAACAAGTTCGACACAACTTTCAACTTCCTGAGTATGGCATGGAAAATTTAAGAAGTCAAACTCACGAGTAGATTTGTCATGCATAAAAGATAAGATAGTTTATCTTGTCAAACTGTCGAGCACTCATGGGGGCGACAGCTTACATTTTCTCCAATCTGTCAGCTCACTGTAATCCGTGGCATCAAAATTTATTGAAGGTGCCGTAAAAGTTCTAACAGATTTCCCCTTCGGATCTTGATTTCTTGCTTCTAGCACTCTTCTGTAACCCAACTCTCTTAACGTGTTGTCTCTCATCCACTGTCATAGCCAACAATATGTTCTCTGGATAACAGAAAAACGCGTTTCTCTCAATCACAGGATCGATGATACTTTTAATGTTGTTTAGCAAATGTCTAATTGTTTGAACTACCTTCAAAATATGTTTAGGTTCATATTTCACTGACTGATATCGAATCAGACAGGAGTATATGTCTTTATAATGTAGTTTACAAGCACTTTGAGTTCGTTTGTAGGATTTATTTGAGAAACATACAACCGTAAAATCCGGTTTGCACATGTCAGCCACAGAAGTAACTGAGAGGTCCAGGATCTCTAAAGCCGCATCTGGAGCACACTGCCCTGTCTGAATTGCTCTCTTAGAACTTTCGTGGCACCTTCAATAAATTTTGATGCCACGGACTACAGTGGGCTGAGAAAATGTAAGCTGTTGCCCCCTCCAGTGCTCGACAGTTTGACAAGATAAACTATCTTATCTTTTATGCATGACAAATCTACTCCTGAGTTTGACTTCTTAAATTTTCCATGCCATACTCAGGAAGTTGAAAGTTGTGTCAAACTTGTTACACAGTCTGCAGAAAAAGTGTGCGGAGAATAAAACAGAGATGGCTATAGAGCAACTTTGCTCTCAGTACTCACAATGCCAAAATTTAATTTAAAAAATCTGAATTTAAGACAACGTCCTTAACTAAATCAACATAATTTAGCACACTCTAATTGATTGGAGAGTTGTGTATGGTGTGGATGGAACTCGAATTGCAGCCACTTCCTCGTGATGAGCTCTGGGCCATTTCAAGGAAAAAAACGTTGAGAAATGGGCAAAGAGCTGCAAAATCATTATGAAAATAAAATGTATGAAATTACTCACTTTAGCACATTATTAACAAACATGACCTCATACAACTAAAATAAAGTACTTGGGCGCTGTAGAAATGAAAAAAAAAAAAGTAATCTGTATATTTCTTGCGTAAAGGTAAGTTTAGGTGTTTTTTTGGCATTTTTTCTGGTTTTAGGCCGTTTGCGCGAACTGAAGATCCAAAGATTGATTATTTTCGTTATTTTCCCATTGATTAGCACGCAAATACATAACTTTTGAGCCGTATTAGAATTCGATACTCAAAAATTTTATTTTTTCGCTCCACCCTACTCTGTACTTTTCCTACTCGCTTGCAACTTTGAATTGTTTCAATTCAAAGGGGAGACAGAAATTTGAATGGATGGGCGCCAAGAAATTTACAGAAGCTATCTGATGTGACCGATAGTCTTTTCCAGGCACGTTAATAAAAGGTTTTCAGGTCATAATCATTAATTCTTTTGAGCTTCCATATTTGTATTCGTAAGAATAAGCATTTGAAATTTTCAGACAACAAAGGACTTGTTTTGGTAAAGCTTTGAAGTTACATCTCAAATCTCACTAACAAAGATCCACTATTGTATATTCTGTCACATGTTTTCCTCTCCTTCAAGTCGAATTTGTTTGAACGTGGCACTATAAAATATTATAGGAACAGTTCTTAGTTCAAATCCAAGGTGATAAAACACCCGGGTTCGATTCCCGACGGGAGCTCATGTGGTTCGGATTCCACGTTGATTAGTAGGTCCCATCTCATATAGCCTCGCTGCTGAAAGAGACAGTAAACTCAAAATAAACTGAATCTAAAGTGATAAAATTGGCGTTGCGTTCTACAATGTAAGAACTCTTGTATCTACCTTGTATGATTTGTTTTTTGACGAATTGTATCTATCTATCTACCTACCTATCCTACCTCCTTTATATATGCAGAACCGGTTGTTAAAAAATTAGAATAGCATCACTGGATGTAAGATAGGTACTACAAATAAATGAATAGCACTAATATTACAGTCTAAGTTCAGACGAAGTCCAGACAACGCTATGGAAAAGTGTTGTTCATGACGCTTGAAGACGGGGCTCCAAGTTCCCTGTAAATACTGTTAGCAAATGTGAGCTGAATGATGTTACCATGTGTTGTCTATCTTGTTAAAACAAAGAATGAGATGTATATATCTTAATTTACTTGTGTTGTGTCTTTATTTCAAATTTCATATAGAAAAGCAAATGTTACAATTAATGTATATCGAGCTATGTTTCCTACGACCGAGAAATGGGAATTTTGCAATCCGAAGTCTTACAACCCTTGAAATATTGGGTATTCAAAGAATAAAACATTGTAATAGTAATGCTGTGAAAATTTGAACAACTTTTGATTTTCTTCGCGGAGAAAAACGAAAAATATCAATTGATACACATTGAAACTTCACCGATTTCCTTTGAACTCCACTGTATTCGAAAGAGGAGGGACAAGTTGCTGTAGCCGAGATCTTTCAATTGTTGGATACGGAAACGTTACCACCACAAATCATTTCACGGACTTCGCTGTGCACTATCTTGTTAGCCATCCCCACGATCTTCACTCGTCAAGACCAAAGGATTGAATGACAAATTTCCAACATATTCGAGGTCATTCACTTCTTTCTCTTAAGCAAAGGGAGGGTTTCCTTCGCAGGAGGGCGGCGAGGGTGGTGCAGAAGTATGTTTCACATATTTTTCGAAGGTACACTTGAAATAGAAAAACTCTAACTCTTTAATTACGTTGATGTGAACTGGGGTAAAGTTTGAACCATATATACTAAAGGTATGTTCACACAGTTAATTTATAATTTCAGTATTTTTTGCTTTTTCGTGGCTGTTAGGGGCACGGTGGTTCGGTGACAGAGTCCACCCTTAATGCATTGGTCTCTGGTTCGATCCCAAGCAAAGTGAGTTTGTGGTCGACAATATCGTGAACGTGGGTTTTCCGTTTCCTCCCACCTATTCTCATTCTACCAATTACTTCACTGTGATTCACTTTCACTAATCATCCATCTCCTTTAGTCGAACGGGCATAAACGTGGGACGTTAAACTAGAAATTTCGCTTATTCTTTCCGCGGTTGCTATACAATTTCTGTTTCCTTCATAAATTGATTCTGAACTTACCCTACGATTGAGCGTAGATAAATCTTGAATGTTGAGAAACTATTATCTTCCAACCATCAACCTGCTAGTAACTGTACGTAACCTAGTCAGAGACCCATGACAATATTGAGGATACATCTCTGTCAGTTAGCATTCCCAAATGAGATCTCCTTCGCTTCAGTGACAGTTAAAAGATTGTTGTGTTTCCCTTTGCCCCCCTCAAATGAAATAGTTGCACAATGTATTGCCTACGGGGGATGGAACGCACGCATACGTCCCTCCACTCTATTATCCTGACCATCTTCCGTCTCAATAATCACGCTGCGTAACTTATTTAGGAGAGAATGTTTCAGGCGTCCTCTTCCATTGTCTTCTACTCTCATTTCATTTACCGCCCTCGTAGGTCCTTCTAATGGCATAATGTCCGCCCTGCAGACTGAGGACGGAAAGGAAAGGCGACGATTTCTCTTACATTTTAGTAGGAGAGAAGGGGGGCTGCGGAGTTGAGACACATGTCGTTTGTTCTACAGGATATCCATCTTGGTATAATTTTGTCTACAATTCTTTTTTTTTTTTAATCAATATCTTTATCTAAAAACGTTTACAGATGTCCAAACTACGCTATCGAGAGATATGAAAAGTTTTATAGGAATATGTCCGCCCGAATATATCCGCACGTCCGCTTGCTTGTCCATAGGTATTAGAGAAGAAAAAGAAAGAGTATTTCGTAATCCATTCAGAATGGAATAGGTTTGATCTTCTCCCTTAGCCCTATATTAAGCCGGAAGTAGCAGAAATTGACGATATCCAGTTTCAACGTTGATCACCTAGGAAGAACTAGTAATAGATAGCAAAGTAAGAACGTATTACGTCACCATCCTTGTCTTTCTCTAAAACCAGAAGTAGTAGAATTTCACTTCCGGTTTTAATATTGATCTCTGTAGAACAAAAACTATAAAAGATAGCAAGAAATGGCTTCTTGATATGGATTCACTGGACAAGGGACCAGTTTCACTTCGATATTTTATCCCGTTGTTCAATCAAACTGGAAGTTCTGGAAATCTATTATTTCTGGTTTTAACTAATTATAATATTCAAGAAATGGTAATAGATAACAAAAAGTAGTTTTCCCTTATGGATTCAGTGCCACAAAAATAAATTTCAACTTGTCTTTATTCTTCTATTACAAACAGAAGTGATAGAAATCTACCACCACTTCTGCTTCCAATATTGATTCCATAGAATGAAACAGCGCTACCTAGAATTGAAGTTGCAACCCTACATTTACTAACTAAACTAACTAACTAACTCTATAGCCTGGGACCCGGAGGTTCAATACCGCGTTCACAAAAGCTTTCCATTGACTTTTATAAATTTTTCACCTAACACCCTCAGTAATCCAATTGCATTTGTCCTCACCTTTTCTGAATCAGAATTGCTCTACCTCAACCTTTCTTTTGTCCTACCATACAACCTGCTGTTCAGAATTCGGAGCAAATTTTTTGCTGTATGCGATATGAGACTAATACGTAGTTTTATAATCCTCCCATACTTTAATTGAATTCGACTGGTATATTATCTATCCCGGTTGCCTTTCCATTTCTAATCTCGGATATAGCTTTTTTTAAAACTCATCCCGAAGAATACTAAACCCTTTATCATCCTTGTGTACTTCAATACCTAGGCCATACGGTCTATCTCTTTTCTCATATGTCCTCAACATATTCTTTCCATATTCCTAAGACTTCACTTCTCTCGCTGACCACTTTCCCATTCTTATTTTCTACTGGCATCGTATTTCCTCCAAAGTTCCATAGAGTTCACCTCTTTGTACGTTTCCTCATATTTCCCAGTTCTTTCTAATTCTTCTATGTCCTCGCATTTTCTTTTGTAAAACTCTTCCCTAGCTCTGTGTTTCCCTTCGTAATTCCTTTAATTTCCTGTACATCTTTTTGCTCTCTTGTGTATCAACATTTTTCCACGTCTTCCTTTCCCTCATTTTCTGCAACACCTATTCCGTAACATATGATTTTTAGCCGTTTTGTGTTCAGTCTTCTTTTGAAGACTGCTGTGTCCAAAGCTTAATATGTTACTACCTGCACCTATCCTTTCCTCGTTTGAATATTTTTCTTCGAATTTTTCAACGAAAAGATTTCTTATTTTCTCGTGTTTCATCTCTTTCGCCTCTAGGTACCCAAGAAAATTATTTTCTGCCATCTATTCTAAAAAGAACGAATCCAATTTCTGCGCTGTTAAATACAACAGAATAAGAAAATGTATTAGATGTGAATCAAGTAGTGAAAACAGATGAATGAAGGAATAGTACAAAGGATCAGACTACTATGGAAGATCTTCATGAACAAAGAGGAAATATACACGAAAAAGGAGAATATAATACCATGAGTATACGAAAGTAAAACCTTTGTTAAACAAAAGAAAAATGTAAGAAGAGACAAAATTGATACTTTAATTACACCAGACAAGTAAAACAAAGAATTAATTGAGACAAGTATTGTAAGTACAGATTTAGAGTTGTGAAGGAATGGAAGAAATTGGTTAATCTAGGAGGAAACAGAATTGATTACTAAGAATGTCAGTTGGTTTATGCTAGAAGAAAACGAACAAGTACAAGATGATGTTAGTTGGCTGATACGAGAAGAGGAGGAACAAATTCAGACAGATGCCACCGACTTTCAAGATAGTTGGCCGATGCAAGAGGAAGTCAAAGAAATTCATAATGAGGTTGCGGACTTCGACAGCTGGATGGAGTTAAGTGAAAAGAGTAAAAGACAGGTAGGTGAATTAAGAATAATTTAGAAGAGGAATACATTTACTACAGAAGGGAAAAATGAAGAGTCTAGACTAAAAGAAGAAAAGTAGAAGATTATTAAGCTGAAGAAAGAATTAGAGAATCGTAAGAAATATAATTTTGTATTATTTTGATGAGTATTACATTATGGTGGTTATTAAGATGTGGGGAAGTGAATGTTAATGGATTTGGATGAGATAATATGCTGGGCAGGGGATTTATTTAGACCATCTATCGAATAGATTGCAAAGAATTCAAAATGCCTGCGTCCGTTATTTAACTTGAAATAATCGAATAATTTAACCAGCTACCATGAAAAGCTGAAATGGATGAAGTTGAAGATACGACATAGATGTTACATACTTGAAACTTTATTTAAGATATTAACCCCCTTACCATATTTTGACGCGCTGGACTCGTTGCTTTTCACTTTTCACTTCCGTATTTTGACGCGTGTCACGCGTTTCGATGTTTGAGCGGCTGTATCCCGCTTGCTGTCAATAAAAGGCAGAAGCTTACAGGTTTCCTGTGCTTTGTGAATATCTGTTAGTTTAAGTAAGCGCCAGAAGAGGCATAGATGTTTACAGCATTGCAAAAAAATTCCGAATAAAGTCATATGTGAAGGGGTTAATAAGTATATAAAAAGAAGAGTACCTATTGTCATATTTTCAATATCACCACGAATCTCATCATCGCAGCTCCAGGAGTAACGAAACTTCACTACTTTCTCTGCCGAGGTATAAAACTTGTACTGTGTCAAATTCATTCATTGTTACAGCCGTGAAATTGTGGAATGATCTTCCAGAAGATGTTTGAAAGTCAGTCTCGATAGCCATGTTTTTTAATTCAAAAATTACATCTTTCACCAGCATAACTAACTAAATTAACACTTATTTTGGTGTGTATTCTATCTAACGCAGGGCTATTATTCTCTATTTTTGTTTGTTTGTTTGTTTTGTTTTGTTTTGCTTTGTATTTTTAAATGTGTTCTCTTTTCAATGTTCTTGCCATACTCTCTATTTTTTATTTTCTATTTTATTTTTATTTGTTTTATTGACAATGTAAGTATGTCTTAGACCAAGTGGAAGATAAGGCACAGACCTTAACTCAACAGTCAGTCTTTAATAAATTGCAATTGAAAATTAAAATGTAAATAATTGAATAAAGATATTTGTATTCGTTTTTGTTGTTAAATAGTGATTATAAGTATGCGGGAAGAGCAACTAACGAAAATAAGTTATAAGACAGTCCTACTGGAATAGTTTTTATAATAATACATTTGTGAGAGTTTTACGGTATGCTTAGAAAAATAAGTTTAATAGAAGATTCTGAGGGTCACTGAATTGAGTATTTAATTAAGAAGTAAAATTTATCGTAGGCTACATCGTATAGTTTTGTAGGCTGGATTAGAATTAACTGTGTAGTAAAATATAAAGATTACTTCGACTTACACACGACTGCAAATAGCAACAAAATAAAGTATATACTAATCAATATTTTTCATAATGCCACTTACAAGATGACAATATAGATATAGCCCTAAGTTATGATTAACTATGTAATTTTAACTTTTCGTTTAACTATGATGTTGTTCTAAGATATTGATAGATATCAATCGATGGATCATATTAGAATGAACAAAGTGATATGTTTGAAGGTGAATTATGCATAGTTTCCGCAAAATAGGAACACATTTCTTCAGTCTCGGACTGGGTGGTATAGGGCCCCGGCAGGAGTCTCACTTGGAGGAACCCACATTATTATTAGTAGATAATAATAATAATAATAATAATAATAATAATAATAATAATAATAATAATAATAATAATAATTTGAAGCTTAAAATATATAAAACGATAATCATGCCTGTTCTGTATGGTTGCGAAACATGGTCACTTACTCTGAGGGAAGAACATAGACTGAAAGTATTTGAGAACAGGATCCTGAGAAGAATATTCGGACCCAAGAGGAACGAGAATGGGGAATGGCGGAAACTTCATAACGAGGAACTACATATTTTATACGGTTTACCCAACATTGTTAGGGTCGTCAAGTCTAGGAGGCTTAGGTGGGCAGGTCATGTAGCTAGAATGGAAGAAAGTAGAAACGCTTTCAAAGCCTTGACTGGAAGACCCATAGGAAAACGACCATTAGGAAGACCTAGGCGCAGATGGGAGGATAATATTAAGATGGATCTCGCAGAGATAGGAATACAAAGTAGAAACTGGATGCAATTAGCTAAGGATAGAAGTCAGTGGAGAGCTTTTGTGAACGCGGCACTGAACCTGCGGGTTCCATAGGCCATAGAGTTAGTTATAATAATAATAATAATAATAATAATAACAATAATAATAATAATAATAATGCAAATTTAACAGTCTTGGAAAACCTATGTGATGAAAGGATGGCTTTTCTTCATAAAGCTGTCAACTTCTTTTACGCGTGGTAATGGGGCCCCAGGGTGGGGGCCTGTTCTGTTTCTTTATGGTGTTGCAATAACTTGTCAAATGACTTACAAAGGGTCCTAGCAGGACTTTATAAAAGTCAGTCTCATTTCAGTATTCATGAGGCCCCAATACACATTTAGACAATACGATGCTGGCCCCATTCTTCTTATTGTTGAAATATATTCTTACTAGACCACAAACAAAAGGCCCCAAACAGGAGTTTACAATACTGTTAGTTTCATCTCAATAATGGCACAAGACTACATTCAGTGCAAAGTCCACCGAACTCTAGGACGGAACAAACTACAGCGATTAACTATACTCCAACACAGCAGACATGTTTTCTCTTACTTTCCATGTTATTCAATATTCATTACTAGACTATATATGAGAGAGAAGGGCCCCGGCAGGGATCCAAGCCCTCCTGCCCTAGAGAGTCTGAGCCTGCATTTTTGTGACGTAAAAATGTGTGGTTCGTTACCAATCTGACACTGTTAATACTGTACTGTATACGAAACATAACACCATACTGAGAAAGGAGAAGGGGACCTTCTCAGTATCTCTCGGATACACTTATTGTGGTGCTCTGATTCTTCTAGAGGGGGTGATCGGAAATCGGAAGTGGAAACACTCTCATTACATTCGGTGATGGATGCTGTGATGCTGTCCAATTTATGAACAGTATTAATTATCTAGATAAAGCACCTACCAGAGAATGAGGGTCTTGGTCTGATCTCCAAATGGCGACTAATCCCCTTCCATTGGATCTGGAAGGGTACGTTCGACCTCATCGCGCCCACATCGAGTCAAGTAGGGCAGTTACACTTACGTGCACTCCCGTCCTTACCGGCGAAGGTGAAGCTTCGACTATCTTCCGAAATGGGCAACTAGGTAGTGCGTTTGGGTTCGGGAAATAAAACTTTGTGGTTCCCTAACACATATGAGAGATAATGGTATGTCATGGAGCAGATCTACATCTTACCAGGATGTGCGCCCTCAACAAGCGTTTAGCTCGTCCTCTTGGGTCCAGAATCGGATACATGTATTCTAATGGATTCTCGTACTTCAAGAGTAAACTGGGATCAATCCTTTGAGCCAACTTTTCACTTTTTTACAGGGTGCGGGATTACGGTCCTACTAGGGGAGCCGCCGCTCCCATATGATCATTGTCTTTAAATGGAAACAGTGTACATCAGCCATTGATTTTTTTTATTTAGTGCACTTCTACCGTCAATAGAGAAAATCACATATTGCTTTGATGGCCCTACTGAGGGAGGACGTGGTAGTCCCTTCCAAATACTGGCTTACACGTGTCATTGAGTTCGGAAGTAGCTTAGATATAACGTGTACGTGGTACCTAAACACGTGAGAAAGATAGTCCTGTATTGCTTGGACGAGCCTACTATGATATGAAACTACAGTGGACTTCTAAATGGCAATGTCTCTGCGCAGATAGTCTGCATCGTTAATTGGCTCTGGTAATATGCGGTGTACCTCTATCGTAATTAGAGGAAATCCCCTATTGCTTGGACGATCCTACCAAAGGGGGAATGTCCATTTACTGGCTGGAAGGAGACTGAACTGCGATTGGGGAAAGATACCGATCCAAGGTCACAGGTATTTGGGTAAAGGTTTCCGATCCAAGTGGAAGGGAGGAATTCTCTAGGATAAGGGACTGTCATCAAATCCAAATCGTGACTTAACACATATCATTGGATCTGGGATGAGATACGGAAGTATCTCAATGTGTTCGTGGTATCTCTACGCAGAAGGCGATAACCATTTAACGATAGAGGTAGGCTTGGCTGGGAATGATGAAAACCCCGTCGGGTTCCCTGGGGATTCCGGATGGGGTTGTACTCTGCCAGGCTGTCAAACCCGGGGATACGGTAGCTGGTGCTCGCACTGGCAGGAGATGAGCTTGCCTTATAACGCTCGGGTGCCATGCCTGCAGAGCATGGAAATACCTGACTAGCTAGCAGGGCTGACTCGACTAGTAGGATAAAGTAACAGACACTCAGGACTTTGGTCCGACCTCGCAGTCGACATATCCCAACTCTCTGGGTAACTGGGGCACCAAGGTCGAGGGACTTTGAAGGTGTATTTAGTGCACGAGGACAAATATAGTCCAAGTATAACGGGAACGCAGGCTGGATGTTTAACGGTACCAGACTAATAAATTAGGCCAAGTGGCCGCAGCATATGATTACATGTGAAATGCGTGGTGGTAGATCAGTCCCTCCATCTCTAATGTCTAGTAGTAGATTGCATCTATTTTTGTTTAATTTCTTCTGATAGTCATACACATAGTACTTGTAAATGAAATAAAGTAATCACATTAAATTTTGAACAGGTGTCTCTTCCCCAATTTGATCCAGTGTAATATAAAACAAATATATAACTTACGTACATGCAGTACAGAAATGTGAAAAGAAGGAAACAAGTATTAACGGAACGTTATTTATTGACCTAACTTCGTGTCGTATTTCTTAGGGAACATGTCTTAGAATACATATTTCGAAGAACATTACTGAAACATCAGTATATATATATTTTTTTCTTTTATTGCTCACGTTGTAAAAGATGGATCCATCACACCTGGGATCTTTCTATCTATACTTAGCCACTGTTTCTATAAATACAGAGTGTATACAAGGAAAATGTTAGATAAAGGGAAGAAAATGTGCGTGTTTTCGTCTTCTAGATAGTCTTTTTACTATGTCTCTTGCTTTTCCTCTTGCACTATCCTCTCTCTCTCTCTTTCCCTCTTATATATGTTTTTTTATTGCCTACCTGAATGTTCTCCAAAATGCCAAAGATGTATATATCTATCGATCTTTGTGTATATAGATTGGCAAATGCTGACGTTGAGGCACGGCAGTTGAAAACTATTTCACTTTCTCTCTTCTTTCAACGTTTTAACTGAACTTAGTGTCTTTTCGCGTTTTGGAAACTTTTCTCCACTTGAGCTTCCATATATCTACATCTATATCTATATAATGTGTGTTACGACCATTAAAAGTAAAATCATCATATGGAGGAGGTATGTATATTTAATGTCTTTTTTTTTTTTTTTTTAAGTTTCCTACATCAGTCGACGGACGCGACTAACATCATAAAGTAGATCGTTATCCTGCCCTGCCAGAAGATCGTAACAATACTCCCCTCCTTGTCTGTCTCCTCGCCTATACTATTACTTACTCTTTTTTTTTTCAATAAGACGGTTCTTCTGTATCAACGCTTATATTAAACTACTAAACTCACTTAACGACATAATAGTAGGAACGTCGTTATATATATATATATATATATATATATATATATATATATATATATATATATATATATACTGGCTTAGCTAACTATTATCTGTATTTAATAAAAGGTGCTTTTAATTTTTATATCATATAATGAATCTTATATTAAGAAATAAATTATAGCTTATAGAAGGAATAAAAAAGGATATATATTGAGTTACTGCTATGGAGAGCAAATACTGATGTTAGATTTTCTTCTCTGAAGTTAAGAAGGAAAAAAGTGAGGAAATGTGATACATGTCCTTGTTTTTTTATTATTGTTATTCGAAGTTTCCAATCTCACTTCATTGTTTTTGAACTATTAAACATTTTTACGAGAAATTCAAAATTAGAAAATACACACATACACACATGTACCGGTATATTTAAAAGAGGAGATAAAGCTGATATTTATTCTTCGATTTGAAAAGGGAAATACATAATAGCTAGGTCGCTTCACTCTGCTTGTAATTCAGTTTCAATTTTCGAAAAAAAAAAATTAAACATCATTACCCAATATTGACGGCGATATTATTCTCTATTTAAAATGCCAAGTCATCAAGGACAAGGATCCTTCTTAATTTTCTATATTTCTTGGAAGGCAGATCGATTATCTTACTCTTGCTAACCTCAATGTACACTGAATGTTCTATTTCAACCTCATTGGAATTAATTGGTATTATGTATTCCAGAGCACATTCTCAAAGTACTGGAGAGGTTTGAGTAATGTCTTAGGGTCTATTTTTGATTAAAGGGAAAAGTTCAACTTCATATGGGCAGCGTATGTATGGACCGATTAACTCCCAAGATAAGGAGTTAACTTCTACAGAGTGCCAACAACCACCTCGGAGGGCGAATGAACCGATAGAGATCAGAGCACCTTCTTGTCATTAGAAGGGAAAATTGTCCTAAAAGGTGGGTGAGCCACAATATGATCAACATGGAAATGTGGAAAGGAAATGGGAATACTACTACATTATTTTCTCCCAGGAAGGACGAGAAAGGAGACTTAATATAATGATGGTCCTTCCTGATGTTAAATATTCTGGAGGTAAAATAGTCCCCTGTTCGAATCTCCGGGTATGGAGTACTCCGAAGAAAATTATGAAACAAGAAAATAACTTACATTTCAGCAAAGGAACACTTGGAACGTAAGAAATTTAGAAAGTGCGGGTAAACTTGAAAAAATAAAAGTAAAAATGAATAAGCGTCAAGTAAATATGTATAGTGGGTTTGAGTAACGTACGATGTTCAGGAAATAGAGAAACACTGTCGAGAAACTACACAATATTCTATTAACCCATTAGTGCCCAGAATTCCCCAGTGGTATTTTGAAATGTTTCTTTTCGCCTATTTGGTCTTAATAGTACTCTAAAATAGACATTAGAATATTTTTGAAAAATATTTATTTTTTTCTTGTTTTTTAGGCCGGCAACTTAAGTTGCCAAATGGCACATACATGTTCAAAAAAGGGAACATTTTGGAAAGTTACAATTTTGAGGGAGAAAATACACTGCGAAAACATAACTATTAAAATCGAGTTAATCCTTCCTTTACAGACCTTCAATCCTTCCTTCTGGAGTCTTTGAAATCAATTCAGTTGAGTATTTCTCCTCAAAACACATTGTAGCCAAAAACAATGCTAACCTTACGTCAATATATCATACAAAGAAAATGCAACGATGCTATGACGAAACAGACTCCAAGGTAACTTCATGATTAAAATCTCCAACGTCAATCCATGAATTTCTGCGCTATAACGAAAAATTGCCGTGGCAACTTAAGTTGCCAAGGGGCAGTAATGGGTTAAGGTAGTGTTAAGACTGAGAACGATGTTGCGATAGTAATAAGAAACGCAATAACCAAAGTTGCAACCAAGGTGGAAAACTGTAATGACCGCAAACTAGGTGCAAAATCAATGGATATTGTTGTGGTACAAGTGAATATACTAACAACTGACCATGGTGGTGATGAAGTAGAAGTAATATGTGACGATATTAGTGACATATTGCATCAGGAGAGAAGAGGTCAGGTTAACGCCATAGTAATGGAAGACTTCAACTGCTGTACACGTGGAAAAGTGTGAGAGAGAAAAGATGCTACTAAATCGATTATATATATCGCTACAAAATCGATTCTCATCAAGCAACGTTTCAGGAATAGTGTAAAAGACATTAACACTTCCAGGAGCAGACATTGATTCGGACCACAATCTCCTAGTGGCGGAGATGCATGCTTGGTTAAAGTCAATCAAAAAATTGGAAGGAGAAATCGAGAATGAAATTTGAAACGACTAAGAAGTATGGATAGTAATGTGGAAGGAGATATAGAACAATTTTGTGTAATAGTCAGCAGCGTGGAAGAAAAGTGGGGAAAAGTTAAGCAGATTCTGCTACAACGACATTGGTAAGATGGAAAAATATCGAGAAAACTATAAGTAACTGAAGAGATACTTAAGAAGATGGAGGAATACAGAAAAATAAAAACCACGGACTTTAAAGAATTCAGAAGGCTGAATAATGAATTGGGATTAGAAACCAGAACCTGAGAGAAGTATATGGAAGTAATATCTAAAGAAATAATGAAACTTCGACAGTGTCAAATATGGTCTGAAGTATCAGAAAGCATAGGAATTGGGTAGGAAAACTAACAAAAATATACCCGCTTTGCCAGCATGAGATATCGTAGTCGAAGCTGAAGAAGTGTATGAAGAAGACAAACGATCTCGAATATTGAAAAGTGAAGTAGTAAAAGGTATCAAAGATATGAGAAGAAGGAAGGCCACTGGAGACGACAAACTACCAGCGGACTTGCTTAAGAGATTAGGAGACAATACAATCAAAGTACTGACCATACTTATTAACAATATCTACCTGAATGGAGAATGGCCGAAGCATTTCCTATATGTTGCAACGGTTGCATTGCCTAATAAAATCAAGCAAAGAAGTGCAGTGGTCACAGAACTGTTAGCCTTATTTCTCACAGTGGAAAGATCATTACGCGCATTTTAAATAGGATGTTGGGAAGTAAGATAGGAAAGATATCGGAGAAAGATCCATTTGCATTCCGGAAAAGAAACGGCACGTTATTAGGTTGATGAGAATTATATCAGAACAAGTTCTGGACGTAAAGGAAGAGTTTTTATTTGTGATTCATCGACTGATGAAAAGCTTTCGACCGGGCCAATTGAACCAAACTTCTGGAAACATTTAAAGAAGTCAGGATCAACTGGAAGGACTGTCGATTCATCAGCAATCTGTATACAGGACAAAGGGTGAAGTTGCGCCTGAATCAAGGGGAAACCAACAGTGTAAAGATTGGGAGAGGAGTCAGACAAGGATGTAGTGTACTACCCTAGTTATTCAACGTTTACAATGAATGATTAATGAAGAAATAGATCATCAACAAGATGAGGTATGAGAACGACACGTTTATTATAGCTAGTACCGAAGAAGGACTACAAGGAGATGATGAACAGAATAGTTGACACTGGAAAACAATATGGAATAGATATAAATGTCGAAAAGTCAAAAGTCAGGAGAATTCCGTGGAAACACGCGCTTAAGGATCAGAGTAGAACAAAGGGAGTTTGAATATGTCGATCATTCTATATGTCTGAGAAGGATTTCGGCGAGAAATGCTTACTGTACTAAAGAGATCATGTCAAGAATTACTGTAATACAAGAGGCATGCAACAAGAAAAGATCTCTCGTAACTATCAGGATTAATTTTGTACCAAGGAAGAAACTGATGAAGTACTATATATGGAACATGGGATTGCATGGTTCAGAGACTCGGACATTACAGAAGTTCGAGAAGGAATACTTAGACAGCTTCGAAATATGGTGTTGGAGAAAGATGGAAAATATAAAATGAACTTAGGTTAACGAATGAAGATGTTTTAAAACGAGTAGGAGAGGAAGGGACGGTCTCACCCAACATCCTTTGTAGGGAGACCAACTGAACTGAACACATCTTGTGAAGAAATTGCCTTCTTCATACCGCCATAGAGGGTAACATGGAGGGAAAGCAAAGAGTAGGAAGAACACAACTTACCGAAGATTTTTTTAAAAAATAGAAGAAACTATGAGAGCTAAAGGTGCAAGCTGAAGATCGAGAAACGTGGATGAAATATTTTCATATCATAACCTAAAGGGAATCTCCTATTAATTTCAGGACCTGTCAAAGGTAGAATACTTAATAATAATATGAATAATTACAGGACCTGTGTAGCAGATCAACACCCGGTTCCAAGAAATGTGGACAAACTTATCTTCTGCCTAATTCTTTTCTGCGCTCATGAAGAGAGGTTTATATTTCTTGTACTTTTCTAGCATTGATGCTAGTTCTACAACAAATTGTGCTAAATGTGTGCTTCCTCCTTCTTACTAAATATTACATCCCAAGGTTAATAGTCTATCGTAGATAGATGAACCGTCACACTTTTAATTCATTCAGTTTCTTCAAGTATGAAAGTAAGAAAATTTTCCCACCTTCTTCCTCTTCTTCTTCTTCTTTTTTTTTGTAAATTATTCAAAGTTGAATGTGAAGAAACTACTAGCACCATCTCTAGGATATTCAATTAATGAACAGTAGGCCATCAAAGTAAATCTGAAAAAGTTGAGGAACGCTTGAGGAAATGGTGGAACGACTTCCTATCCTCGCAGACGTACAATTTAATGAACGTGTATTAAAGGGAGGAAAGCAAAGTATATTCTGTTAACTCTACATCAAATTCTTTATATGAATGATTTCAGAAAATAGGTGGGAGAAAGAAGGAAGGCAAGGAAAATAAGAAGAAAATATGAGAGTAAGCAAAGTAGGAAGTTGAGTAAGAAAGAAAAATAGACTACTGCTACTTTGTATTGTAGAAGAAAGAGATCATTCGGAAATCTCACAGGAAATATACACCATACTGCATCAAAATCAAATATGTGTACAGGGTGTCCGAGAAGTCCTTCCCTGATTACAGAAATTGATAACTCAGGCTAGAAATAAGATAGAAATATGAAACTGGTGTTGAATTGTTTACAAACTATAAAAGTTTTTGTCTGTGTTAGGTTTGTTCTGTTTTACCAAGTCTCAATTTTGTTTGTTTTAGGTTCGTAGTACGTAAGTAAGAAGCCCAAGAAGCCATGCCTACCAACCAGGAGAAGGCACAGTGTGTCCTGTGGTACCATGAGACACGATCACCAACCACGGTGCAGAGACAGTTCCAGACAACATTTGGGAGGACTCCACCTGATGTCAAGAGCATTAAAGCCAGGTATGAGAAGTTCAAGAACACAGGGTCGGTTGCTGACCTTCCGAGGTCTGGTCGACCAAGAACCTCAGCAGACACGGTGGAGGCTGTGCGTGAATTACAGATGCCAAAAAGCTCTATCCATGACATTTTACACAAACGTTTATTGTTTCGTGCTTACAAAGTGCAACTCGTTCAGGCCTTGTTGCCTGGGCGATAGATTGGTCGTGATGGACCAACAGCTTGGCCTCCACGCTCTCCTGACATAACCCCATTAGACTTTTTTTTATGGGATTATGTCAAGGATGAGGTCTACCGAACACGTGTACCAGATCTTGAAACCCTGCAGCAACGAATAACCACAGACGTTGCATCGATCCCTCCAGTGATGTTGGCTAATGTGTGGATGGAAATTGAATATCGCCTAGATGTGCTACGTGCTACCAAGGGTGCTCATGTGGAAGTGTACTGATGTGACCAAAACTTTTATAGTTTGTAAACAATTCAACACCAGTTTCATATTTCTATCTTATTTCTAGCCTGAGTTATCAATTTCTGTAATCAGGGAAGGACTTCTCGGACACCCTGTATATTCCTTGCGCTATTTTCATACTATTACAAAGTATAGTAAGTAAAAGGAAAGAGTGTGACCGAAGTAATGAATTTGTTCTATGTATGTGTAAAAAATAGTTGATCTGTTTTCATCTTATGGAAGCAACATTACGCCAGTTGATAATGGCTGAGGCAACTTCCAATGTCTGCCATTTGAAAATATCTGGAACCAATGGGTGCCACTAAGTCTGTCCAATAGTCAGTGAAAATTTCGTCATATTAAAAATTATTTTCACAACAAACTGTGTAAAAATGGAGGAATTCTTCATTCTATCCATTAACTCATAATATCTACTTTCAATAAAAACAAACTACATTCAAAAACTTGACCTATTTATAACAGCAAAGAAATAGACCAAACTTTGCTAAAGGGAAATTGATATTTTCAATTTCGTCATAGAACTGTGCAAAACAATTTCTTGAATTATGCCGTGGCAAAACCAAATGTCAATCATTGTCCTATGCAGACGCCACGGGAAGGTTATGTTTGAAAAACATGTACTAATGCAATTTATTACCTATTATTATTGGTTTATAATCTTGTGACTTGCAACATTCCTCCCTTTGGGACATATACCTCCCAGCAATCTAAGCACCAGAGGCAATATTCCATGCCAAAGCAAAACTATTAAACAGTTGCTTGTTGTACAATTGCAAGAAATCAATGGCTGTAGTATTGGCTTTTTAAACGTCAATATTTGTTCCTCTTTCGAACGCTGGAACTCCCAAGTAAACAGATGGTTAGCATTGGTTTACATAATCCTGGGTTCTATTCCCGGTGGGCAACCACTCTCCAATAGCATTCAATCCTTTATAATGGGATATAAAACTATGAAACACATGAATACTTTTTTTTAGCAACCAGAAATTTCAGTTAAGGATCCTTTCATTAAATTTTCTGCTTTTCAGATTATAACAATTAGTTAAATAAAATTGTGTTATATCTTCCTGTCAGAAAATTAGTAAAATTTAAATAATCAAAACATGCCGAACTACTGTGTATGTGTAAGCGTTGTTTGAATATAAAGTATGTTTGCTTTCAGGCGTTTGTACACAAACCGTTTGAGAATTGCATTAAATGCATAATGGCTCGTGGCAAATTTTATTTACAACTCTAGTTCTTTTTATTATTATTGTAGCAACTCATTTATAACTTTCACGCAGTACTGTTATGCCTTCACTTTAACAAGAATTTCATATACAGAATACATGAATGACTATTTCTGTGCAGGCAGGATCTATGTCCACAGTCAGCTTCTAATACACTAAGTACGTTTCGAGCCCAATTTCAGTCTTATCGAGTACAAAATTAGTTAAGAGAACGCATGTTTAAGCAATAACCATTACAACTGTATTTATAGAGCTTACGATAGATGGTATTGGGAGAAAAACCGGAAATAAATATAAAAACATAAAATAAAATTAATTATACTAAATATGTGCATTTTTTTTAAAAATAATAATTTTGAATCTTACAACCAACTAAACATAGCGATTTTTGAAAAGTCGCAGTAAATGTAACAAGTATTATTACAAGAAGAATTTTTGACACAACAATGATACTCCACTTTGATTAGCTACCACTATAACAAATCATCAGTATATCAAAAATAATCATGTTTTACACCTGTTTGACATACAAAAGGCATTCGATAAAGTCAAGGTCTAATATACAATCTTCATAATTTCCAACAACGTCCATTCTACATCTGAGTGATCTAAACTTCCTTGAAATAAAATTGCATATATTTAAATCAATTACACATCTCTAACTTATATTTTCATGTATTGCAGTGTTCTTTTTTAAATTAACAGAAATAACACGACGACAGTGCATTCTAATGTTTGAATTCGATATTCAAAACACCTACCAGTTGATTTTTTTCTCGTTCTCTGTAGCACGCAACTTCTAATACGTGAAACGAAAATATTAGTGATGCTTATTGTTTTAATAGAAAGCAGAAGATAATTTCCTCTAATTATGGTTTAATACAGGGATGTAAATAAGCAACAAAATTTTACTAGCCCAATTGAAAAGCTACTAGCCCACATCCCAAATAGGAATCATTTAGTAACCTTAGGTATTTTAATAGTAATATTAAAAACTCTCCCGCACCGATGAACCACTCGCCCCGGGCGAGCGGGGCGAGTGGTTATTTGCATCCCTGGTTTAATGACTTCCTTACTTTATCAAATGCATTAAGCTGTACTTGGTTATTCATATATTTAATGTGTGATCATTGCCTGTATCTATAGCTGGATTTGTCCTCGAATCTACGATCCAGGACTCTGCTTCCAACGTTTCCGTTGCATTCCAAATCGTCAACATATATAGAAATAAATAGTGTAAATTGAATGTCTTTTGTTATTCTTCTATTTATTATTATATTCAAGGCTCATCAGATTTTTTAAAAAATATTAGTTTAAGTGTTACATAAGGTGTAGTAAATTTTCCTTGTATTTAGTTAGAATAATTTTCGACGTACCTAATTTATAGAAGAACAAGATGGTCTATGACGCACCATGAATAGGAGTATTAGTGGTTAGATTCATTGAAAAAGTTACAAAATAGATGTTTTGGCAAGGATCTGTCAAAAGAACTTAGGAACGGTGGATCAAGGATTTTAAAGGGATGAGTACCCCTTATTCTAGTCTAAGGGGTACTTACGATAGCCATATTCTGGAATACTGATATAATCACGGAAGTTAATTGAGTATTCGGCCATTTACTTCATGTGATGCCGACATTTGAATTTTAGCTTTATTTATATGTTTTACTGAAGATTATTTGATGCTTAACCATAAAAATCAGACTGTTCAAACTTCGTTCCTAAATAGTTCTTTCTTGAAGGAGTTTTATTAATTTAAGTTCTTAACCTAACCTAATCTAATGTCAGTTACATAGTATTTAATAATTTGATGCTTTAGTATTCCATCATACATGTTAACGCTCTATCACTCGGTTTACATAATAGATGGTCTTACGTAGCGTAGATGATATACTAAAATATTCTTGCCATCAGCATACTTATTTGGCGTCCAACGATATTCTTATTCACGGCTAAATCCAAGGCTTAATAACTTGGCAATTACACCCTGTCTTATATATTCCTAAAACATTGACCATATTATTCGTAATACTAATGAAGAATAGAAATCTTTATGCTATAATTCAATATTTATGCTTGCAGAGCGAGAACTTTTCTCTATGCAGGGGACGGACGATCCAAGAATTAAAATTTGATATTTTGCAACACTGACTTATTAAAATTTATTTTTAAAAAGCAACTGATAAATTTATGCCACAATAAAATGGTATCACGCTAATCTGATTATATACGATTGTTCATATTTTGTAATTCCTTCACAATAACAAGATAATTGTGTTTCTCAATACATAATATACTGTTCATTAATCACGATAGGTGACTCCTGAGAGGTGACTCCTGACACCAAGATAAGACGAAAAGTATGGAGGCAGGCTACGAGCATATAATTTGACATACTCACCAACTACCTCTACAAAAATTGTTGCGGAAGTTCCGCAGGTTTCTCAAACATGGATATTTGGATAGGACGTATACAAGTTCCTAAGTGGTCTTGACCCGACTAAGGTAAGTCCCATAGTTTTGGAACTATCGACCTTTGAACTTCATTTTTTCATGTTTTCGGCAGCCTATAACTCCGAAAGGAAGCATTTGTGCACCCAGGTTGGTCTATACTTTTCGTCTTATCTTGATGTCAGGAATCACCTCCCAAACGTTGTCAGTGTTGTTTTGAAACACCCTGTATATATAGGGTGTTTCCTATATATATATATATATATATATATATATATATATATATACACCTTCCACCACTATATATATATATATATAGTGGCGGATCCAAAATATGATAAAGAGAGGGGCTGAACCATACTTTGCCTCTTTATCCAGTGTAAAGCAGGATTGAAAAAAGCCCATTTAATCCAGTGTTAGTTAGTGTGTATACCTGAGCGTTAAGGGGGAGCCATAGCCCCTATAGCCCCTATAGCTCCCCTTGGATCCGCGACTATATATATATTAAAGAAGTGAAATCCATAAACTGTTCATTCGGTCTTAGACAGCAAATAGCACGGTAATTATTATTCCGATGTGATGACAGAGTCTATAAATAAGCTGATGGGATCGGCCAATATACTCCGGCTTTGGATTTTAATGGTGGAAGGAAATTTTAAAATCTTCTCCTACCTTATCCTAGTTACGCTTCATCCTTGCATCATCCAATATATACCTTACCCTTGACGTGAGTCCACGGCACAAACTACATTAGATATTGTTTGCACAAGTACTTTATAGTTTACTCCACTATGGTTATGGAAGTTCTTCCTTCGCATTCCGAGGCTGCATCTCAGGTAGACGAGTCTCCTTTGATAGTCCAACTATCTCCTCACGGGACTTCTGGCTTGTTAAACTTTTCGCTTCTGGTTTAAATCTTGGGCCACGACCCTTTTATTTCCTCTTGGTCTCTGGTTATCTAGTCTGTGATCGAACAATGGTGGTATACTGCTCACTAGAGTTTCATCACATATCTTCAATGAATTCGTGTTTGCAATAAACACTAACACAATTATGTTTGTCTCCCCCGCGCCGAGATATGAATAGAAGCTTGCCACTACCCAACACGATTTCTCTTTCGTCATTTGAAAACTTGAAACCGAATATCAAAATGAGTATCAAGAAGTTTACGAATGATATTGTAATGTTTTGGAATTAGTGGGTATATGAGTTGGTGTGTATATGAAATAGAAACTGGATCCAGTTGGCTAAGGATAAAAGTCATTAGAGAGGTTTTGTGAACGCGGCATTGAACCTTCGGGTTCCATAGGCCATTGAGTTGGTTAGTTAGATAGTGTGTAAATGAGCAGTGTCATCATCCGGGTTGGCATTCGCACTGCTACACAGAAAAAATCTTACAATTAGTCACAAAAATATATGTTTGTGTGTGTGGTGTATTTATCAAGAAATTTGCGTTTGAACTAACTGGACTCCAGGAGGTTCCAAAATATAATTATTATTTTTTTTTTATTTGAAAATTCCAAAAGCTCTATTGTGTTTGTGGCTTGTTTACTTCCTCCAAAAATCCGTTGTTGAAGATGACGTGGGCCATTAACCCATTTCTTGAACTCTACGTGCTCCAAAGTGAAACCACATATATTCGAGTAGATTATAGATATCATTAATCTGGAGACGACTGTCTGATTCGTGCTTTATGATCATTTTTGGGGCTTATGTTTGGTACCTTCTTAATAGCTAAAATACAAAAATATAAAAGAATGTTTTAGCACTTTCTCCCACAACCTGTATTTCTGAATAATTTGTGTGTGGTCGATGTATGTACCTGCCAGGGAATGGTACTCGAATCTCAAAGAAAGAGATGTTTAATTCGCTAAAAGAAAATTCTCTGTCTTTGGCAAATTAGGGATGGTACCGAGACCGAGACGGACTTTTATATACCGAGACGAGACCGAGACCGAGACGGACTTTGAAATACCGAGACGAGACCGAGACCGAGACAGACCTCTATAAATCGAGACGAGACCGAGACGAGACTTAGGTCAGTCTCGAAAGTCTCGGTCTCGTCTCGAATATTAATATTAATAGATACTAAAATTGCCTTCACTCAAAATTTCTTTCGTTGCTGTGTTAGATAATATAAGAACGGTTGACTAATATACAGTGGCGTATTTAGGGGGTAGTTATCGGGCTCAAACCCCTCCCGAAATAAATTTGTGATCATTTTTTGCCTTGCACGTACAACGCAAATGTTTCTTACTCGTTCCTCAAGCCTCTCCCAAAACAAAATCCACTGCTGATGCAAATAGAATTCTTTCTGTCTGTCTGTCTCTCTCTCTCTCTCTCTCTCTCTCTCTATATATATATATATATATATATATATATATATATATATATATATATATATATATATATATATATATATATATATATATATGGTCGCGGTGCCCCGCAGGGCTGCCCTGCATAGGTTCCCGGGGCCCAACTTTAATTTTAAATGGAAGCAAAGGGTGAGTGGTACCTTGTTCGATAGATCTTTAAAAACTAAAAAGCGTTGTGGCAAAAGGTCTTTCATATCGGGCACTGTATTCAAAATGGGTGCCAAGACATGTTGCCTCTATCAGATACAGTAAAACGTGAAGTACCACTAATATGAAAACGGTTGAACATAAATGAACCGAACAAAAACTCAAATAGAAAATGTCATGTGGCACATCGATTGATATTGTCGCGGAGGCTTCCAGGGCCACCCTTCATGGGGGCTCAGGGCGCAACTTCAAAATTGTAAATGGAAACATGGGGTGAGTGATATCTCGTTCAATATATCTTTAAAAACTAAAGAGTGCTGTTGCAAAAGATTGTTCATGTGGGTCACCGTTTTCAAAATTACCACCAAGACGTGGTACCTGCATCAGATAAAACGTCCAGTATCACTAATATGAAAACACCAGAACAAATATTCGAATAGGAAATCACAGAGTGAAAGTGCCATAATGGAAAGGAAGAAATCTAACTCCTAGAAAATTATCACTCCAACCTCACTTCGTAAGTGAGTGAAGCGGGAAGGATCGGTGAAATTACAAATGAGAGCCTTTGTTTTTGCAAATTGTATGTACGAAACAAAGTTATTTGAAATGTGTTTTTATAAGGGATAAATGTCTCTGTAATGGGATAAAGTCAATGAAGAGCTAAGAATAGAAGTCAATGGAGAGCTTTTGTGAACGCGGCATTGAACCTTCGGGTTCCATAGGCTATAGAGTTAGTTAGTTAATGAGAAAGTATGTAAAATTCTTGTTAAATGGATCTTCCATTTTGATTGCAGGCCATTGCAAAAATGAAAAACAAATGCAAAAATGATGCAAAAATGAATCAATTGAAATGCGAAACAAATTTGTCGAACAATGCAATTTTAGAACAATGTTTACAAACGTTGGTTTCGTTCAACAGTCGTCTGCATGATATTGGTTCGCTTCTTTTCCTTCTATGTCTTCTTGCATGTGATAGAATATGAGTTTCACTGAGATGTCCACAGTTACATTCCGAATAACTTTCAGCGGTAATTTCAGTTGTGATCCTTTGTAACGAAACGGTACTGGTACATACTGATGCAGATATGTCCCAAAAATCTTGCACGCATTGCGTTAAATTATCAGGGGCGGGCAAAATGTTGTTAAACTTGAATTTCGCCTTATTTTTATTCACCTTATTCCAGTTTATTTTTATTCATTATAGTACCAGTCATTTGTACACACAAGTGTTTCAGACAAACCATATCTATTGCAAATAAAAGTGAGGTTCTCATTTGAGATTTTACCATTCATTCCCGCTTCACCTACTTACGGACAGAGATCGGAAACATAATTTTCTATCATTTCCTCTTTTGCATCATGTCAATTTCACTTTAATAATCTTTTTCTCCGTTGCATTATACTACAGTCGTGAAATGATAAATACCCTCTGTGCTTTCCTATACGAGTTTTATTCTGTTCATTTATCTCCAACTATTTTCATATTAGGGGTCTAGTGGTACTGGACGTTTTATCTGATACAGGCACCATGTCTTGGCGGCCTTCTTGAATACGGTAACCGATATGAAAAATCTTTTGCCACAACGCTTTTTACTTTTTAAAGATCTATGGAACGAGGTATTACTCGCCCCATGTTTCCATTTAAAATTTTAAAGTTTGGCCCTGGGACCCCATGAAGGGCGGCCCCGGGAGGCGCGCGATAACACCATTCGGTGTGCCCCATGGCATTTCCTATTTGAGTTTTTGTTCGGTTCATTTATGTTTAACCGTTTTCGAGATATCTCCGTGGAAAGATTAAAATGGGCCACTCTGTATATATATATATACAGCCGCGGACCCAGTATATGATCAAGGGAGGGGCTAAACCATGGTTTGCCGCTTTATCCAGTGTAAAGAAAGTAAGATTGAAGCCCATTTTATCCAGTGTATACCTGAGCGTTAAGGGGGGCCTATAGTCCCTATAGCCCTCCCCTAGGGTCTGCGGTATATATATATTAAAATGCTGAAATTTTGTACCAAGTTGGGAAATTCTTCTAAATACTCTGCAATACCACTAGATAAACAAGCAATGTTGCTAAAGGAAATGAAATGAAATCGTTGAGTTTTACGATCCACAGTTATGCCGGTTAGGCTAAAGGAGGCGGTGATGATGAGTAATGAATGAAATGGTAGAATGAAGAAAGTGGGAGGAAACGGGAGAACCCCGAGAAAACCCACGCGCACGGTGTTTGTCCACCACTAGGTTCACTTGGCGGGGGCTGGGATTGAACCCAAGCACCAGAGACGAACGCTCTACCACTGAGCCACCGTGGCCCCAATGTTGCTAAAGCAAAATAAAGTTGTATTTTCTCAAATTGCTCTACGTAAAGTATTACATATTTCTAATTTAGTTATTTAACAAAACCACAATAGCCCATACATTATTTAGTGTAACAAAGGACAACGCAGTATCACTAACATCAACATTTTGGAGATCTCTCTCAAATGGTATAGCCGGTGCAATGCGTATCAACTGTATCAGCGTCAAATACTATGATCATGGAATAATATATTTCGAATGAATGAAGGAACAAAGTTACAAGAAACGAAAAATTTAAATGTTTCTAAAGACTTTACTTCGAAAACACGCTTACATATCACGTCTCATCAAGTAGATGCTTCCAAAAGACTTAAATGCTTATAACGCCATTTACAACGATTGTTATTTCAAATCATTTCAGAGATCCAAACACATTGGTAGTGATTGTATACTGCTTAAAATTACATATTTGTATTAATTTTTTATAATGATTATTGGTTTCCTTTGCTTCTATAACATTACAACAATAATGTTATAATTTTGGTGGTTTTAATTACAAGTCGCAGTTACATTATTTTAAGCAGTGTTGCCCACTTAAATATATTGCTAAATATTATTCTAAATATGTGCAAATAACGTAGGTAAACTGCAAAATATTTTAGAATTACTCGTAATTTGTTTTATGGTGCAAGAATGCTTTCAAGAGACGACGTTTTTCATAGTCATAGCTACTTATAATGTTAATGTTTAAGACTTCGTTCCAGCAATACATGTAAATGCAACTTGTAACTGAAATTAAATGTAACTGATAAATTTTCAGTAACACTAGTTGATCCCCTAAACCTTAGGCCTGGTGTACACTTTATATTAAGACCGTGCTTAATTAAAAGTTCTAATTACACCCTAATTACATTTCACTTGTTTTAGTTTGATCACGGACCACCTCAAACTCGGTCCATACCATATAGCTATATGCAATTATTCAAGGACTTACAGTTAGTAATACACAGTGTTCATTCGTGCTTTTTTTTGTTTTAGTTTAACGTCCGACAGTTATGCTAGGGCGGCTAAAGGAGACGTGGAGCTAATGATTATAGTGGAATCCGCACCACTTCGGTCGTTCAACTTTATCCCTACCGGAATTCGAACTCGGGACCACGCGAACCGAAATCAAGCGTGCTAGCCGCTAGACCAAATGGGGGTCCTCACATTGTGTTGATTTAAATCAGTTAGTCAGTGTTGCCAGATTCGAAGATTAAAAAGTAGCGTGTCTGTGCTCCGAAAGTAGCGAATTCGAACTATTTGTATCCCAAATATATAGAAATGAATACTGATGGTGCCAATGAAATAATTTAATATGAGTTGGAAGATGTGCTGCACATTGCAACAAGAAATAATGATCGACGGACGGAAACAATTCTAGAGTGGATACCACGAAACAAAAACAGTCTAGGAAACCTCCGCATACAAGCAGATGTGACGAAATCAAGCACCACTGAGAAGTGATCTGGAAAAGAATTGCCCAAGCTAGATAGTTGTTGGAAAAGACTTGAAAAGACCTTCATCCAGCAATGGATTGATAATAGTTGATTATGATGATGGTGATGATTTTATTAAATCTGGACCTCGGAGGTAAACTAAACCAAGTCATAATGTCGTAATTTTAGAGTAGCGAAAGACCGGTTTCTCAACTAAGACCTATAGTACTGTTTCTGAAACTTATTAAGTAGTTACAAAGTAGTAAGATGCTTTCAGACTTACATTATTACACCATTAGAAATAACATAGTCTATTAAAACAGTATTGTTAACTCAATTTCAACCAAAAAGTGACTTAGCATAGTCTACCTCTAAAGTTCAGATATATATAACTTTTACTAGGTAGGGTAAAAATGGATCCAAAATTTAATGAAAATCGTAGAGCGAAAAAAATATATTTGACTATTCAATCCATCATGTTGCGGCAAAACTACGAAAATTAATACAAAAGAAAACTAGAAAGTTAAGAATCACTTGTTTGGGCGAATGAGAAAAAATAGATACAGATAACTCGAATTACCTATATTCTTATATAATTTGTATGTTCAAGTTTCGCAAGTAATTTTCAATCAATATAAAATTTCAACGTAATGAACGTACTATTAGTTTTCTCGAATAAAGATTACATGCACCGTTGAGAGCTCAGGAATAAAATTAATCTATGCTACGGCACTGGATATGTGCTTACGTAATGCATTACGACCTTATGAACTTGTATAAGAAACAGAATGCACTTAAAAATGAGACGCGAACTATGCGAAACATCGGACTTTGAATCTAACTTGTTTGTGATCCAACTCGAGACCTCACATAGCAAAGATGAGTGTAGTAGCTCCCACAACAAGGTTCATGACGTTCGTGTTATAAAGTGTCAATTAAGCACGGAGATGTGAAACGGTAATAAAGCATTTCATCAATTTGAAACAAAATACGTATATTATAGTATTTCGCATTTACCCTATTTGTTAAGATAATGAACGTTATATTCTGTTTTTAAAATGACAGTCAATGCAGAATGTATTAAATAATAAATGAGAAATTGTAAAATTTTAATTTCGGTACGATTTAATAGACCTACATTCGTGCTGCTATGTGTTGCATTATCCGTTAGGAGGTATTGAATAATTCTGATTCAAAGTAAGGAAATAAACTACTGTATAGTACTGGAGTTAATTTAATAGTTTAATTGTATGGGCAGTACTGAGGCTATATGAGACAAAGTCTATTGCTGAAAGTGAAATATGGGTTACTATTAGGGTTTAGGGTGATATACCCACTGATCATTGAACCTGGAATACACACATGGAAAGCATTAGCACTAGCAAATTAGCTATGAAGAGGTACACCATATCATAATTCTAAGTCAAAGTGAAAGGAAAAATAAGCGGAAACGACAGACTATACGAGAATAATACTTTCACTATTTTAATTTCACATTATTTATTTCGAGACTTTCGAGACGAGACCGAGACTTGGTACTCGAGACCGAGACCGAGACAAGCATCTGTTGACCGAGACGAGACCGAGACCGAGACGGTGATTTTTTACTCGAGACGAGATCGAGACCGAGACCGTTATTTATCAACCGAGACGAGACCGATACTGTACAAAGTCTCGTCTCGTCTCGTCTCGATACCATCCCTATGGCAAATAGATATTATAATATAAAACAATTTCAATGCAATTTAAAATACCTAATAATAATTGCTCATTAGAGCATGTTACAATCACGTAAGTCAATAAAATGCAAATAGTGTTGCCTAGAAGACGAAAACCAAAATCAGATAAGAGTTGAAGCGAGAAGTCGACAAATTTCTCGAATCTCGTGAGTTTAGGGCCGGATTGAGGGGGGGATGCACAAGCAAGGGCGCCCATCAGAAGGGCAAGGTGGGGCACTTGCCTCCCCTTGAAGAAATTGTACTTCGGATTATCGAAAACTCAATTGAATTTTTAGAATAGTTACAGCAAAATTTGAAACTATATTTCAAATGTCACTTATACTTGCCCCCCCTTGGAAACCACAACATTGGCGCCCTTGTGCACAAGCCTAACTAACCTAACCTGTCTAAGGTGGGAAGCTAGCAGTGAAACTAACAATACTTTCCGAAAATTTCTGTTATCATGTTTCCGTTTGGGGCTTTGGGGCTTAAAAATAGTGATGAGCGCAAGAGTCTCGGTTTTGCAGTTTTTACAAGAGTCTTGCATGCAAGACCAAGACCAAGATCAAGAGTCTTGCACAAGTACCGGCACTACTTGAATTTTTTTTAATAATGTAAATGTAAAAAATGTAAAAAAAAAAAAAAAAGTAAAAGAAAAAGTGATGGATTTCTTGGCTTCAGTATAAATGCTGCTGGAGTGATTGTGTTCCCAGTAGTTTATGCAATCCGTGTCAGTCGATCTGCCACTGTAGCTTATAGCAACAGTACGTCGTTTTCTGAATTAGTTGTTCGCGTTTTCTCTAGATATTACTCGTTTCCAAGCCACACAGGTGTCACCTCGCACAATTTGAACTTTTTTGGTTGGCAAACACCGTGTGCATGGGTTTTCTCGGTATTTTTTCGTTTCTTCCTACTTTCTTCATTCCACCATTTAAGTCATTTCTCATCATCACTGTTTCCGTTAGCTTTGGTGCACACCGTGGGGCGTTAAACTAGATACTTCATTTCATTCCAAATCATATCAGTGGTTTTCTTCTTCCAAAACTAAAGAGAAATGTAGTATTGAACATCGGTAGTACCGTACACCATAGGTGTCGACTACATGGGTATGGGCTTGGCTCCGAGACTCAAGCATACGTTGGAAATGTTCAATGTGTAACTCTTAAAACTAATATCGAAATAACATTTTCATGACATTGACAAAAACTTAGTACATGTGACCGCAAGTTTGATTTCATGGGCGGATGCTTATACATTGAATAACTGTTTATTAATATAACTTTTAGCCTCCTTAGGTATACGGCACATCGAGGAATGAACGATATAACATTATACTACAACAATAAATTTATATTATAAAATTGAAAGTGACTATTTTTGTGGCCCCTAATCTCTTGAACCAGCCGACCGATCTCGATCAAATTTTCAACATAGATTAGGTTTGGGCCTGGGAATGTTTTCGTCGTTTCACTTTGACAGTAAAACTTAGGGAAGAGGAAAGGGGGAGTTATAAAATAATAAATAAAACTTAATAACTCTTGAACCAAACGACCAATCTCGATGAAATCTTTAACATAGATGAGGTTCAAGCCTGGAATGTTATCTGTCAGTTCACTTTGACGGAGCAATGTAGGGGAGGAGGAGGAGGGGAGATGTATTAAAATCAATATAAATAAAAATAAAAATGGCTAAATTTGTGACAATAACTCTTGAACCGATCTCGATCAAATTTTTAACATGTATGAGATTCGATCCTGGAAAGTTTTTTTAGGGTTTGTTTCGCTTTGATGGTAGAACCTAGGTGAGGAGGAAGGGGGATATATATATATATATATATATAATTAAACTTAACTTTTGAAACACCCGACCGATCTTGATCAAATTTTCAACATAGATGAAATTTAGGCCTGGAGCGATTTTTATCATTTTACTTTGACAGTGCAATGTAGGGGAGGAGGAGGAAGGATATATATATATATGTAAAAAATTAAAAATATAAGTGCTATCTTTGTGACTTCATTACTCTTGAACCAGCCAATCGATCTCAATCAAATTTTCAACATAGATGAGGTTCTGACTTGGAGTGTTTTTTTTTATCAAATCACTTTGACGGTAGAACTTAGGGTAGGAGGTGGGGATGGAAAATGTACAAAAATAAACAAAATTTAATAACTCTTGAACCACCCGACCTCTCGATCTCATTTTCAACATAGATGAGGATCGAACCTGAGGTAGTTTCTGTCATATCACTTTGACGGTGCAGTTTAAGGGAGGGGGAATGAAAGATATTTAAAAATGATTGAATATGACCGATATTAAAATGGAGTCTATAGTTTTAGGGGTCGCTGAGATAAACAGTGACACTTCCGATGCTATTTAAATCCAAGTTCAGCCCCGTAGCTTGGCGAAGGGAAGGGAAGATATACAAAAAGCATCGAAAATGGCAAATATTATTGTCAAATCCATAGTTTTCTAGTTCGTTGAGTTGAATATTGACACTTCCAATACCGTTTACGAACAAATTTAGCCTCGTAACTTGGGGGGAGGGAAATACATAATAATGATTTTTAAAAAATGACCAAATATTAGTGTCGAATCCATAGTTTCCGGCGTCGCTAAGGTGAACAGTGATGCTTCCGATCCCGTTTAAATGTAAATTCAGCACTGCAACTTGGGGGAGGAATAAGATATATATAAAATCATCAAAAATTACCATTATCGATGTCAACTCGTGGTTTTCGATGTCATTGAGATGAACAATGACATATCCGATGCCGTACCTCGCAGCATAGGGGTGAAGGAGATATATAAGTTTATTGAAAAAGACCTATATTGGTGCCGAATCCTTAGTTTTTGGGGTCTCTGAGATGAATAATGACATTTCTGATGCCGTTTAAATTCAAATTCAGCGCAGTAACTTGGGGAGGAGGAGGAGAGAGAAATATAAAAATAATCGAAAATGACCGATATCAGAGAGCGCTTTACTAATAGTAAAAAGTGACTGACTAACGAAATATATTATTATTATTATTATTATTAAGTTTAACCCAACGAAGTGGGTAATTGATGCTAGTAATCCATATTCACAAGTGAGACTTCAAATAACTTGGAGTTTGATGCCGTTATTTTGTATTTCCAATACAGGTCAAAAGTATTTATATAGATTGGATTTACACAAAAGACATAGACAGTTGATTCGTTTTCAGTTTTCACTCAAATTATTCTAACATATTAAGAGGTTTGATTATAATAATTATTATTTTAATTTTCTCTCTCTTTTTTTTCAGTCAATATTGCTAAATATATCATCATCTTCATAATAGCTATTCTGCCATTATTAGCAGGTTACTTGCTGCAACTGAGAAGCTTTGACCTTCAGTGGTCCTCAGCTAGTCTCTTCGTCTTGACATAGCAATTTTCTGTTTCAATACCTTCCTTCAACTAGTCTCCTTCGCTCCCTCCCTCTCTTTCCTTCCACAATACCCTCCAGCACGTCCCTCATAATATTGTTCTTCCTCAGCCAACATCCTAACCAGTTCTTCTTCCTCCTCTTAACAATATCTAAAATTCTTCTCTTTTTCCCCAATTGCTATTTTTTAATTCCTTCTCTTTCGTTATCCATTTAACATAGTTAATTCTTTCCTTTTTTTCTCCATGCCCATGTATCGAAAGTCTGCAATTTTTTCATCACTTTTGCGTAATGTCAATGTTTCTGCCCCATAGAGTACATATGAGAATCTGTAAAACAAAATCACAATATTTGATTGGAAGTTTGATTAATACAAGGATTAGCTAATCGTGGTTGAAAAGAAAAATCTGGCGCCTTTAGTGTAAAAATAATTTTGCAATTCATGGTATTTCAATAATCTGTGCCGTCTTGATTTTCTTTCATGCGTCTCAGGAGTAGCCTCCCCAGTTTGGGAACCAGAGGAGTGTTGGATCTGTTAAAAAACATAAACAGATTACGAAACGTTGTGATTTAGGCATATCTTACAAGTAGTGAAACGTGGGCACCCATTAAAAAAGGAAAGGCCATCACCTATGTTGTACGCTATTCTGATACTTACACAAAGTTAATCTATATTACATTTAGAAACATGCATTATATTTCCGTTATTATTGAAGCATTGTAGGTTTATTATCCCTTATATCCATAGTAAAATTTACCTACGAAAAGCTTGAGATTTCTTAAATGCAAGACTTGCAAGACTCTTGGATGCAAGACCAAGACCAAGACCAAGACTAAGACTGGGTGTGCAAGTCCAAGATCACCCCGGTCTTGGTCTTGGTCTTGCATTTACTCATCACTAAACCTACTTTAAAAAGCAGAGTTTTGCAAAAACAATAGTTAAAGTCAATTTTCTGTAAATTAAAGGAAAACTATTCACCGAGAGCAGATACTTAGCATTTCCAGGGCAATTTCTTCATTCACATCACAGTTGCCTGAAAAAAACAACATTTAAAAATTCAAATTTAATTCAAATGTACTGGTAGTTATTGGTGCACCCCCTGTCAGAAAATCCTGGATCCGGCCCTGCATGAGTTTACATAAGTCTTAGATTCCAAACATTGTTTTAGTACTACATAATTCATAATATAAAAACTATAAGTTGATAAAGAAATTCCACGAATATAACAAAAAGAGCATTTATCAACGTTTAAAGATAACATAAGTCATTACACGATAATATTCCAGTAATAAATATGATTTAAATGTTACATCACACCCTTCAGGAAACTCTCATGACACAGAACAATTATGTTAACTTCTAAATAAAATTTCCTTTTTAAAAATCAGGGAATAAATTTTAGACAAACAAAAATTTTAGAAGGTAAAAAGGAGGACAAAATTTCGAGACGAGACTAGAAAATCTTTCCCAAAATTGAAATGAGACTTTTTTTTAGAAAAAATACATGAGACGAGAAAACATTATCTCTCATGTCGTCTCGTCTCGTGAGCATCCCTTGAACTGCAACTGAGTCTTTCCTCCATTATTTTTATTACCTCATCTTCCCAATCTCTCCTGTGTTCGTGGATTTTCTCGGGATTCTCTCGTTTCCTCCCACTTTGTTCATTCCACCATTTAACTCAACTCTCATCATCCCCGTCTCCTTTAGCGTAGCCGGCATAACAGTGGGACGTAAAACTTAAAGATTTCATTTTTTCTCCAATCTCTGCAATCAATCTGTCAAACTTCCAAAGTTTCCTCCTTTCCCGGATACTTGACTTCAATGAATCTACGTCATTCTTACTTATAAGTAGGAAATCACTGATATTGCATAATCTCCATATCGGAAATCTTCCTATACTTATATTTTCTTAAATAAGGACTTATAATACACAGATTGAATTATAATACATGGTTGAATAAATTTGAGTATTATTATGAATTTTTACTTTAAATCTACAGAAGAAAATAGAAAAGCTAAAAATAGATACTTTTAACGTTTTCTTTCGGAAACCGATTAACTGTATTTAGTTATCGTTTTAAACTTCCAAACGATTACTTTGCATAACTATGCAATATCTTAGGAAGTATTATAGAGTGACTCTGTCCGTCTGTCTATCTGTCCTATCGTCTGTCGAGAAGCATCACAGCAAAAAGGGTATATAAACGATATTGAAACAGTTTTTTTTAAATCGATTTAGCAATCTTTCTTCTTTATCAACCCTCTATTAAAACCGGAAGAATCATTTTCGATTTTAACGTTGATTACCATAGAGAAGAAACGGTAATAGGGAGAAGAGGTTTTCCGAAAAGTGTTCAGCATTCAAAGAATAGACTATGTGAGCCGTTGGGTGGCAAATTAGCGTAAATCACTTTTGAGACATTTTGAGATATTGAGACTTACGCCACTTTGCCGTGCAGGGTTATCGTGAATTCTTATTTACGACGTCCTTTATGCTTCCATCTCTTGGCTTATTTTTAAGTCTGAGATATGCAACTTTGCCATCCAACTGGTTATGGTTTCAATTTCACGAAAATGGCTTAAGAGTTTTCATCCCGGCGAAATTAAAATACCGCTAATTTTACAGTAATTATGTGATATCTTCAAATAGATAAAAAATAATCGAAATGTGGAACAACAGCACCCTAGACAATATTATTGTACATGAGAAACCGTTATCACGACTCACTTATCTGCTTTCGATTTCGAGCCATTTTGAAAATCGGCATTTATTTTCGCGTTTCTAAACAGCTGAAAATGGAAAGCCACTAGGTGACTTGTGATAACGGTACCTCACGTCACGCAAAATAATATTGTCTAGGGTGCTCTTGTTCCATATTTCAATTATCTTTTATCTGTTTGAAAATATCACATAATTACTGTAAAATTAGCGGTATTTTAATTTCGCCGGGATGAAGACTCTTAATCCCATTTTTTAAAAAATGAGTTACGCCATTTTGCCATCCAACGCCTCATATATTGCATTCTTAACTTTCTACTGAAACCAGAAATGGTAGAAATTTCAAGAACAAGTTCCATCTCTGATCTATTTCTATTATCTATTATCTCTCTATTTCCACCAGCCGTTAAAGATTTACTTACAGTTTCAGTCCAAAATGAAAGTCGAGTTCGCATAGTTTGAAAGTCTACTGTAGTTACAAAATGTCAATCCAAACTCACTTGTTTAATCTATAAAACGAAAAAAAAAAAATATTAACCTACTTCAACAAAAGCGCTAGAAAATAGAAAAACAAATGCAAAAAAGTAGAAAATAACCATTAAAAAAGCACTGAAAACCAGAAAATGATTTATTACTATTATCTACATTTTTTAAGTCTGTGCCAAGTTTAGCAAATGAGTGCCTAGTATAAAATTAGTTAAGTGGTAATTTTATGAGGCATTTGTTGAAGACTAGAGACCGATGTTAGACAAAATGCCTATTCTTTAATATTAAAGATATGATCAAAAGTAACGTTTTAAAGTTTATATGGGGGGGTTATAGTTTCAATTTAAGTTAATTTTATTTTGCCTATTTTGCCTATTTCGTCCCTTCCTGCCTAAATAATTGCTTTAGTGCCTAATGTCCCTATTCTATGCATTTTCTCAAAATAAGACTTTATTGGGAAAAATGTAGTTTAGTGTTTCAAGATATTTGATAAAATATAGTTTAGTGTTTCAAGAAAGGATTCTGTCTCTTCCGAGAAATATAAGTGCTGTTTGTAATAACAAAATGCCGTAAAACTTTGGGCAACTATGTATACTGATAAAGTGCTGTAAAAATTTGGACTGCTGTGTGTACTGATAAAGTGCATAAAATTTGGACTGTTTAACTGCTGTATGCCTATAGAATGCATTTACCAAATATGCATAGAATACATGTCAATCTTCGTTTTTATATATACAGTAAAAGAAGATATTAACAAATAGGTATGTTTCTATATTCCTTGAACATTATCTATGATTTGAATTTATTTTTTATTTGTATTGAGTATTTATCTTCATTATTTCGAGTTGCATTTTAGTGCCTTTTTTTTTTTTTTTACATTTTTAGTGCCTATTTGCCTGCCTAATTTCCAGGTCTTTAATGCCTAATCTTCTGGTCTCTATTGCAGACAATTAATATTTGTACGAAGAATTTTTTTTTATTTTTTTATATATATATTCTGCTTTTTAGTCTCTTTTAAGTCGGTTACTTTTCTTTTAAGTATATTTAATATTTCCAGTTTTTCGCTACGCCACTACTTTAGTTAGATTCCAAAACTGAATGAAGGTAGGACAGGAACTTCCTATAAAATAGGTCTGCCTACGAAAGATGCATGACCAAATATATATATATATATACATATATATATATATATATAAATACAGAGTGTTAATGAACTATACCGACAAACTGAAAGAGGTGATTCCTTACATCAAGAATATGAACCTTAAGAGAAAAGGTTCATATGGACCTATAGGGAAAAGTGCATAGTTTCAGAGCTAGTGCTCTCTAAAATCGCGAAAAGGCTAAATTTCAACAGGCCCTATTTCGAATTCGAGAAACCATTAATCGACTTCAAAAGAGATTCTCAATTCGATCAGTTTATATATATATATATATATATATATATATATATATATATATATATATATATATATATATATATATATATATATATATATATATAGATAGATAGATAGATAGATAGATAGATATAGATAGATAGATAGATAGATAGATAGATAGATAGATAGATAGATAGATAGATAGATAGATAGATAGATAGATATAGATATAGATATAGATATAGATATATAGATATATAGATATAAACTGATCGAATTGAGAATCTCTTTTGAAGTAGATTAATTAAGTTCTTGCACCGCTACTTCTTTAATATTCCTGCTGATATGTGCATATAGGATATCTATTAATATTCAACGAACTTTAAAAGTTCATTACTGAATTCTCTACGTGTGTGAGAGAGAGAGAGTGTGTGTGTGAGTCTGTATTTGCGATTTTTTTTTCCAATTTTGAGCCCTCCATTCGATAGAGCATCAAAGACTCTCTAAAGAAGTGATGAAAATTTTCTCGTCACTCTTACCGTTCCCGAAATATTGGCCAAAAAAGTTCCGATTTCGGGACATTTAAGGAGCCATATCTCGAGAACCGTATATCATAGAGAGATCATATTGATATTGATCAATACCTAAGAGAATGGTAAACGTTTTGGTACCAAATAGTAACCGGTGGCCACTAGCCAACTGTCCACCGTTCTCCAGATATTGGCCAGAAAGATTCGAATTTCGGGAGATTTAAAGAGCCACATCCCAGGAACCGTAAGTCATAGAGAGATGATATTTTGCGAATTTTTCATTTTTGAGCTCTCCATTTTGAGCATGTCTTTCGTAAAACAACACATCGTAGGGTATATAACGTTTTAACAGAACTCTTACGTTAGTAAAACAAATGGAAAAAGTTTAGTAATGAAGGAAATTATACATTAATAGAGATATTACAAGAATTGTTTAATGATTATAATAATGAAGTATATAGAACAATTGGTGTCAAGCCTGTAGAAGTTAATAGGAAAAAATAATTCTTTTTAAGTCCGTTTTGGTAATGCTCTTTGAGTATTCTCAACTGGTCTAATTTTAAAAACATTGTTTACTCATTAACTGCATTTGAATTATTATTTTCGTTCTGAAGTAATGAAAATTGTTAACCAAAACTACCCAACAACAAGCGCATCAAAATCCATTATTATTATCGTCATTTCAGTGGAAAAGGGGAGGGGAGGACATAGTTTGTTCTCTTCATAGAATAAATATTTAGGTTGCTTTCAATCAAACGGTTGTTATAAAAATATCTATCCTCTAATGGACGAGTCAACCTTGGTTAATGAACGTTCCATTTTGGGAGTTAATGGATAGTGAGAAAGAGGGAAAGCGGATAACCTGCTAAGAGACAAGACTAATAAAAGGGAGATGATGAGGGGATATAGAGGGAGAAATATTGATGAAAAAATGTACCTTTTTTTTAAAAAAAATAATAATAATCCCTATAAAGCAAAAACACACAAAACAAAATAAGTTTTAGACAGTTGTGTAATTAGAAAAATGAAATATTGTGTTTGAATTTGCTGCTCATGAAAAATTTCAGCTGTGTCCCTGCATCCTACGAAAGTATCAATTGTTTATTTATTTAGTATTTAAAAAATATATAAATAATGAATTAACATTTATTGGAAATTCCAGTATCTATAATAATAAATGCATTTGTTTGTAAATTTCGATATCCTTTTTTTATATTTGATTTAGAAATTATATTTGATATAGGTTTATTGATTAATTACTAAAGCTCATGTGGTTCGGATCTCATGATAACTGGAGGTTCACATCTAGTATAGCCTCAGTGCCAGAAGGGACGCTAAACTTAATCGAACCAACTACTTGGTTAGTAAAATATTACTTTTTTAAAAATGCATTTGTAGATCTCGTCATCGTTATATTGTCTATTTATGTATGTATAAAGTTTCTAAAGAAAATAATTTTCAATTACGTTTATTTTTATTTTATATCATATCCTATAAAACAAATATATATACTGTAAATAGGAGGTTTCTCCCAAGAAACTTTCCACTCTTTTTATCGGAAAGTGATGTTTAACTCTGTGAACCGTTATTGTACTCCTGCGGGCGGAAGAAACTACATATACAACAAATGTCGCTTGCCGACCTTCCTATGGAAAAATTAAAATAATATTCAAATGGAAAATGTTTCCAACATGGCAGCCGTCGTGGGTCATTTGTGTTTTCTGAGGTTGTCCCACTCCCAAACATCATCTATGGGTAATGTGAATTCTCAAACCAACAATCTTTCTTGTGTCAGGTCCGTCATCTGACTTTTGGCTTATCTTGAATAACTAATTCATTTTCTTCTTTTAATTTTGTAGGTTTTTTTTTACATTCTTCTGTTATGTTTTTACTTTTTTTTAAAAAAAATACTACTTTTAAATTTTATTAAACATTTGGGAATGGCTATCAATATTTCTTTAGAAATGGAAATTAAGAAAAATGGATGTTCTAAAAACCATCTAAGAACATGATTCGTTATTGAATTACTTATTTGGCAAATTAAACGCAAATGCGGCATATAAACCACACCCATTCTGTCCGTTCAACCAGAAGTTGTATTTATATACCACACATAACCTCAACAGAAGATCGGCTGAGTTTATATCCTACGCCAGTCTCAAAAGGGTTAAAAGAGAAGGAATACTCGTAAAGCAAGAAGTTCTGGTGTATAAAATTCGTTGCTATTCGTACAATATAATTTGAGTAAAACAACGTTACCTTCTATTTAAATTCTTAATGATAAATATGGGGAAGATCTAATTTATGGAAATGATGAATAAATAAAATGGTGAATGTTACATGGATGATAAGCCTAAAAGATGTGATTATTTGGGTTATTGTTATGTATGAGAGACGATATTGAGATATAATATTGCAAAGAATTTCAAAGTTACTTAGCAGTCATACGTGTTTCGTCTAGCGATGAGCAAAATAGCTTTTTTTTTTCAATAATAAAAACTGGAAACCAGTTTTAAGAAAAATCGACATTTCAATTTTTCCAAAACAGGTTTCTTCTAAACTCGGTTCGGTTTTTTAATAAAACTGTTTTCTGTTTTTCCAAAAGAATTTTGGGTTTTCACTGACTCCAGTATGACTTACAGCGAACCCTCTAAGTCTATCTGTTCTTGTTCTTGTAACACTCATTTCCAAACAAGTTAACAAAGAAGAAAAATAATCGATAGAAGACTGAACCGGTTTTAAAACTAAAACCGGATTCATGGAAAACCGAAACCGATTTTGGAAAACTAGGTAAAATATTTGAAAGTTTTCGAAAATTAGTTTCTGTTTTTTTCGAGTTTTCAAAAATTGGTTTCAGTTTCTGAAAGTTTTCAGAAATCATTTCGGCTTTCTAAAAACCGAGAAAAACTTTTTTTGCACCATTTACTAGTTTCATGGATTATAACTTTATGGATAGCAAAGTATATTTCTTTGACTATTTTACGTCATCATATCGAACTCATAATGTTTTGAGATAGTGTGTCATGGGTGCAAGGTTGAAAGCAATTAGAAATAAATACTTTTAAAATTACTTATGCACTTAAAAAAAGAAAGAAAGAAACATGTTAGTAGTATTAGTATAAACGGAGATCGGGAGAATATGACATACTTTTGATTTTTAGCAGTATTGGGTTTTGATTTTGATTATTAAATGCTGAAAAGTTGTTCTTGTCCTAACTAGTATTTCAGAATAAAATGGCGTTCTACTAAAAATTTGGCATTATAACAGCAAGCATTTCAGCACATTACAATTAGGTACCAGCAAAAATAACCAATTATTATACGTGATTATTCATAATTGGAACAGTTCACCGTGACCGTAATTCTGCAACTAATGGATAGATTAAAATATCAAATAATACTTTCGACGAAGTGAATATTTTCGAATATCTAGGATCAACATTAGCAGGCCAAAACAATATCCGCGAACTAATTAAATGTCGAGCTAAAGCAAGAAATTCGTGTTATTACTCAATCCAAAATTTTTAGTCTTCGAGATTCCTGCCGAAGAATTTGAAGCTTGAAATAGGTATATATAAAAAGATATTTATGGCTGTTGTACTGTACGATTGCGAAATATAGTCACTTTCTTTAAGGGAAGAACACAGACTGAAAATATTTGAAAAACAAAAAATTAATAAATTCAGAACGAAGATGGACGAGAATGGGGAATGGAAAAAACTTCATAACGAGAAACTGCATAATTTATATTGTTTATTTAACATTGTTAGGGTCATTAAGTATAAGAAAATTCAGGTGGGCAGGTCATGTAGCCAGAATGAAAAAACTAGAAACACTTCCAAAATTTTAACTGGAAATTCAATCGAGGAAAAGACCATTAGGAAGACTTAGGCGAAAATGGAGTACAAAACTAAGATGAATCTCGCAGAAATAGGAGCAGGCTATAATATAGAAACTGGATCCAGTTGGCTACGGACAGAATGGAGAGCTTTTGTGAACGAGGCATTGAGCCTCCGAGTTCCATAGATGATAGAGTTGGTGGGTTAAAGGTACTGTAATAAATTCTGAAACAAAAGAGCTATTACCTTTATCACAAGAACTTTCACTATCATCTGTAGGCAATCGAATAAAACTCTGACTTTCGTTTTCTGTTAAACAGATCTACTTATTGAGATCTAGTTCCTATGTTCAAGTCTTTCTCTTTGAAAAAGTAGCTTACACCACTGTAAATTTAATCTGTTCAATTAATTCCGGGAGCACAATAACAAATAAGACATAGCAAAGATGAAGCTATCAGCAAAGGAAAAAAATATTTGCAAGTTTTAATGAAATAGACTCCAAAACATTATTGCAGATTTATATTTTACTATCTATATTTTTCTGTAAATACTTCTCATACATTTCAACTATCTCAACTATGATTCCAGTTGTTCTGTTTGTTTATCCGTGCATAGACAGCTAGTCGTAAATTTCTGGTATAGTTGTAATGCTAAAATATATATATATATATATATATATATATATATATATATATATATATATATATATATATATAGGCTTTATTACATCGATCTTTAAGTAATGATAATTTCATCCAAAATTGAAGTAAAAACTTATCTAGAGTAAAAAGAAAGAAAGAACTATTGTTAGTCATAAAATCCGTAGGGTTCTCATTTCAGATTTTTCCAAAACTGTATGGATTTACTTGAATTAAATTAATTAATTCCCTTATACGAGCTTTTATTACTGTGCTAGTAATTGTTCGTACTATGGAACTCATAAAAAATTGATGTAGTTATGAATAAATTCATGTCACTGTCAAACCTATGCTTTATACATATATTACATTTCTGAATATAAATTTTTCTTTTCCATTCCATTAAATCCGATCTGAAAGACTTTGTGCCAGATGTTGTTCTTCTTATCAGTTAACATGTTCTTGAATGTGTAACAAATAAAATCACCTTTTAAGTTCCAAAGTAGAAAAACACACGAACATTTTTTTATATTGCACATACACTAAGATGTTAAAAGATACGCAATCATATTTTAAAAGCAAAACTGGGTACTCAGAAATATGCGTCCTCCCTCTCTGTCTTATTCTTGACACAAAATAAGATATGTGATAGCGTTCCATTACACACACATACTTTCAACGTTATGCTTTTTCTTTCAGTTTAATAAGTAGACATATTAGTACTTTATTGCACCTTGATTTCAAAGTGGAGCTCATAGATATTAATCATTATTTTACACTTCTGATTACAGGGAAGTAAGAAAAATACTATATTATGATACGATAGCGAAAAATAAAAGGTAAGAAATAAAATCACTAGGTCAACCCATTTTAATTTTCATGTAATCATTCTGCGGTATCAAACACTTAAATTCATAAACAAGCCCGCAACACAAGAGATCTTTTTTATAAGATACTATTAAACGTGAAAAATTATCCTAAAAATACTTCTCATAAAGAAAAATACCCATGACATTTTACTCCCTTTATCGTATACATGTAGTAATAAAATATAATGCAATATCAATGCAAATATCTTGCTTGCTTTTGCTTAATATGTATATTCATATGATGGGCATCTTTTAACTTCATTTTTTTTTTTTTAACACTAAATGCAATCTGGTAGTTTTAAAGAACGATCAAGAAATTAAAAGGTATTTAAAAGCATGAAAGCTCTTTCCTCAGTGATCACGCAAATGTTATACATTTACACAATAGAATGCATGCTTACTCTCACTCTCTTTACTCCCCGCAAAATTTTTCGTCCCCGGATTTCATAGAACTACAAGAACATGACTTTACTGTCTTGTATTCATGATTCAGCAGAGGCAGCTTACATATACAATATATATATACTCCCAAAGTAACTCAAGTATTATGAAGAAGGATGGAACTGGGTCATGACATCATCACTTGCATGAACTAGATGCTTTGTGTGTATGTGTGTGTGTAAATTAACAACACTTTTTTGTTCACAACACACACCTGTGTACTTACTCAACATCCTCCCTCTTTCATGTGTTGAGAGGTACGTGTTGTACGTGCAATAGGTCTCTCATATGTTATGTTATGTGTCAGAAACGGAAATGATAACGTCATCCAAGAATTAAGAAGGGCCAGTGATCTTCTTGACCACTGGCTCTGGAATCTTAAGCTTCTCTATGAAATACTGGAATTACGTACAGTCGTGTATAAAATTCTCATTTTCTTATTTTCAAAACAAATTCTTAGAAAAAAATTAAATGAAATATGTAGTTTTACGTCCCAAACGTATGCATTGAGGCTAAAGAAGACGATGATAATGACAGTTGATAGAATGGTAGAATGAAAAAATGGGAGGAAACGAATAAACCCGAGAAAACCTACGCAGACAGTGTTTGTTCACTACAAAGTCAACTTGGCCCGAGCGTGGGTTTGACTAGGAACCACTTGCCCGAAAATGAGCATGAGCCACTGTGAAAAAAAAAAGAAAAAGAAAAAGAAAAAGAAAGAAATCAGCGACAGGTCCAGAGAAAGAATTCGTCGAGAGAGACATAAATGTTATACAAGAATACGCACAGACTCTGACTTATTTGAATACTATAGTTCAGTTCATGTACTGAAATAATTAAGTTTTATGTACCTATTGCATACTTGTCGAAAGTTGGCTTAGTATAAACTTACGCGAAAAATTTAAAACCTCTCCACGGAAAAGGTTTACAGAAACATTCTCTTACTGTACGTTCGAGCGTAACCAAAGTTCATTTTGTAGGCCTCATGTCAAGATATCAAGTAATTCTATCTAGCCCATAGAAGCTTCCGGGCACCTTTTTCTGTCAGGCAGTTTTGGATCTTTTTAATAGAATTGTAAGATTTCCTTTTTCTTTTCTTAAAGCAAATAAAGAAACAAGAATTTTAGGAATGATAAAAAATGGATCAAACGATCGCGATCTTGTCCTTTAATTAGTTTTTGGATCAGAGGCCACATTTTTTTTAACGGCTCCTAAATCGAGTTTTTGTATTTTCTACGGACTCTGTACATTATACTGAGTTAAGTGAAAGTTTGAGTTTGACTACACTATATGTAGTTCTCTAGATATAAAGTGTACATAACAATGTTTAATTGAAATATATTGGATCTTTTGATCTAATAAACAAAAAGAGCAACTTTCTCAGTAGCTTACCAAACAATAATAAAAGAGTCTTCTTTAATCTGTTTTTTTTTTCTTTCTTGTCTACATTCCACGATTCCTGATCTTTAATCATGTCAAATGGCACTTCCCAACATAACAACATGCTTAATACTTGGTAGTAGTCACTTCATCCTAAATTCCTGGTATGATTTATTTCAGACCCACACGCGACTATTATATTAAAACTCAGCAAAGGATGATTTAATTAAAAAGATGACACGATTGCAAAACCTCAAAGGGTACCCCAGCATCTCTGTTGCGAATTATTTGATGTTACTCCTGCCTAGCAACCCTCTCTTGCTAGACTAGCTGGTCAAGATATTCGACAGAGAAAAAAAATCGACTGGCGACCGTAACATATATTGTCCTCTATCTTTTCATCAATACAACGTAAATTTCAGTGTCTTCTGAATGGATATGGGACCTGTATTCATACTAAATGCGTATTTTCTGTCTCAAGGCTTTCTTAATATAACTATGCTATTTACAGAAGTATGGCGATGTTTCTCCAGAAAACTTGGTCATCAATTCCCACAATGCATACAAAGGAAAATTCTAAATATTTTCATTTGTAACAAGAATCTCAGTTGCAAAATGAAGAATTACATTCGATTGACTTAATTTCATGTACTGAAACAATACTGGGTTTTGAAAAGTGAAGAAAGTTTTTTTTTTTTTCAACAGGATTGTTCATAACTGCTCCGATTTAAAGAAAAATACAATCTCCACTTTCTTCCACTTTTTTTTAAAGGAAAAACAAAACAGAAAGTAAATATATTTGATACATTAAATACTTAATCTTAAGAACATAGTGCCTAGTGCAAATAAGGGAAAAATAACTTAGATATCATTTCAGGATTTGTTTGTGATGGCAAAATTCTCCATGGTATAGATAGAGTTGTCATTACATGATCTGTTGGGGTGGCAAGATTCTCTACCGGTATAAGTAAAGTTTTGATTTCAGGATTTGCTTGGGGTGTGTGAACGTCACATGATCTGTGTTGTAAGATGATTTGTATATTTAAATTTTTCGTGAAATTATGAATAATATTTCAATTTAATTAGGAATTTGCATATAAAGAATTTTGAGATTTAAATAATTACCAGCGGGAGCATATAACTTTTATTAATATTTCTATGTATATTTATGGTTTATGGTGTTATGTAAATGAATAGTAATGAACAACAGGGCAGGACTTAAGCGAGAAGCAATGAGAATTTGATATTAATTAATATTAACGTCTAAGAAGATAGCGAATTTTGTATTTTGATATGCTAGTTTGCATGGATAGAGGCAGAGAAAGCTTCCCAGAGAAAAAAAAAACTTAAAGAAAGCATGCGTGATTAACGGAGCGTTGGCCTCCCACGTTGTAGAAGATTTTTGAAATCAATATAACCATCTGAATAAGGATAGAAAACCTATGAGATTCAGATTTTGCTTAGATGTATTGCTAGTTGAATTTCCTAGTGTTGTTATAGGAAGTTGCATACACTATCACTACCGAGACACACTTCCTACGAAGACAATCCCTTAAAAATCATAAAATTTTTAGCATGTCTATGAGAGAAATCCGAATACAAAGAGGTGTTATTTTTTTTAAACACGCCCATTTTTAGCGTGTTCAACTTTTAAAGCGTCGCTTTGCCAACGGAACATTCTCAGAGAAAGAGAAGTTTAACTATTTTAAAATTATTGACGAGTCTACTTAAACTAGAGGGGAAGCTGTCTAGAACGTGGTTTGTAATGGTTCCATGACATCCGCTAGATGTCTCTGTAAATATATAGTATCGTCTGCACCGCTGATATGATTTAAATGATAATATGTGTTACGTTATGTAAATAAACTTTCTGGGTGTTCCCGTAGTATTAGACATATGTAGTTCGATATATATTTTTTGTTTTGTCAAATTGGCTTGTACTAATACCAATTTAGGCCTAGTTTGTGGCTGTGGAAGGTATGCAGGGAGACTAACACATACCTTTGTTTTTTTTTTTAACCGAGAAGGCAATACTGTTGCAAAAGAAAAGCGACCTTCCAATCAGTAATATTAGGTCGTCTATCATGTGTCAGGCTACTTCAGCCTTATCTAGAGTCATTTTAATTTGTTTGCATTTTGCATAGTTCATTTAATTTGTTTAATTAACATCATTAATTTGTTCAGAAACCAAATCCTTCAATGCATCCGTTTCTGTAATTCATCATATTCAATGTCACTTGTTCAAGCAGTTCCTGGTGTCGCCGATAGGTGGTGTCACCTGACAAAGGTGTTTAAGTAAACATGTCAAGTGACAGAGTTTAAATAATGTTGGTGTTTGTGTTAATATTTCTCGTAATTACGGCACAGTGTGTGTGCGTAACAGATACTAAATTGAAGCTTGATTATTAAGCAAGTTAACAAACATAGTGACAGACAACGATGCCATTGAAGTGATCGACAAAGTGGAAAAGAACATGAACAAGTGTGTTTTTTTTAAGTTATTTAGGTCACTGGAAATTCGCAGGTGAGGGATGCACCTTCACCCCTATTCCAGTGGAGCGGGCTACTTTGGTTCGGCCCAACCCAGCAGTTGAAAGAAACAATGAAACTGCAAAGGAATATAACAGTATTCGGAACAACCAGAGAGTTAGTTATTCCTAAATCGCGAGACAGTGCATATCAAAGACTGCAAGTCGTAATCGTGTTGACCGTCAGCTATTTGGAACTCTTACCATTCAGAGATGTGTGTACAAGAATAGTGCGTTAGTTACACACTGATATTCTGTGCGTGTGTGCTGTAGAATGGGCAATCATAGCTAGTTTACTTTCAGTATTTCCTCGTTTTCTCCGGACTAACATTCTCGTGGTGGAATGGGAGAGTAGGAGATACCGAATATATATATATATATAAAAGTGTGTTTACCATTTACTAGTGGGAAGAGACAAAGCTTTACATCATATTTCGTAAAGTGCTTCGCACCAGTATCAATTTTGTGCCATGTTTACGTCACACGCTATATCACTTGTTCACGCTACTAACAGTGAAATCGAAAGCGAATAACATTCTTAGTGAAGAAAACGCATTGCCGTGTTCTATAGGAAGTCTCCAATGCTATCGTATAGTATAGTTTAATTAAAATCCATTAAATACAAGAACTGAGCTATTTTTGCTTGTATTAAGTAGGCGGGTTTTGTGCAAGAGAACGGCATGAGAACTTTCGTCAAGAACAAAGGTATTTTATAGTTGTATCACACCAAGGACTACCCAGTTGAACCGCCTCTGGTGTTTGCTGAAATTCCATGGCAGAGGAAACCTGACGGTTAGCAGAACCTAGGAAGAGGATGGTCCACAACTTTGGAAGAAACTCGACCCGGAAGTGCATTCAATCGTGAAACTAGAGACACTTCAAGAAAGAAGAGCGCGGCGTGATAAATACAAAAGTGCACAAACAGTAATAATTGCGAGCTCAAAGTGTGAGAAAGAAATATTTTTTTTTCTCTCTTTCTTTTGCTCAGGTCTCTTAGCGAGACCGCGCGCGCGAGTGCTTTTGTAAATATAATTTCGGTGTGCTCTGGAGTTACGGAAGTGGTGCATTAAATCAGGATTACCACTGGAATGTTGACTTCTTTTATTGTTGCAGTTGGCCGTAAGGTAACGTGTTACCCTTTTGTCTTTCTTGTTTGCTTTTCAGGCCGGAAGCTGGGTCTATCAATGGATCGTAATTGCGATGAGCATATTGTGGGTATCTTTCGCATACAGGATGGGTGTTAAAACCATTTTACCTGAAAATTAGAGTGTCATGCCTAGCAGGAATCTTATTTAATTTTTTTTTTCAAAATTTTAACTTTTATTCATTCTAAGACTCTACCGACTGACTAAATTCACTAAATTAACTTTGTGGCAGGAGGCTGTAGTAATTTAAAGTAAATATCAGTTTAAATATTAAGATTCCTCCCACATTTGCATTTTTGCATATTAATGATTTTAGTAATTTATTCATATTATGCAAACTCACAGTCCTCCGCTCACAAAGAACTTGGCTGCCTTGCGCGTGGGGCACGACACACACACCATCCTGGATGTATGTTTTGTTTTAGAAATGTCCTTTGCTAAAATTTGCTTTTGCTAGTAAATCTTGTGGCAAGAGAAATAAAGTAAAGTCTTGTTTTCTTTTTCATTTTCTGGTCAGTTAAGAATGTTGCCACAAGAAATGAAAGATACCCAACGTTTTTACGATATTTAGTGCAAGCCAGACGCGGGTAGCAGTAGATGTGTTTTTTTTTCTTTCAGGTTGTCGCGCTGCCATCCAGAAAGTTTATTATTTCTGTGTGTATTATTGTGGTGTTATATGCATTTATTTTGTTGAAGTGTATTGCCAAATTTTAAACCTTTTTTGGAGGGGAATAACATTTAGTGAATCAAGTTTAGGCATTTTAGAGAACCTAGTTACTTATTTAGAGTTCATAATCACTTGATGGTAGTAACGCGGAAACAAGCTAGAGCGATGGAAGGCTTAGTAGGCGACAATAGCATTAACGAACAATATGCGCAAGTAATGGAATTTCCATCGGAGTCTCAGGACACCGGAAGCGATTCAGTAGGAAATGTAAACACCTCTCTCCAGGAAGTAGTTCCGCCTGGAGAAGGTACAGTTAGTAATGAGAGGGCTAATGAATCGGAGCAGGTTAGGGAACCGGTTCCTAGCACCTCAGCGCAAGTCACATCTGTATCTGACCCGTGTCTCGCGTCATTATTTAGCATGTTGAGAGAAATAGCAGGCAAGTTAGATAATCAAGAAAAGAAAATAGAAAAGCAGGAAAAGAAGCAAGAAAGAACGTTATTAGAAATTTCAGGGAAACAGGAGAAATCGCTTTTGGAGATTTCAAAGAAATTAGAAACCCAAGAAAAGACGCATCAGAGAACCCTTTCGGAATTAGCAAGTAGGCAGGAGAACGCTAGCAGAACCATGCTAGATAAATTAGAGGCTGTTGAAAAGCAGATCACTGCCAGTTTCCGGCATGAGATGCTCCAAAACGTGACAGAGCTAGAAGCGAGGATCGATTCCTCAGCGGAAGCTCTGGATTCCAAGATAACAGCATCCTGTCAGGAACTAAAATCATCAGTTGAGGCAACAGAGAATAAAATTAGTGAATTAGAGGCTCACACTGAAAGCAGGATAGGCGAGATATCTGAGGTCCTTGGTTCGGATCTCGCTCAGGTATCTCGTGATGTCAACCATCTACGTGGTGACATGGAGAGAGTGGGGGAAAATGTAGCCGCCGTTTCTACTGAAATAGATAGAGTAAAAGCTACAGTAGATAGTTCAGTGGGCCACTTACAATCTAAGTTGCGTAGAGCGGAACTGAGATGGGAGGAACAGCTGGAACTGTTAAAGGAGTCGGTCCGAGAAAACAGTTCCAGTTGTCAAAACACAGCCTCTGTCTCGCATGAGAGAATCGAAACGCCGGTCGCTGGACCGAGCCATGCGGGACAGTTCCCTGAGCTTCCCAGGCGTGAGAACTCAGACGAGCAGGCTGCCCCTCCCCCTCAATACATAAACAACGTCACCAGTAGCAATAGTAGTGTTGCGAATTGCCAGGTAGCGTCAGCCTTAGGGCTATTACATCGAGATCTGTCACTCCCTGTTTTTACAGGAGTTGAATCAGAAATACAGGCCCATAATTTTCTCGTAGAGCTAGATAACTATTTCGATTTAACGGGTGTACCAGAAGAGAGACGGTTGGTCTTTTCCTCCCACTGCTTCCGTGGCATCTCACGCCAGTGGATGCAGGTGACTTTGAAGAAATGCGCTAATTACCAAGATCTCGTTAGACATTTCAAGAACGCCTATCTTAGCGAGGAGAAACTTGCTAATCTCCGTGCCTCTATTTTGACGTCACGCTTCGAGACACGGGGAAGCAAGAAGCCGACAGAATACTTGTTGGAATTACTGCATACCAACAGTATACTCGACCCCCCGTTACCGCCCCAGGTACTGTTGCGAGTTCTTCCACGGCAATTGCCATTCTCAATCTATAGATGTATTGTGTCATCTAAACCTCGATCTATAGATGAATTATTGAATATTGTTGGTGAGCTGCAGTCCACCTATCAGCCACCAAGTAATAACAACAGTAGGAGGGGAATAAATACACTTACGGTAGAAGAAGAAGAAGAAGATGTAGGACGATCTTCCCCCCCCCCACGAAACAGTAGGCCGAGTAACCCCACCAGAGACAGGAGGTTCCACAGGGACAATGGGCCTTATTACAATAGGGGTTCACGAAGAGGCAATGTAAACAGAAATGGAAATAATAATGGCAATTGGCGTTCGAGAAATTCCAGTGGTCAGGAGCGTGACACTGGAGATTCTCGAACGAGAAATCAAAACAATCGAGGACAACGACGTGGAAGGAACAGGGGTCGTGGCCAGGCACAAACACGCAATAATAATAGAAATAGTGACTATGCTGCGGAGGTTAATGAGCTCCGAGTTCATAACGATAGGACTGAACAGTCCACGAGACAAGTCTCGTCTCGTGGGAATTCACGTGCGAACAGCCCTGGAACTAGTCAACGCCACTGAGAACTGTCCGCATATTCTCAGAGCGGTGACTTGAATACTGGAGTACTGAATATTCAGGATAAACCGGCGAAATGTATTTCTGAGGATATGCGTAATTGTGTTATTGCATGTAACAATGTTTTAGAAGAAGAAAAAGAAGAAAGTAGTGAGACATTTGTAAAGACTTTAGAGACACTTGAGAATGGGGATTGTGAAACCTGTAGACGTATAATTAGCACGACACATTTCGATCGTGAAGGAAATAACGACATTCGTCATCCCGAAATTATGCTTTTACAGAGAAATGGGGACAAAATTAAAATAAACAAAAAGTTGTTTGACGAGACGAATGCGATCTTTAGGAACCTTTTAGATAGTTCGACCGAAAAGCTACCCAATAACAATTTAGTAACACTTCCGGAGGTAGAAGTAGGTCTATTTAATAGCAAAATTCTGGCATTATTGGACAGTGGCGCGAGCATCTCGGCTATCTCACTGCAATGTTGGGAAGAAATACGTAAGCGAGACCCCCCACCAGCGTTCATTAAGTCAGCGAACATTAGAGTCAGTTCAGCGTTCGGTCGCGCCGTCGCTTCGATCATCGGCCAAGTATTGTTAGAACTTGTGATTGCAGAAAAGGAGTACTATACTTCGGCAATAGTAGTGAAAGGGCTGAACCGTGAACTCATTTTGGGTTCACAGTTCTTTGTAGAAAGTAGAGCGATACTAGATTATGAGAGAAACGTCCTTTCGCTTAACCATCCCCACCATATAGAAGTTTCTTTTCGAGACATCGAAATAGAGGAAGAAGACCTTTTCATAAGAAAATTATCCTGGGAGTTCGAAGAGGATGTGGTCGATTGTGAGAATCCCACACTTAGTAGTATGTGCGTGTCGAGGAGAGGACCGCTGACTACAGAGCAGTTCGAGCGAGCGTCAGCAGGCGGAGGCCACCAGGGAGAGTTGGCTACCCTGCGCAGCCAGTTGGACGATGGGAAGTTCCCAACTGCAGCCGAACTTGCAAACGTCGTTTACTCGCCACAGGAATGGGCGAAGGTTCGAACCCAGGCTACCCCAGAAGAAATTAGAGATCATGTCGAAAAGTATACTGATTTGAGTGGGGAGGAAAAGCAAAAGTTGTACGACGTGCTCTACAAACATCGAAGCATATTTGACGAGAAGCCCGGTACCATTAGGGATTACCAGCATTCCATTGAGGTGACCGATGATCGACCCATAAAGACAAGGATGTATCTTTACGCTCCTCGAGCCAGAACTGCTTTGGAGAATACCTTTAGTCAATGGATGACGTGGGGATTCGTACAGAAGAATACCACTTCGTTTAAGAGTCCGCTTGTTGACTGCAAGAGAAGCACGGATCATTGCGCAAACTTATTAGAAACAATTAGCCAGTAATAATTAAGTTTCCTACACGATAGTATAACGTAGAAAAGATGAAGAAATCATTTAGAAGCTTGAAGCCGTGGTGTGCTTCGCTAGTGTGGGTGCCTCTCAACCACTAGGGTTGATGAGTAAAGAAAGTGTCAATAAAGTATATTGGGAAATTAAATCATTGTAGCCTCTCACGAATGAATATCAAGAACGCATTTTCGTCGGTTATGAGCAAAGTTCAGTACGCAGTATTCGAAATAGCATTGCCGCAAAACAAAGAATGATCCTGAGACTAGAGAAGCATTGATGAAGAGAAACGTGTTCCACCTGAAAAAATACGTTCAGCGTGAAGCCACGCCTCCTCAGGACACAGCTGACCTGATGACGTAGGAAAGGCAGGAAATAAACACAGCACGTCATACAGGATGGAGAGCTGAAGAAGAAAGAAACACTCCCAGACGCACCTCTTTACGTCTGGCCTTCAAGAGAGTAGTTGCGCGGAGTGTAATACAACAGCTGAATCAGGATATTACAAAAGAGATGAATTTAGTATAGAATGATGAGTATAAAGTGATTATGACATGTTAGAAATTATTATTTGTTTGTTATTAGTGCTTAGTTTACCATTTTATTATTACTATGATATATTGATGTATTTTGGGAAATTTCTTGTGTAAAGTTAAGATATACGGGATATGTATGTGATCTATGTAAAGTATATTAGTAACTCTTCTGAGAAAATGCAACGATTAAGCGATTAACGGTTGCATTTCCTTAGGAGGGGAATAAATGTGAACGTCACATGATCTGTGTTGTAAGATGATTTGTATATTTAAATTTTTCGTGAAATTATGAATAATATTTCAATTTAATTAGGAATTTGCATATAAAGAATTTTGAGATTTAAATAATTACCAGCGGGAGCATATAACTTTTATTAATATTTCTATGTATATTTATGGTTTATGGTGTTATGTAAATGAATAGTAATGAACAACAGGGCAGGACTTAAGCGAGAAGCAATGAGAATTTGATATTAATTAATATTAACGTCTAAGAAGATAGCGAATTTTGTATTTTGATATGCTAGTTTGCATGGATAGAGGCAGAGAAAGCTTCCCAGAGAAAAAAAAACTTAAAGAAAGCATGCGTGATTAACGGAGCGTTGGCCTCCCACGTTGTAGAAGATTTTTGAAATCAATATAACCATCTGAATAAGGATAGAAAACCTATGAGATTCAGATTTTGCTTAGATGTATTGCTAGTTGAATTTCCTAGTGTTGTTATAGGAAGTTGCATACACTATCACTACCGAGACACACTTCCTACGAAGACAATCCCTTAAAAATCATAAAATTTTTAGCATGTCTATGAGAGAAATCCGAATACAAAGAGGTGTTATTTTTTTTAAACACGCCCATTTTTAGCGTGTTCAACTTTTAAAGCGTCGCTTTGCCAACGGAACATTCTCAGAGAAAGAGAAGTTTAACTATTTTAAAATTATTGACGAGTCTACTTAAACTAGAGGGGAAGCTGTCTAGAACGTGGTTTGTAATGGTTCCATGACATCCGCTAGATGTCTCTGTAAATATATAGTATCGTCTGCACCGCTGATATGATTTAAATGATAATATGTGTTACGTTATGTAAATAAACTTTCTGGGTGTTCCCGTAGTATTAGACATATGTAGTTCGATATATATTTTTTGTTTTGTCAAATTGGCTTGTACTAATACCAATTTAGGCCTAGTTTGTGGCTGTGGAAGGTATGCAGGGAGACTAACACATACCTTTGTTTTTTTTTTTTTTAACCGAGAAGGCAATACTGTTGCAAAAGAAAAGCGACCTTCCAATCAGTAATATTAGGTCGTCTATCATGTGTCAGGCTACTTCAGCCTTATCTAGAGTCATTTTAATTTGTTTGCATTTTGCATAGTTCATTTAATTTGTTTAATTAACATCATTAATTTGTTCAGAAACCAAATCCTTCAATGCATCCGTTTCTGTAATTCATCATATTCAATGTCACTTGTTCAAGCAGTTCCTGGTGTCGCCGATAGGTGGTGTCACCTGACAAAGGTGTTTAAGTAAACATGTCAAGTGACAGAGTTTAAATAATGTTGGTGTTTGTGTTAATATTTCTCGTAATTACGGCACAGTGTGTGTGCGTAACAGATACTAAATTGAAGCTTGATTATTAAGCAAGTTAACAAACATAGTGACAGACAACGATGCCATTGAAGTGATCGACAAAGTGGAAAAGAACATGAACAAGTGTGTTTTTTTTTAAGTTATTTAGGTCACTGGAAATTCGCAGGTGAGGGATGCACCTTCACCCCTATTCCAGTGGAGCGGGCTACTTTGGTTCGGCCCAACCCAGCAGTTGAAAGAAACAATGAAACTGCAAAGGAATATAACAGTATTCGGAACAACCAGAGAGTTAGTTATTCCTAAATCGCGAGACAGTGCATATCAAAGACTGCAAGTCGTAATCGTGTTGACCGTCAGCTATTTGGAACTCTTACCATTCAGAGATGTGTGTACAAGAATAGTGCGTTAGTTACACACTGATATTCTGTGCGTGTGTGCTGTAGAATGGGCAATCATAGCTAGTTTACTTTCAGTATTTCCTCGTTTTCTCCGGACTAACATTCTCGTGGTGGAATGGGAGAGTAGGAGATACCGAATATATATATATATATAAAAGTGTGTTTACCATTTACTAGTGGGAAGAGACAAAGCTTTACATCATATTTCGTAAAGTGCTTCGCACCAGTATCAATTTTGTGCCATGTTTACGTCACACGCTATATCACTTGTTCACGCTACTAACAGTGAAATCGAAAGCGAATAACATTCTTAGTGAAGAAAACGCATTGCCGTGTTCTATAGGAAGTCTCCAATGCTATCGTATAGTATAGTTTAATTAAAATCCATTAAATACAAGAACTGAGCTATTTTTGCTTGTATTAAGTAGGCGGGTTTTGTGCAAGAGAACGGCATGAGAACTTTCGTCAAGAACAAAGGTATTTTATAGTTGTATCACACCAAGGACTACCCAGTTGAACCGCCTCTGGTGTTTGCTGAAATTCCATGGCAGAGGAAACCTGACGGTTAGCAGAACCTAGGAAGAGGATGGTCCACAACTTTGGAAGAAACTCGACCCGGAAGTGCATTCAATCGTGAAACTAGAGACACTTCAAGAAAGAAGAGCGCGGCGTGATAAATACAAAAGTGCACAAACAGTAATAATTGCGAGCTCAAAGTGTGAGAAAGAAATATTTTTTTTTCTCTCTTTCTTTTGCTCAGGTCTCTTAGCGAGACCGCGCGCGCGAGTGCTTTTGTAAATATAATTTCGGTGTGCTCTGGAGTTACGGAAGTGGTGCATTAAATCAGGATTACCACTGGAATGTTGACTTCTTTTATTGTTGCAGTTGGCCGTAAGGTAACGTGTTACCCTTTTGTCTTTCTTGTTTGCTTTTCAGGCCGGAAGCTGGGTCTATCAATGGATCGTAATTGCGATGAGCATATTGTGGGTATCTTTCGCATACAGGATGGGTGTTAAAAACATTTTACCTGAAAATTAGAGTGTCATGCCTAGCAGGAATCTTATTTAATTTTTTTTTTCAAAATTTTAACTTTTATTCATTCTAAGACTCTACCGACTGACTAAATTCACTAAATTAACTTTGTGGCAGGAGGCTGTAGTAATTTAAAGTAAATATCAGTTTAAATATTAAGATTCCTCCCACATTTGCATTTTTGCATATTAATGATTTTAGTAATTTATTCATATTATGCAAACTCACAGTCCTCCGCTCACAGGTGGCAAGATTTTTCACTGGTATAAGTAGAGCTTTCATTTCAGGATTTTCTTGGAGTTGCAAGATTCTCTATCGATCTCAAACTTAGGAGGGGTTAAATGTCTCCTGCTCCACTAAATGACGTCCCTGGATGGCAATCGAGTAAGCTTTTAAGAAAAAATATCTTTCTTAGTTTCAGAGATGGAATGGGTCAATGAAAACTTGACCCACGACCCACTGACTCACCGCTCATGACTCACGATCCACCGTGACCCACTCCGACCCTGCACCCTCATGAATCACTCTCACCCACTCTGACCCACCAAAACACATTATCATCAACTCTGACACATGATCCACGGCCTCTTCTCTACCGACTACACTTATAGTAAAACCGAAATTCTAACTAATCGGAGTTTGAATTTCTACGGTCAATCGCTCAATAACCGCTCTGTTATTGGTCGGCTTTATAATGGTCGCTCTGACCTTTACGATATAAAATAGTAAAGTGTTTGCCATGAGCCAAATTATGGTGATTTTCAATTGAATTATCATGATATAATTATTTCCTTGTTGAATTATCGATACTTTTCAGTGAAAAAAAAAACTATTAAAATTGAAAGTCCCAAATCAAGATAAGTAGACCAACATAAAAGGAAAAATTTTTCGTATAATTAAGCGTAAAGTACAAACTTAAAATTTCCATGTAATTAAGCTTATAGTACAAATTTTATGACTATTTTTCTTACAACTTTATTGCTTAATAGCCCTGTACCGTAAGCGCTCCATACAATAAACATAAGCTTCAACAATTATTATAGTAGAAAGCAATGGATATATGACGCGAAGCACTATAGTTTTCGTTTCTCAATTAATATTTGTTTCTGAATTTGTTTCTCAACTACTATCAATCGTTTTCGATTATTTTTACAAACCAATCCACTACCAATTTTCCATATATAGAAAGTACCGCCCCTTCCCCCCATAAGGAGAATTTTAAAAAAATGCAAGGACACTTTCATTTTCATTTTCATGACCTCTGTTCATTTTCAATTAAGAGTTAATATACTGAATTTCAGCTCTATAAGTTTAACGGCTTGCGAGACACTAATTTTTTCCTAAAAAATTTGGATCTCTCAAAAATTGTCACTACCCCCTTAGGATATGTACTATAAAGAAAGCGGTATGATAACATCCCAGTTTGGATTATATATCAAAGGTCATTTCATTTGACTCTGTAATTTGGCTGTTATGATCAAGCACACATAGTTACATTAATTTTTTTATATAATAATTTATACTGTATATTACAGTTTTTCAAAAATATATTTTTTCTAACAGTTAGCTCCTCTAAAAACTCACAGACTGTGCATCTCGAAAGGCAAGTAGTAGTATAAGGCCTATTGCTATTATTACAATTACAAATATCAATATCCAAAAGTGCCTGAAGTTCTTTCTTTCACTTAGATATACTCATCTCAGGTAAGTAAACAAAAACAAATGAAAAAGGAAGGGAAATGGGGGTCTTGAAAGTAAAACGTAGACAAATTCACCAGTGATCAGAAGATGCTGTCTACAATGCAGTGGGCAGAGTGTGGCTGTAGGTCAGAATGAGTCGGTGGGTCAGAGTGAGTCATGGTGGATGGGGGTCACAGTTGGTCACATAAAACTTGACCCACTCCATTTCTACTTAGTTCGAAACAAACCCTCGTATGTATACCAATGAGAAAATTATGCATTAATCATACATTCATTAATCAATCGAAAGCTATTTTTACACGATTTTCGATACCGAAAGCACCTTTCATTAATTCCTATGTGAATTCTTGCCACATTATTGAGAATAACATAAACAACTACTGCCTTGTTTGTAATTTTACATTTTCTTTCTCAACAACTAGAAAGAAGTAACGACAGGTTCATTAGGTATATAAATACACAGTACGTAATAAAATTAAAAGACCTTGTGCTAAAAGACTTTGAGAAACAATTGAACATTTTTCTGTAGCTGCTGTTTGCTGTTATTGGGCAAAATATTGCATGTTTGCAAATAAGTGGATCTTATAACAAGAGACTGGTCATTACATATTATCAGATTCAAACTCTTGGTGATAAGATTTATTTTTCTTGGAATCGACTAACATTTTTATAGTATATACATGTAATATATGAGTGTATATATTTATAAATCTAATGTCTTATCAGCTTTATTTGATTTGTTAACTGAGCAGCAAGTTGCACGTACACGCAAATACCAAAAACATTTTATTATTTTGGTATTTCGTTTCACGACTCTAGTTATCCACGTGGGTTTTGCTTTTGACCTTTCTACGAAAGGGGAAATTCTTCTTACATCAGGTTTAAACAATTCTGCAAAACACTTTAAACAGACTATGTTTTATGCGTTGGTTTTCTCGGAGTTCTCCTGTTTCCTCCCACTTTATTCATTCCACCATTGCATTCATTTCTCATCATCGTCTCCTTTAGCCTGGCCGGCACAACAGTGGGACGTAAAACTGAAAGATTTCATTACATTTCACAGAATTTCTTATCACTCCCTGTTTAATGGTTAGCGTGGGGAGCAGGAAAATTCGGTGTAGGAAATTTCGGTGTAGGAAAATTCAGTGTAGGAAAATTCGGTGTATAGAAAATTCGGTGTACGGAAAACTCGGTGTAGGGAATGTTCGGTGTAAAGAAAGATTCGTTGTAGTAGACCGTAGGATTTATTAAAAACTCAACTTTGAGGATAAATGAGCGTATTAGTTTTAAGTTCAAACTTTGTATAGAACGTACTTTTACTGTCTACTATACAAAATTTTGAAAAATTGTGATCGTGAAATAATTTGAATTCTAGATTTCGACGGATTTTAACATTTCATGTCCCTTACATGACGAGATTTTTTTTTTTTTTTTTTTGTCCGTCCTTGTAACTTAGCGAAGCGACCATCGATACCAATTGACATTTTATTTAAAACTTAAGTTTTTATGCTGTTTTGGAAGATGTCTCCTAGAATTTTCTACTTCCAAAAAAAAAAAAATAAATAAATAAATAAAATAAAATAAATAAAAAAATGTAGGTTACTAGACGGGTAAAGTTGAAAATTGTAGATTTTTCAAAAATATTCTGACGATTTTATGTTTATTTTATAAATAAATATTTAAATCTAAATTCTTCAAAAACGACATAGTTTATTTATGTTACTCAAAGGTGTAAAAATAAATGCCTCAACTAAAGTATCTACGCCTGATTGAAGGAGAAGTCAATAAGGAGTCAATAGGGTTGCAGTACTTGTTTACCTTAACTTAAGGCAAACAAACTAAAGTGTCTGATTGGAGGAAAATTCAACTATTTGTACAACTGTTATCTGATAAAACCATTCTGCTTTATATTGCCCTTTCCACTAAGACTTTTTTGATCAATATAGCTATTTTTTGCATCTTACATATGTATATGCAGATGTTCAAAACTCACGGATTCATTTGGCTCTAGAATTTCTAACTGAAGTCCGGTTTTCATGCGGTTTGTTGCAAATCATCAAGGAAGGATTGGAGATTTATTGGACTATGTTTACTGGTTTAAATTCATCTGGGGTAATATCGAGCAGTCCGTATGAAAAACAGCAAATATTCGCCATTGTACGTTACAGTTCGAATGAGATATTGGATATTTGAAGCGAAATTGAAGAATACAAATTAAGTGTTAGTTAAATGAAATGAAATCTTTAAGTTTTACGTCCCACGAATATGCCGGTTAGGCTAAAGGAGACGGTGATGATGAGAATTGAGTGAAATGATGGAATGAAGAAAGTGGGAGGAAACGGGAAAACCCCGAGAAAACCCAAGAGCACGGTGTGTGTCCACCACAAAGTCCACACGGCGCGAACTGGGATCGAACCAGGGACCCCAAGCATCGGAGGTGAACGCTCTACCATTGAGCCACCACGCCTCCCAAAATTAAGTGTTAGTGGTAACACATATAAATAACATGTTGAATAGCCGATTTCTCGCTACAAACGACAGAGGGATTTCTTGGGTGACTTAAAAGAGTCGGTAACTGACATCTTCCACAACATCCGCCAGCGGGGTCCGATGCTTCCCTGCCTTACTCAGAAGCGATCCTGTTTCCTGCAATTTATTCACTAGCGACCATATTATATTCCTGTTTGGGGCAGAACGTGAGGCAAAGTTGCGTGTAACTGCCCTTTGCGTAGCAACAACAGATCCCGGTCTCCAAAATCTTTTTAACGATAAAATCACGTTGTTCCAAAGAGTACATTATTGTAACTGTGTCCTGATCATATTGGTACAGTAGCACAGCATAATTCTCAATACAACAGCCCAGTTTCTTGTTTCTTATTGACCGTCGCGAGGTTGCCATCTAACGAAGAAACTCAAGTCTCCACACCGCACCTCGTCTAATTCCAATTCGGTACAGTGGCGAATATTTGAATTTTTGCCGATATTACCCCAAATGAATTTAAACCAGTAAGCATAGTTCCATAAATCTTCCAACGTTCCTTGATCATTTGCCATAAACCGCATGAAAATCGGACTTCAGTTAGAAATTCTAGACCCAAATGAAATCCATGAGTTTTAAAAGAATCACCTTGTATATGTTCCATGATGTACTATATATGAAAGGTGTTTTTAGTTGTTCCTATAACTATCCTCTGAACTTGTAATTGTTTTATTTCTGACAAAAATGTCAGCTTCATTGTGTGATGAAAAGTAGTTTATAGTAACATCCAGCAAAAGACATGAAAGAGGTATTGGACTCAAGGCAGAAAAATAAATTTGCTTTTCTTGAAATAGGTAATAATATTTTATTCGTTACATTATATGGTTTTCGTTTTCACAATATGAAATGTCGTAAATTATCGTAAGTGGTAATATTCAATATGTATTACACCGAATCTACCGTACACCAAAATTTCCCCACACCGAGTTTTCCGTACACCGAATTTTCTGTACACCGAATTTTCCTACACCGAGTTTTCTTACACCGAATTTTCTTACACCGAATTTTCCTAGACCCGTTAGCGTGCACCTTTGGTGTATAGGGTTCCGGGTTCGATTCCCGGTGGGATAATCTTAAAATTTGAATTCAGTATGATGATTCGGATTCTATCTTCAATTGTACGAATGTATCCACTTCTCATGTTGCCTCAGTGGTAAAAAAAAAAAAAAAGGGAAGCTAACAACAATAACAATGTAGTTACCTAGTAGGTAGGTCACTTGCTAAATAAGATGGTAATGTATATCGCCAATCTCTTTAGTTTTGCTGAAAGAATAGTCTTTCAGGCATCGGCATCTTTCGCCAGTCTTGTACTTTGCGAAAACAATAGTTTTCTTTTATACATTAATGTCTTTTGCTAATCTTTTTGTTGTTGTTGTTGTTTATTTGTTTGTTTGTTTTTCAAACGAAAGAACAAGTTTTTTCATGCAACAATGTCCTCCACCAATCTCTTTTGTTTCCCCGAAAGAATAGATTTCTTCCATGCACCAACGAATTACATCAATTTGTTTTGTTTAGCGAAAGAATCATTTTCTTTAATATCGTTCATGAATTGGCAATATTTTTCTTTCCTTCTTTTCTTCTTCTCCTTTCATCATATCTTCTAACACATTTCTCAGAATAAAATTTGCTCTCATTCAACGTCTCAAATACCAAACTACTTCCTTTTATTTTTGTTAATTACCTACGAGGATAAGTCAATAAGTATCTGTAATCAAATTTTATTATTTATTACCATAAGCAGGGGTAAAAGTGAGGGGTACCCGGAAGGAGGCCGTTACCCCACTTCCAAAAAAATCAAGGCGTCCCCCACTTCCTAAAAAATTATAATGAACAAAGATAGGCACGGAGGACGGTTTGACGTCTTGCGTCCCCCTACCTTTCCAGATCCGCTTTTACCCCTGACCAACGTTTTTATTCATATCATTTTTCAACATAGTCCCCCTGCTTTTCAATTCACCTAGTCCATCGTTCCATAAGTTTTCCGATACCCTATGTTATAAAGGTTTTTGGTTGCGCAGCAAGCCACGAATGCACCAGTTCCTTCACCTGTTGATCGGAGCTGAATCGACGGCCTCTGAGAGCATCTTTAAAGTGGACCAAACAGATGGTAATCCGACGGGGCGAGAAGGGACTGTATTCATATGTAGGATGCTGTAACACCTCGAATCGCAGAGTCTGAAGAGTCTTAGCGGTATAGGCAGCGGTATGTGGACGCACATTGTCATGCAACAAAAGAACGCTTTCAGAAGTCGACCTCTGCGTTTATTATGAATTGCAAGTTTCAACTTGCTTACCAGCATATCACTTATCCTTTACTGTTTATTGATACCCTTTTTCCAGGTAATGTTCCAGGATTGGCCCTTGTGAGTCCCAAAACACTGTGAGTATCACTTTCGCTGAAGAAGGTTGACCTTTGATTTTCTTCTTGTCGGAAGGTCCGGGATGTTTCCGGTCTATGACCTTTGCATTTACATGTACAGGCATTTGCATGCGCTCTGGCTCAAAGTGATGAATCCACGTTTCATCTCCAGTGATGATTCGCCTAAGACGCGCTTTACTACCTTCATTAGCATAACGGTCCAGAAAGTTCTAACAGATTCTGACAAGGTTTCGCTTGTGCTCTTCACCGAGCTTTCTCGAAACCTATCTTGAACAGACTTTGTGCTAGTTGATCCTGTTATGCATGATGTCATATGCAGAACCATAACTAATCTGCATATGGGTTGCCACTTCATCTACAATCACTCGTACGTTATTCAAAATCAACATCAAGGCAGGGACTCGTTCAAAAATATCAGTTGCTGCTATAGCTAGACCCTCCTCTCTTGCTCATCCTTCACGCTCGTTCGACCACTTTTGAACTGTTCAATCAATTGGTAAATAATTCGCTGTTCACATTATCCTCGTATTGTGCTGAAAGTTTTCTATGAATTTCCGCTCCGGTTACACTTTCAGACCACAAAAAACGGATGACAGAACACTGTTCTTCTTTGGTGCACATATAGACTGGCGTGGCCATCTTTACTTCAAAACAAAGCAAAGCGGACTGATGTGATAAAGCTGCAACCTACCACAGGCGAAACGAATGATGACACTGTAAAGCAAACCTGAAAAGACATTTAAAAAAATATTGCAGTTACTTATTGACATACCCTCGTATTATGTTGTTTCTCTGTTCCCTACTTTTTTCCTGCATTATCCAGCTGGAACTAGAGATGTAGGTCAGATAAATACCCAGTAGGTAGGAAAATAAAAATTAGTATTTATCCGGATATTTACCCTTTCTCTACTTAGCTACTCAAAAGAAGAAATAATATTCTTAAAATTAATTGAACAGTTAATCATATTGGCAGTTTCATCTATATTTTATTTGTTTACGACATAGTTCCAAGTATGGCATGATCAGGGGCGGATCCAGGGGGCGATCGGGGCGATCTCCCCCCCTCAGGAGAGAGAAACTTTCTTATTTTATATATATAAATAAAACCCATCCCAAAGTTTGGAGCCCTTAAAAGTAGCACTATGACAACCCCCCCCCCCCCAGAAGTCGGTCCTGGATCCGTCCCTGGACACGATGGATATTTTACAGTGAAATGCATAGCAGACCTTAGCTTTATAGGAAGCTACAAGTTTTTAGTAATCATAGAAAATAACGTGTCCAAGTTGAGAGCAGCTTTCAAGTTAGTAAAACAGAACTGTTCTAGTATAATAACTCTTGAGAGTTGTCTTGCTCATCTGCTCCATTTACTTCGTTCTGACATCGTAAGGTGTACATCGATTAAGAAATTACTGAGAAGTTCAATTGACCTTGAGACATAAAGGATAGTGCAGTAGTTAGTTACAAGCACTATTTACACAAATCGCAAAAGAAAAGACGGTTGCAATTTCTTTAAAATTGACTGGGAAAACAAGGTGGGGAACGTACACTGTTTTCAAAGCTTTTAATCTGTGCTTCAACCATTTGTGAGTGAAGAATTATCACTACCTTTGGAACTGAACAAAGTCGTTAACGACTGGTGGGGGTACACTAGGGTAGAGTGACCAAATTTTGAGAATAAAATAAGGGGATACTAAACAAAAACTAGAATAATTTAACAATGTATGTATATCGTTTCGTCTTAATAATACCAGTGGGGAAGAAGTATCTATCTAAAATAACTTTATTTATTTATTTAGCCTTGTCCCAATTTTAATTTTTGCATTATCTTTTTAACATTTAGCACAAACTGAAATTAGGGACATCGATTGTCTTTTCAATATGTTTTTCTTCTTCTTTAATGACTGAATTTCTTGTAGAAGAATTGATATTTCCTTTAAAAAAAAAAAAGTCCATAAAGAAATTCGTTTAAAATGGAACTTTGTGATTATACTAAGCTAAAAGTTGGGCGCGTATTTTTTAAAAAGAAGCGAGCGTCATTTTCTGCCGCGTTTTCATTTTTGTCGGGACAGAACTTTCGGAAGACGAGTTTCCGGAAAAGGGAACAAATCCGTTAGAAACGACAAGTATAATCACCCTAGGGTAGGCATTCAAAAGAAAAGGCTATTTCGAAACCTGTATAGTGGTCTTGATTAATTGCTTCGAGTTAAATGTACTTTAGATAGATACCGTTCATTCAAAACTCCAGAACTTTCATCTAACTCCAGAACTTTCGTCACACCTTACGAAAACAGAAGAGCAAACAATAGGCCCGTATCCATGGGGGGACTATGGGAGCCAGCCCCCTACATATTTACTGCCCCCCCTAAAATTTTTCACGGTAGGCTTGCAAATGAACTATAATATAGTGATGAAATATAATATGTTTGTATCGGGCCCCTCATAACTTCTACCGCCCCCCCCTACATTTTTGGGCTGGCTACCGGCCTGGCAAGCAATAGTAGGAAAATTTAGACAAAGAAGTGAATTCGGTTTGACTCCTATTTATCTGGCTACAGATATTATCAATTCCACTCTACAAGGCTACAAAGTGACCTCTGAAGAATTGCTTGATGGAGTACATTTAATTTCTGAGAAAGGGAAACGGATAGTATTGATGTCTGTTTTACTGAGAGCACATTTACCTCATTATAGGGACAAGAAATTTTTGCAAGATATGGCGTGCGACTAACGAGCTCACTACCTTTCTCCGCTGGTCTAATACCTAATGTCTTTGGTGTTTGGGACCCGAATTCGATTATATTTCAACTGTAGATCCACATCTCATTGCCTCATTGATGCCGAAAATGGACGCTTAACGTCTAGAAACAACAACGAACTCAGTACTTTGGTGGGAAAAGTTTCGAGACATCACTGAATTAGCTGATGTCGCCATTCGAATCCTTAGCACTCCGATTAGATCTATTGCTACAGAAAGAATCTTCTCTACATTTAGTTGGAACCACAGAAAAACAAAGTTGATCGCCGGAGAGGGCAGGGATAATAACATATCTGATAATAACAGGAGGCTTTTGAATAGGAAATCGTCTGAAAGTTTGGCGACTACAACGGTCACGATTAGCGTCACTCAGAAACCACTCACCAGCCGTTGTTATGAATCATTGGAAACAGAAGAAACGAGTGCCATAAAAGAAAATGAGGAAAACAATTACTAGCGATGTCGACATTCAAGAATTCATGATTCTAACTCCATTTGTACTGTTGATTCTGCGCAGGCAATAAACAGTTTTTTTTTTCTTGCTAGATGGCAGTAGCGGCTCGTAGTCTATACAAGCACCGGTTGCAATGTTGCAATATCAAAGGTATGTAGGTACGCGCAAGTGTTCCCCTCCCCCAGCATTCTTGAGTCTTATCCAAGAAATATTCAGGAAATATGAAGAGGAAAGTCTTTTAAGCTCTATTTGTATATTATTGATTAAATTATTTCTCTAATATTAATTTAATATATAAGCTATTTCCTTTTTTTCAAACAACCACTATCAATGTACGTTTATACACTATTTATATACAAAACCTCTACACGCATGTTATTGAACACGAGATAAATCGAATATATAGTATGTGCTGTAAGCCATGAATGATGGCGTTAATCCGAAAAGAAAAAAAAAAAAGCAAAATTGCATGCACGCAGTTAAACAAAATTATTTAATTATATAAACTATGCATTATTTTAGAATGGAAGGCCTTTCTTCGATCTTTCGGGCTTCAAAATTTTCTATGACTTTATTTAAATCTGAAATAATGCTGCTCGCCAAGTTTCTCTGAATAGAAAGCATCGCTACTGCAAATATTTTCCGCTTTATTTTCTTTAGGGTCCAGAAACACCTCTCTCCTTCGACAATATGCATTTTGTTAGCATTTCTTTGTATAAATATACGGAACAAAAAGTCCATTTTCAGGAACCACGTATTTTTTGTCTGTAAAGAAGCATGAAATCTAAGATGTTTTCCTTTGAAAATGAAAAAAAAAAAAAAAGTTTAACATTCCAGCAAATCCGGCTAAAGAAGACAGATGAGTATTGGAAGTGAATGATTTGATATTAATTTATGCTCTCCGCCGGAAATCGAACACGGAATCATGTGCACGAAAGGCACAGAGCTAGGAATTAGACCAGTAGTAAGACATTTTCTTCTTGGAGACTCGATTGACCCCCCCCCCAGAATAGGATTTTTTTTAAAAATAAATCTTATCCCAAGAATTTTCACCTTTGTATTATAAATGTTAAATAAAATCTATTGACTTCGAACGACCGCCCCCCAAACTTTCAGCCTGGATCCGTCCCTGCTACCACCAGACTTATATTTGTTCTTTGCGAGTTTATGTTTTGTGAATAGCTTCTTTCACGCGTCTGTGTCTTCCTCACCCTATCAATTGAGTCAAGCGCTGCTAAGCGGAGGAATTCGTAACTATTACAGAGCTGACCAGTTGCGGAAAAAATACAACCGCAAGGGACCAATACGGGAAGATAGGAGCGATGCAAGAATAAATCCACTTCCCCATGTTAAGAGATAGGAGCTCGCTGCCATATGCTCAATGTTACTGCTTCCGGTGGCAACGTTCGCTGCCACTGGAAAGGTAAATCTCTCTCTTTCTTTCCGTTTTTTAATTGACTTTTTTCAGAAATGCATCAATACTGTTTTGCGTTCAAGAGCAAAGGTTTATTTTTTACTGATACACTACTTTAACACTTAAAAATATTTTTAGTATTAAAAAAAATAGCCGGTTGCACAACCATGCAACATATAGTACCAGCCGCCACTGCTAGATGGTATATACAATAAGTTCATTTTTCATATTCTACTTCCTCCATTTGGAACGTTTATCAAAGTTGTAATATTTCGGATTTTGCCGTCGTAATGAAGGTGGAAATTACTCGTAATATTGTCAACAGAGGGAGAAGGATTGCCGGAATATGAGTAGACATTGAATACGCCACTGATGTCCTGTTTTACCTGTCATCACTTCGTTGCCAATTATTAGGTAACTCGGTCTGTTCCCTATTACGTCTGTATGTCTGGTTTGTTGAGTTTGGGGAAAACAAACTCAAACGCAGTGGCGAAGCGTACTATGAGGCTGTGAGGCCGGGTCTGCCCTGTTTTCTACCGTATATTTTCTTTATCTTTCGTTTCTTATAGCATAAAGTCAATGCTTCAACATTTGTTTTTTGGTAACAAAATCGTAGGTTGGAAACACTCAGAGTCCCTTCGTCTAAGCCTCACCACCTCGCTAGACAGGTTTACGGACTATGCTGCTCAGAGAGCGAAGCTATTTTCGCTTGGGATTACAAGCATTGTAGGGAAGGTGCAGAGGCTCGCCTCTGGGAGTTTAGTTTCAACACTGAAGGCATCTTTCAATGCTAATATGTTAGAAAATAATTCCCTTAACACAGAATATGACGTTTCTGTATAGAATTATGTATTTCTGTAAGTGGTAACTTGTTTAATTTAGGTATGTACTCTCTAGGAGTTATTCAGAGTAGCTGTTTTTCTTCCTACATGAAGCTTGGTCCATAATAGCACATAGAATATAAGTTTGATACATTAAAACATACGTATAAATTTACAAAGCTACCGTACAAGATAAAACAATTATATTTGTGTGTAATTTTAGTTGAGTTTTCCATTTCATAGAATCAGTGGAGTATTCGGAAAGCTTTGCTTGTTTCGGGAAGAGCTTTGCTAAGTCTATTCCTGGAAATGTGAAAATTCTGTAATATGTATAAAACAATAAGAAGTTGCGATAAAATTTCGGTGAGCGTAAGCCCGGAAGCCATCCCATTAAATATGCCAATCCATAGGGAACAATATTAAGTATCTTGCGTAGTGAAGTCATTATCACATGATGCATTAATTAAAAATGCAGTCAAAACGCTTATCCAAGAAATTTGACAGCTAACTGTAAGAAGTACTTTCTTTTTTCTCTCCCTCTATTTTCAAATAAACAGGAGAGGAAATGAAAACAGCAACTAAGGAGGAAATTCCCCTCTTCCCTCTGCAAGTCCCAGACAAAAGAAAGTTTGAATTGTACTTCAAAATGTTTGTAGTGGAGCCAGTGGTGCCCACCCCCTCATTTCCATGACGCACCCCCCCTCAATTGTCTATCCGTAGGTGTTCTTCCATAAAAAAACTTTTCGATTATTTTTTCACCCCCTCAAGCATATTTATATCGATTTTTACCCCCCAAATATTTCAATGACGCAGTTTGCGTCATAGACCCCCTTGTAGGCACCCCTGAGTGGAGCTTAATAGGAATATTCCATTAATACATATTGTGTGTTTTCCTCGTGTAAATATTTGTTTAATAATAATAATAATAATAATAATAATAATAATAATAATAATAATAATAATAATAATAATAATAATAATAATAATAATATAGACTACTTTCGGTCTACTTTTGTTTATATATGCATTCTTTCTTACTAAACAAGAACAACAAAACTACTATGTATACATGCACATAAATTCAACTCTAAACACTTAGAAATACTGCTAAGAAAGTTCTTTAAAATAAATAGATTTGCTAGTTTTTCTTGTTTAGCTCAATAAGAAAAATAGAATTCTGAGTGTAATTTTAAACATTTTATGATACATTAAATGTTATTTGTGTTAATGTTATTAGTTTATAGGGCCTACCCTACTTGTCTGATTACGCTTCGCCACTGCTCAAACGTAACAAAGCATAGTTATTTTCAAATTGCTTTTCCGTATAATGTTTGTTTCTGAGGAAAACGAAATTCCATGCCCTAAAAAGTATATATCGTTCGTAGTCAATATTGCTGGAAAATGTTATTTTCTTATATACTATAGGCTATATGTAAATAAAAACACTGTTAAGTAGCAGAATGTATTTTTAACGATGACAAGGTTTTTAACAGTGACATATATACTCCTAGCAGTGCTGCACATATTATGTGTTAAAAAAAATAATCAAATCAGTCGCGCAATTCCCAAACGTATCTTGTCTACTTTTCTTTTCTTTTTCAATGTATATTTTTGATTATTGTTTATTATTTGTTAATAAACAATTTCAGCTAATTTATCCAATTTACTCAGTTTAAATATTTATTTTACTTTCTACTAAACTTATATGCATTTTCCTCATTTTCAGGTGAAGAAATTAAGATGATAACGAAGCGAACATTGATTTCTCTGAAAAATTTGTAAAATGAAAAAGTGAGGTTTCGCAATTGGACAACTAAAATATTTCGTGTGGACTCTGCGGTATATAGCATAAATATGAGCTGTAGGGTGGGTGCTGAGTATTCTCGAATTCACAACTTTTCACTGTAAGTCTTAGCAATCACGGCTGTGTGTGAACTGGAGCATTGTCATGCAGTATGCGAGCGACTGATTCAAATGTCTACCTCCAACCAATTAACATAGCTAGGCAGTTGAAACTGATGTATCTTTCTTTTCATAGATGGCAGTATTAGCTGCTTATTACTAGTAGCGAGATATTGCAATGTCAGACGGAAACTTTTGGACACACCCTCGTAATTACGGGGAAATGAAACTACTTACTGTATGTTCCCATCAACGTTGAAATCCGGATTCACTTAGTCTAAGGGGGAAAATAGCCTCACACTTACACGTGTTATTTCTGTAATTTACTATATTTCTAGTTGCAATATATGAAAGACTGCTCAATGTATCAATTCCTGATATGCCAATACTCTGGGCGATAATAAAAGTTGATGTGAAGTCATAGCAAAATATATAGGCTAAAATCAGCTGTATTGTTGAAGTAAAAGTTAAAAATTAGTGATTTGCGATGGAATGGAAAAATGAAGGCAAATTGGAATGATCTGTATTTGGTGTTGGATTTTTGATCCGTTTATTTTGAATATTTTCATGTTTACAAATATATTAATGTGCACAAGGAATTGAAGAAATATAATAAAAGCGAGAATATATACTTAAGAAATTGCGAAGAGAAGTATATGACCAGGAGGGGAATTTGTCAGAAGAAAATTACAATTGAGGCGTTGGATGGCAAAGTGGCGTATTTCATTAAAAAGAAGAAGAAGAAGAAGAAGAAGTTGAGATTAAGCCATTTCCGTGAACTTGAAAACCCATAACCTGTTGGATAGTAAAGTTGCGTATGTCAAAGTTAAAAGACTAGGCCATAGGCCAGAAGATGGCAGTACAAAGAACCGATTTTGTCCGCTTTTGATATCTCGATTCCAATAAAAGTCTCACCATCTCACAATGTCTCAAAACTAAGTTACACCACTTTGCCATTCAGCGCCACGATTCATGTTAACATTAATTACTAATATTCGACTTAAATTAGTTACATTATACTTATTTTCAAGTTGTACTTAGCTTTAATTTACTATGTATATAAAATGAAATAACTTGTATTATATCCAGGTCTCTAAATGTGATGAATAGGAGTAATACCATTAAATTATAAATTATTTACAAAGAAAGAATTAATTAAGAACACAATTATTAAATTAAAAGAATACCGGTAACTAAGTAACTAGGAGACCTGGTGAAAAAATAAAAGATATCATCCAAGGATTAATAATATCCAAGTACAAGATTTATGTAAAAATATTATTAATACTATTGGTGAAATACACAGTAGGTTTGCACCATTATAAAAGTATTTCGATGGTTCCCATACCTATAAGCATGTACTGCAATATTATCCCAAATACAAATATTTTGACCAGAGTATTACTTCTTTATTAAAAATTCAAATATTTCGTAACAGTTTCCATAATACAAATATTGTCCCAAATACAAATAATTAATATCTTTGAAAGAAGAGGGAGAGGAAAGGAAGTTTTAAAAAAAATGTGAACCAAATATGCCGACCACCAAACAGGAATTAATTGAAGATGGCTGTTTGTGACGTAACAAGCATCGTGGGGAGTACTAACTAACGTAAAAAGTATTGAACGCAGGTCTGCGAAGTCAGAAATTATAGAGTTGACCACGCATCACGTTTTAAAAGGTGTGTAATCTGATCAATCATAGCCTCTCGTAAATTGTAGTGCTGTACGTGTTTAGTTACAGGTACTGGTAATAATAATAAAAGTAGTAGTAACTCTATTATATGATAGTCATATTATCTAAATATGATACTTGTTATCTTAAATATAGAAATTTTTAGTATGAACACATTTTACAACACAATATCATGTTTTTTAATCCTACAAAATTATACGTGCCTAGGTATATTTAACCCTTCCACATTAGTTTAATTAAACAGTGTCCAGGAAAGAACCATTTCCAACTCAAAAAGTTGTAGAAGTTGCTCCATTAAACAAGCAGATACTATGTAAACAAGATTGCGTAGAATTAGAGAGAGCACAGGTGTTATACGCATACTTGCATTCAAATTATAAAAATTACATATGAAACGTTCCCTGTGTATCTCTTAAAATTTATTCAACATCAGTTAAACTCTGTAAATGTTTTCTGTGTGTATGTACAAATATTTTTATCCCTCCCCTTCCCCGCAAAAACAACAAATGGATCCACAAGAGGAAAAAAAGTATAAAATAATTTTGCAGTGCAGATACAGTATACACATATGTTAACAAAGCTCTGTTTAAGCTTATGCTTCTAGTAATTTTATACATTTCCATGTGCAGAACAAATATAGTGCTAGCGATGCGATGAAAGTAAATAAAAACTTCCAAAAATTATATGTATGATTGTGTGTGTATTTCAGTTTTTTGTTGCTACTGGGCTTTGCGATTTATAAAAATAAATTCACCTCTAAGTGTGTTATAAGAATATGAAGTGGTAGAGTGTTCACCTCTGCTGCATTGGGTCCTTGGTTCGATCCCAGTTCGTGCCAAGTGAACTTTGTGGTGGGCAAACACCGTGTGCGTGGGTTTCCTTGGGGTTCCTCCGTTTCCTCCCACTTTCCTCATTCCACTATTTACTTCATTTTTCATCATCACCGTCTCCTTTAGCCTAGCCAGCATAACCGTGGGACGTAAAACTTAAAGATTTCATTTCTTAAAGAATATGCAACTTTCAGGTTATTTGAATCTTTCACCTAAGCTTTTGTTGATTTCTTTCATTGAAGTTTAGAGCCCCTTTTCAGCAACGATGATATGAGCCCCGGATCTTTAGGTGGATTTAAGGTGGAATCCCATCCACTGTAATGCGTTCAAAACTATCCCACAGGGAATCGAGTCCAGGACCAAAGGCACACGCTGTAGCTACTAGACTATAGTGGAAAGGATAGTGAATTATTTCTTGTTTGTAGATTATAGTTTATACTCCTTTATAAACTTGAGCTCTCTTCTGGCTATATAATCAGTGTGCGCGCCTTTAATTTCCGATGGGGCTCTCATGTAGTTTGGATCCCACGTAAAGCTGTAGGTCCACGTCTCACATAGCTTCGGTGCTGAACGGAATGTTATATAATTTATACAAGAAATTTTTATGCGGAGTTTGGTTTGCAGAAAATCATATCTATCCTCCTCTGTGTGTACGGGAAACACAAAATTTCAAGTGCTGGATTATGGTCAATTTTGGGCAGAATGTAGAGGGCCAAAAGTTTGGAAGTGAGTTCGTTGATGGAGGCAATTTGTCCACCGGAAGTATGGAGGCAATTTGTCCACCGGAAGTGGTAGAAATCAATAATTTTCGGTTTTAACATTGATCACTTTAGAGTAAAAAGCGGTAACGTATAGCGAGAAACAGTTTTCTGAACCACTCTAATCTGTACTAAAACCGGAGAAAATATCATGGTACAGTATTAATAAATCTTAAATATAATTTTAAAAATCGGTTGCCATGGCTACCACTAAAAGAGGACGAGGGAAAATTTGTATTGTCGCTTCCAGCATCCATTAAAGTAAATCATGGGGAGGGAGTGATGGACGAGGACAAACGTGAAGAATTGTTAACAGGCGGACAGTGGCAGGCAAAGCTTTCATTCTTGAGCCATTAAAGAATTCAAACTTCAATTTTCACATACACTATAACAAACAAAACTCCTTCATGCGGGGGCACTGTGGTTCAGTGGTAGGACGCTTATCTCAGGTGTGTGTGGGGTCCGTGATTCGATTCCCTTCCAAGCAAGTTTGTGGTGGACAACATCGTTCACGAGTTTTCTCGGGGTACTCTTGTTTCCTCCTACTTTCTCATTCCAACAATTCTTCCATTATCATTTACTTGCCTTAATCATCGTCTCTCTTAACTTAAAGGGCATAATCCTGGGACGTTAAACTGAAAGATTTCATTTTTTCGAAACTCCTTCACGTGGCGTACAGGTGACATTGCTATTTTTAAAAAAAGAGAGAGTTAGAGGCCTATTATTGAGTAACTTTAAAAGTGATATTACATTTTGGCGGGAAAACATTAGTCGGTGAATTTCAGAGAGGGTACTTCATGCTACAAGAGGAGCCACAGACATCCTTTTTTTTTTTTTTTTTGATTAGAAAATTAACGTCCTGCTGATCATGTTGTTGAAACTATATAATAAAACAAAGGCTAATAAGAGCATATTGTATACGCGGAAGTCATCTTAAAGTAAAGTCTTAGTTCTTGTGATTATAGTGTAAACTGTAAGTGTCTTTAAATGAACTAAGTCCTTTTACTTAATGTTGACACCAACACTTTCGAAAGAATAAACATATGTGTTCATGTATATGTGTAATCTACTCTGCATTAAACTGGGAGAAATATATGTTTTTACATCTCTATAAAATGAAAACGATGCCTACATAGCTTCTGACTAATGGTTCCCGTGCGGCTGAGGAATTGGGTTACTAATCCAACTGTCTCTGTGTGAGTTCGAATCCCATTCTCAAATGTTTTTACTCGAAGAGCTTAAAAGCTTAGAGAGGTTTACTACTACTTCGAAGAGCTTACAGTTAGATTGATTAAAAAAAAAAAAAAAAAAAGTTAATACTTTTTGCAAATGTTATTGTGTCAATTACTTCGAATTGAATAGATTAAATTTATCAAAAAAGTAAAACTTAGCGGACCTTTATCTATATTACAAGTTTTTTTTTTCAGATATCGATTTTTATTTCCCCGGGTGTTATTTTAATACAATAAACCAAGTAAAATATCAATGATTCCCAGCACACTTCTACTTTACGATAAACTCTCTTTACCATATTCTGGGTAGTATATTGGCTAGTGCGTACAATTTTGGTGAATGGGATCCCTGGTTCAATTCCCAGTGGAAGACTTCAAATTTGAACGCATTACAATGGTTCGGATTCTACTTTAAACTGTATGTAGATGCACGTTTTATTTTGCCTCGGTGCTAAATATGGCGCTAAACTTCGACCAAACACGTTTCTCTTCATTTAACTGATCTGATTCTGATTCCATTTTTACGTCCTTTCCATTTTTGCAGCGAGGATATATGAGACGTGGACCTACAGCTTAACGTAGGATACAAACCACATGAGTTCCCACCGGGAACTGAACCCGGGTATTCCACGTCAAGGGTGCGTACGCTAACTGCTTAGTTAGAAGAGAGTTCCCCCTTCATTTAAGTTAACATTAATAACATAAAAGCAAGTATATTCGCTTACACTCACTCTCTTGATTTGAACCCATGACCATGAAAGAATAGCTCATCGGCATTTTAGTTATTCACGTTACAATAATAATAGTCCTATACCTATTTAAACATACACACGCGTATTAAATTATTATAATAACGTTTAATATTCCAAATTTTTAAATTGAAAAATTTTCAAAATTTAAGGGGTAGGCCAATGTATCCCTCCCAAACTTTCAAAGGGTGCACCAATGTACCTATATCTTAAGAAATAGAATAGACTCCTGTATATGCCCATATAATCATATAAAGTAATAAGACCTCATCAAAGCGGATAAATTGGGTCAATAACCTCCGAAATTTGAATTGTTGGCATTTTTTTACCCATGAAAGGGAACGAGATGGACCCCAAAACTTATAGAGGTACATACCATGGTCCTAGGCTATCATACGAAATTTTCAGATTTGGCAATTTCAAAAATTTAATTTAGGGGTCCTATGTACCCTCCCAAAATTTAGGGGGTGTTCCAATGTACCACTGCGAAAATATAGAGGGGTGGTCCTAGGTATCTCTAGGTCATTGACCCTAGGCCAGGGATCATGAACAGGGACTCAGGGGCTAAAAGTGTCCTCAGCTGTCCCCAGTACTACTAAGAAGCGGGAAAACCCACACATACGGTGTTTATCTACAAGAAAGTTCACTTGGTAGAGCTGGGATTGAACCAGAGACCCTACGTCCAGAGGTGAACGCTCTACCATTGAGTCACTGAGACCCCAAAAACTGTGTAATTAAGGCTTCATTACTCAGGTAGTCGTCACTTCTAAACGTCAGTTAATATTTCTCCGATACAAAGTACTCTGACTCCCTATAGTGTTAAGGAGTGTTCACGGAATAAAGATGTTACTAAATGGGTTCTTTCCAGTTATAATCAGGACGTCTAGGATCCCCTAATGTGGCAAGAAGAAAAATTTTGTGATCATCTGGTATGTATGCAACCAATCATACAATGTGATGTGGGGTGGTATAATCTCTAGGGTGATATGCTTGCTAATAGATCACGGTCTTTTTACATTATATACAGTATATAATATTTCGACTAATTCTTACCACGTATTTTCAAGAAATGAAAACTTCTTAGATTTCCAAATTATACTATACATAGATGGGGGAAGTTTTATAAGAGTGTTTCTGCCTGCCCATCTATCAGTAATTAATTTCAGTAAAAAGAGTAAGAGCGAGATAAGTAATTTTTAATTTGATTCAGCGTCTGAAAAATAGAAAATGAAATGAAATGAAATGAAATCTTTCAGTTTTACGTCCCACGGTTATGCCGGATAGGCTAAAGGAGACGGTGATTATGAGAAATGAAAGAAATGGTGGAATGAAGAAAGTGTGAGGAAACGGGAGAACCCCGAGAAGACCCACGAGCACGGTGTTTGTCCACCACAAAGTCCACACGGCGCGAGCTAGGATCTAACCAGGGACCCAAGCACCGGAGGTGAACGCTCTACCACTGAGCCACCGCACCCCCGTCTTGAAAATAGGATCCGTCTCCGCCTTCTTTCCCCTACTAGTACCAGATGTTATAAATCAACCATTTCCGGTTTAGATATTGGATCTCCCATAGAAGAAAATCTTAAAAGACTGACTCCGTCCTTCTCCCTCTATTGAAAGTCTCTACCACCTCTGCCTTCGGTTGGTGAATATACCCTTAATTTGATAGAGTATCCTAGTGACATGTGAAACAAAACTCACTTTTTTTCTTTACTTTTTACTTGGAATACTTAAAAAAACAAATATTATTTTGCTTGAATATATTTTGTTGAAAAAGGAAAAGAAATTTCCACTAATGTCAAGTGAAAACTTTGTTTTGTTTCTGGGATGAATTCCATTTCTTGACACTGTAAAGAGTGAAAAAAAAAAGTTTACATTGGAAGAACACCAAGAGTCTTTATCTCTTCATTATGCACTCCATCATTTTTAAAATTATTTTCGTATCTATATTTATGAAAAAAGGACGTAATGCGTGCAAAGTAATTCAAAGTAGTTCTTATTTCTGCTTTAGTTTCTATTATTCCTTTCATTAACATTAAAAAATTACTGCAATAATTTCCGAAAGTAATGAAAATTTAGAAAGTAGAACTCCTATCACGGCGCAGACATGGTCATATTTAGCAATTGGTCTCACTCACTCATCTCAGGAGCTCGCGCTCACTAATATCAATGAAACTCCCAATAGTTCATGAGGCTCACGCTCACAATAGACTCATACTCTCCCGAGCTTCGGCTTACTATATTCAATGAGACTAGTATTAGCTCGACCTTACACTCATTACGAGATATCTCAAATCTTTTTTGCGGTAAAATTTTCTCAATTCATGGCAGATCAAATTGCAATGTTGCCACATCAGTTTCAAAGAGACAAGTGGTGAGACATGAACACATTTTACACAAGATTCACTACGGAGGGAAATAAGAATCTTTGTTAGTCTTTTGTTCTACTCAGGGCATTCTCAAGCTATTAATTAACTACATTCTATAATTGAAACTTATTTTTCAACTAACGAAGTGTTATAAATATATCTACAACTATTTATATCTTATGGTGCAGATTTAGAATACGTGTAGCAATACAAAATAATTATGTAAGTTGCCTCTTCGACAAAGTAGGGCCTTAGTATCTTCAAAAATGATGGACTATGTTATAAGCAATGTTTCATCCGTGGCTCAGGTCTACTTTAATAAGGCATAACATTATGACTGTAAACGCAGCGATTTCTGAGTAAACCTTGGCTCAAATTGCATTAAAGGGGAACAAAAACAACTGTGAAATTTTCTCAGAAAATGGGAACAAAGCGTTATACATTTAACTAGCATTTTCAAATTGTTTGGAGTTCATCCCACGAAACATGGTGTATTTCGATAGATGGTTCCATATCTATTCCATGAATGGGTTTGTTCACTGAGGCATTTTTCATAGGAGTAAGATTTCGTCTAATTCTTTTCCTGGTGGTTGGATCCAGGCTTTTCTGAGGTGGATCCGACAATCACACTGAAACTGTTCAAAGTGACATGTGACAATATTCTTTACTCCTGACAACAGTGGTACATAGAGCAAGAGGGAAAAGGAAGTATTTTAAAGAGGGTCGGAAGTGATATGCAGGAAAAAGAAGTTCTTCTCTCTTTCTAGCTTCTGTTTTCTTCTGTAGTCGACAAATGTTATATTGTTTTCCTTGGTGAGTCCTTTTCCTTTAATCTTAAGAAAATCAACTTCAACTATTGCTTTTGCAAAGCTCTGCTTTCTTTTAAGCCCCAAACGAAAGATGATGGCAGAAAGTTTCGGAAAGTGTTACTTTTTTCACTGCTGGCTTCTCATTTCAGATAGTGTATATTTACAACCAAGGGGGATGCATGTGGACCGGTGCACCCCTAAATCTGGCCATATAACAGTTTTACTTTCAAAAGTTTCGGTACTGATTTCCTCTGCTAATTTTACGTGCGTACGAGTATTATTGCCATATACTGTAGTTTGCTCTTATGTTTCAGGTCTCTAGATATTGTTGAAGTTGGTTTCTAGGGAGCGAAAGAATAAATCATATGGTGTATGCTCAACACGTGTAATTTTCTTTTCGAAAATTGAAACACCGTTTTCTTTGGAGAACTAGCAAGAATGGATTAGATTGCTGCATTAGCAGGTTTTTAGGTGATTTTCTTTCCCATTAAAAAAAAAAAAGTCTCTTCTTGTTTGTTATTTTTCCGTTTTCCTTTTCCTTGTCCTGTAACTATTCGTATGGCAGTGTTCCAATTACTTTTGAAGCTTTTCTTTAAAAAAAAAAAAGACGAAGAAAAAAGAAAAAAAGGCGTAATTGTATTGATGGTCACCTAGCTTGTGTTTCTCTTGAGTTCTTTTACTGGAAGATTTTTCTTTTTCAGATAGTGTCTCGTCTAACTTTTCCGGTTTTCTTGGTAGATTGTACGGTGCTATTTTTCACACTGTCCATTTGTTTTACTTTTTGTTTTCCTTTTTTTTCACTTTATTTTTCCTTTTTTCACTTTGTTGTTATTACTTTGCTATTATTTTTATATACGTATATAGGACTCACAGAAAAGCAGATCAAAGGGTGACCATTGTTCTCCCTTGGGCTCAAAATTTACTGTTGATAAAATGGCTCTTACTGTGGCGTCAGATCTAATATATTTGTCTCGATCTGACGCCGAAAGCAAAGATATTTTTATTTAATTCAGATCTGCCGCGGACGATAACCATTAAATATCAGAATAGATAATGAGCTGTATTGAGATCACTTAATTGATTACGGTCACGGGCAGGCTTGCACCTAGAAATTTTAGTGTAGAGGGATCCAAGCTTTGCGGGAAGGGAATCCAATATATAAGCTACTATGTCTGTGTAGTACTGAATGGATATTATTCTGCAACTGAAAAGACGATAAGCAATTGTAAAATACTTCCACCTATATTTTCAGAAAAAAATGATAGAACTAGATTGTTTTTTATAAGAGAAAGAGTACAGATGAAGTGTAAAATCAAATTTTGATGCTACATTAGTCATTTCCCTGTTAAACAAGAATAGTTTTGAAATGAAAATGAAATGAAATCTTTGAGTTTTACGTCCCACGGTTATGCCGACGGTGATGATGAGAGATGAATGAAATGGTGGAATGAAGAAAGTGGGAGGAAACGGAAGAACCCCTGGAAAACGCACGGTGTTTGTCCACCACAAAGAAGTATAGTTTTATTGAGAAAGTGTACAAACGTATGTCAAGTTCGGAAGTTTTGGGGGCTTTTGGACGAGGTGGAGCCTCCAATGAGTGTGCAGCTGTGTGTCATATGGAGTTCTACCCAGTGTTTTTTCCAGACATGTTTTTTTTTTTTTTTTTTTGGTGGGGGCACTGACCCCTGGAGGAGACCAAAATAATATGTCTATAATAATGTAATAATAAATAAAATAGTACCAGCAGTGCCCCCCGGAATACTAAGTGTTCCCCCTCCCGGGAACATTCTTTCTGAAAGAACGACTGCTTCCACCTGGTTCGGACTCCTCCCCCAACAAAAACTTTGTAATTCAACACACATTTGTACACTATCTTAATAAAGCTATACACGTTTAGGAGAGAAATAATGGATGCATTATAAAGATTTGATCTGACACTCCATTTGTGCTTTTTTTGTTGTTGTTGTTGTTGAAAAAAGACAATCTAGTTATACCATTTTCTCTGAGAATATAGATGGCAGTACTTTATAGTCTTTTCAGGTGCAGAACAGAGGCGCACCGAAGGGTTGCTCCACAAGGTCCGGATCCTCCCCCGCCACACCAAAAAAACTTCGTAACACAACATACACCTGTACACTTTCTGAATAACACTATATGTACATGTTTAACAGGGAAATAATTGATGTAGCGTGAAAATTTGATCTCACACTTCATTTGTACCCCTTTTTCTTATTAAAGAGGTGCAGTAGCAGAGCGCTTACCTCGGGAGCATAGAGTCCTTGGTTCGGTCCCAGCTTGCACCAAGTGAGCTTTGTAGTAGACAAACATCGTGTGAGACGAGGTTCTCCCGTTTCCTCTCACTTTATTCTTTCCACCACTTTCATTCGTTCTCATCATCACCGTCTCCTTTAACCTAGCCGGCATAACCGTGAGAGGTAAAATTTAAACATTTCATTTTACATATATTCATATTTTTCTCTTATAAAAACAATCTAGTTCTATCATTAAAAAAAATATATAAATGGAAATATTTTATAATTACTTATAGTCTCTTTGGGTGGAAAATAATATCCATTCATTACATAGACGGAGTGGCTTATAGTATTGGGGGAGGGGAAACCTCCCTCTTCTACAAGCAATAAAAAATTCTGGGTATGCACCTGATGCAGAATAATACCAATTGAATGCTGGATAGATGTAGTGTCTTGTAGTATTGGATCCCTCCTCTTAAGAAAATTTTCCTCGACTGACTCAAAATTTCCCCTTTTCTTATTAAATTTTCACTAGTTCATTGAGTATCCAATTCCTATGAAAGAAGTTATGTGATAAGATTAATTTAGTTATATTAAAGGAAGTGTTAGGTTTTTGCTTCTCTCTTTTTTTTTTTTTTACTTTTTCCTTCATTTTTTCCCACAAAAAGAACACACACAGCCAACAATCCAACAATGAGTGCAAGTTATCCTACTTTGAACAGACACACACACACTATTGCTACTGTATTGGTTTATTTTTGAAGAACAAAGAAAAATTTACATTTATGTTGGTCAATCAGTTAGCGCGAGAATTTCCCTGGATTTTCACATTTTATTGAAAAAAAATCTCCTTTTCCCTTTTTTACTAAATTTGCTTATGAAATTTCCCTAGATTAGGAAAATTTCCCTCAAAATATGAATACTGGTAAGTATCATAACCTAAAAATTTCTCTCTTCACGTCTTTGGTAAAACTGAGACAAAATAAGGGTTAAAGGGAGTTTAAAGGAGAGCAATTCATCAGCAGACAATGATGTTTTTTCTATGTGATTTGCAGGATGCAATAATATTCGCGATCATTGAATCAACTTCAAGAGATAGATAGAATATTCAAACTTTGTCCAAAGGCAAGTTGTATCAATAACTTAAATAATAATCTTCGTGTTTTTATTTGATATTTTATTCGTTTTAATAAATTTTATTGTTAGAAGCAAGCTTCTGAAGATTAAAGTTAAGTGTTCTCTACAATAAAAATGAGTAATCAATAAATGAGTAATCAATAAGTGTGAATATTATCCCCAGAAAATGTATTCAAATTGTTGTGAATATTAGAGGCCGTGGTGGCTTAGTGGCAGAGCGTTCACCTCTGGTATATGGGGTCCTGGGTTTGATCCCAGCTCTCGCCAAGTGAACTTTGTGGTGGACAAACATCGCGTGCGTGGGTTTTCTCAGGGTTTTCCCGTTTCCCCCCACTTTCTTCATTCCACCATTTCATTGATTTCTTATCATTATCGTCTCCTTTAGCCTAGCCGGCATAACCGTAGGACGTAAAACACATTTCATTTCATTTTTGTTGTGAATATTGTTTGTCCCTACAAAATACATTAAAGAGGTACGGGATACGTGCTGCCATGTGTTGTCGGTAGTCGAGCTTTCACGCTCATCTTAACTGTAAAAGTAAGAAACTTCTACTTCTGGTATATGATAAATTGCATAACACTTACGCAAACCTCAGTAAACAGCTCTCTTAAAGCTAACTTTTCTGTTGTAAGAGGAGACGAAAATGTTAGATATATCTCAATCTTTTGAAAGCAGCGACCTATAAAACTAAATTCCTATCATTTTTTTTTTTTTCAGTATCGTGGCCGAATCATACCATATAAGTTATCAACAAATTACTTGTAAGCAATTTATGATACGTCGTTCATATCAGAGAAAAAAGGAAGTGAAAACCAGAACGAAAAGAAGAAAAATTAAAAGATTTGAGAACTGATAGTATATATATATATATATATTGGGTGTAGCTACTTCTGTACTGACTTGAACGAACGAGTGCTTCCAATTGTGTTCGAAGAGCAATATATTTTTTTCTTTCATTCAGACATTTTCTTCTCTTGTTTAGAATTTGAAGACCTCCAAACAAATGTGGACAAGAGAACGCAAGGGGAGCTTTGTCCAATTTTTTTTAATGTAGAAAAAATATAGAAAGAAGTAGCAGATTGGTTCAAGAATAGGAGAATAATAAAAGACAAGACAGGAAAATAGAAGATAAATGGAAATGAATGAACAATAGGAATGGAGGAAGGGAGAAAAGAAAGAAAAAGAAGAGAGTATGTATTGGGAAGACCTATTTTTCATTAGTTGATCTGGTTCCGTTGATGTCCGCCACGGATGCCTTCCCGCTGCTTTCGCCTTGATGGGCATTACCACTCGCTGCCCCCCATGCCCCGCTCTACCGCGCATTACCCTGAACGTCCCCGTGCAATTCTTTTCTCGTTCGTATAAGTCCCCCGCCATGCTAACATCATCACCCGACTGCTGGTGCTGTACGTCTTTTTTTTTTTCCTTTTTCTTTTCCTTCTGCTACAGCTACAGAACACTAATTAGAACGACTAATTCTTCTCTTTTCTCTTTTTTTATTCCTTCTTTTGTCTGAATACGCATTATCAGCCCATGAACACTGGTGTTGCCATCTCTCTTAATTAGAAATATACTTTAAAAATAGGAAAGAAAAATATCAAGTGGCAATTTAATTCAAGACTGATTTCTTCTTCATTCTCATCCTTCATAATATTGTTGGTCAGAAAATGATGGGTAATCCATTTTACATTTTGCTTATAACCATTCCCACATGTCACAGAGACGTCAGTCCCGGGATATCGGGGTTGTCCATGGAACGTCAGCCAAGGGATATCGGAAAAGTACAGGCAAATCGTTCTGGTTGGCTGAAATTGGCGGGTAATTAGTTACGTGATCTAGGCCGTGCCTAGGTCATGTGGTATGATGCCATATGATCATGTGACCTCTGGGCATTGATAACAGTCATATGGTATGGTGTCACGTGATTTCTGGGTCATTGACTCAAGTTACATGGTATGACGTCATAAGTTCATAGGCTTCCTAATTTGGGAAGTTCTGTGGGTCCTAAATATATACCTCTGAAAGTTTGGAGGTCCTATCGTTCCCTTGGATAGGTAAAAAAAAAATTGCCAAAATTTGAAAATTTCATGGTTTTTAAAGTTATTTGCAATTTATGCGGAGGACCACATCTTATCCCAGTGCTTTCCTTTGTTGGATGGAGTGGGACAATCTTTTTTCCTTTCATGTTTTAAGATGCGTGCTTATAATCCTATGCTTATGTATGGATGATAATATTCCTATAGAAAGTACCTCACTCTCTCTCATGCCTATTGAGAACCACAAACGTAACCCTCGGGCTTCCTTTGATGACTGGGTGATTCAACTTTGTATAACCCTCATGTTTTAAAACGAGTTCTTATGCTTCTATGTTTCTCCGTACTACCATCTGGATGTCCGTGAGAAATCAGTCTTAGTTTATTGGGATGTCCATGGAATGTCAGACTCTGGATTTCGGTGTATCCGTAGGATGTCTGTCCTGGGATATCGGGATATTCATTGGACATCAGACTCAGAGTATCGGGATGTCTTTGAACGTCAGTCCCGAGATATCAAGATCTCTATGGAACGTCGCATTTTTGCTAGTGGGCGTTCAGTGGACATCCAATGGAAATACCATTTAAAAATTTCTACTACGAGACTGAATGACCGTTTTTAGGTTTGGAATTTGTGGGACAAAAGGATGTCCTATTTCCATGTTTTCTTTTAGTTTAGTGTCTCACGATCATGCCCCCCCTAACTTCAGCCGCCCTCTTACTTTTTTGGGCTGGCTACCGGCCTGCACGGTATTTGCCCACAACAAAAACTAGGTTGGTGACAGCTGGAATCGAACCAGGGACTCAACGCACCAGAACTGAACTCTCTATTACCAAGCCACTGTGATGCCAAAGGATATCTTGCGCAATGTGGGTTGCATCCTGATTCTTGAGTGTTGCTAACACAGACCTTTTCCTTTGAATTCTACCCAGGGTTATTGAAACCTACAATATAGAGCAATGATTCCTTTGATGCTAACCATAATATGTGGCTAAATAATTCTGGTTTCAGGTAGTTTGTAACTGCAATATATTTCTGTTTTTAATTCATGAGATCAGTGAAGATCGCTTGATTGTCTAAGTGATAGTTTACTCATGTGTTTAACTCGTGAAAAATTCGTGCTTCTTTTATGTGTCGTGTCTGGGTTGCAGCGAAGAGACAAGCGTAGGCTGGTTCCAGCATAAATTGGGTTCCTTTTGTTGAATTAAATTCATTCCTTCATGAGTACTCCTCTGTTTGAGTACTAATAATATTGTGAAATATTATATTTTCCCCTTCATTTATGAAATTGTACAATTTAAGAGTCTTTCTTTTTTTATATATTTGTTCTATCTTATAGCTATTTTTTTATAGTCACAATCTCCTGGAATTATCCTTCAAGTATAAAGTGAAGAAAAGGTTATTAATGGTAATCTATAAGCGGGATATTGTGTTTAAGATAAGGGCTATTACCACAAGAATCACTCTTGAATATCGATCTCAGAAGTCGATGCTGTGTTGCTGATCAGGGAGTGGATTTGGTACCTAGGGTAGTATACTAGTTAGTGCAACGGCAAGCTAAACTGTAGACCAGCGGTTCAGTTCAATAATAATGAAAATATTAATAGTATTAACATTGACTAATTTACATAATGCTTCAGATCTATTCTTGGTCAGCAATTAGATTCACTACACTACTAGCAAGCCACGTGTCAGTAATAGGTTGATGAGGATACAACAAGTTTTGCAACTATAGTGATGATAAACTTCTGTGCTTCTAAAGCCATCAACTCAATTGGGTGTACCTTAACTAACCGTTTCACTTTTATTTTTCCTACTACATGTTTTATTCCTCTTCATGAGCAAACGTCAAGTACGTATGCTTCCTGGAAACGTGACAGGGAAATCTTGCCTCGGATACAAATCCGAATAGTCGTTCGGATTTTATACACCATCTCATATAGCCCCGTGTTCAAAAGGGACAATAAACTCCAATTAATCCAAAATGAGAATGTAATAAAATATGTCAGTTTAACGTCCCACAGATATGTCCTTTAGGCTAAGAGAGATGGTCTAATTAACCTAAATTTTATGGTTCAATCTTCGTTGTTTTTATGTTTTTAATTCCATATTATTTAGGTCCTTTCATCCAATGTCCTAACTTTTCTTTAGTTTATCTTGCGTGTTTCTCAGAAGTTTAATTGCGTCCCGTAAGTTCTAAAGGTTCTAAAAATTGTAAGGGAAAAAAATATTGTACTATCATGGAATTTGTCTGAAGTACATCAAAATGTGAACGTACCGGAAAATGAATCAAAACGTGTTTTAAAGAAGTTACATATGAGTTAAATTGTGATATACCTCGTATTTATGCGAAGATTTGCGAAATTTATAAATAATAATTGAACGGCTCATGTGAACATAATGTTAAGCGCTACTTCCACTGGAATTGAGTTATTAGGTAGAATGGGTTGGGATTGAACCACCGAACAGTAAGTAGGTAGTTTAATTTCAAAACTGTATCTGCAGATAGCAAGGAAAATTTGTTTGTTATGTGACATTGAATTGAATAACGTGAGAATACTGAACCTTCTTTTCCATTTTACTCGAAAGTTAGAAAATGTAATGTATCTTATAATCAACTCGAGATGCTCAATTGTATATTTACATGTAAATATCTGGAATCATTTGGAAATTATAAAATGAAAATAGTCTGTACTTTTATCGCTATGTTATATGAACGAAGTATTGCAGCTAAGATTAATCATAATATTCCTATTGACCTATGTGTTCTGAAGTTATACTACAAATTGAAATAAAGTAATTATATGGCTTTATACACGTATTATTGGCAAGAAACTTCAATACTATTAGCAACAAATTTTAAATATCTATAATAATAACCTTTTTATTTAATTCTTGCATAACGAAATGAAACAAGGGTAAGTATTCCTTCCCTTTCTTTAATGGTAAAATCAATGTCCTATAAATTTAACCCTAACTGCCTATAAACAAAAACAAAATTTTCCTTTGTTTCTTGGAATGGCCTTAATTGGAAAATCTTGGAACTAATGATCTTAACAAGAAAGGATAAAAGTTAAAGGTAAATAAAAGACGCCATAATTGTTTATCTATAATTACTTCCGCACTACTGCTAATGACGAGAAACGTTTTTGTGTCCAATTATGTAGTTGTTGTCCGCCTAACAACTCTCCTAGACAGAGATGCTGAGGAAGGAAAACATGTTGATGTTGCTAGGTACAACAAGGAAGAACTGCTGCTTCCAGAAAATACAAAGCGTTGGACTCTTTTTACTATTGTTGTTTTCCTTGTATGGTTGGGTATTTGAATGGCATTTCCAGTGACGGAAAAAAGTTCAAGAAGTGCTTTGGGGATTGCGTATTGAAGCTACAGCAATAAGAGATGAGATTGAGTAACAGTTAATTAAGGAAAAAAGTAACATAGTTAAAGTTGACCCATTTGACAGATATGACAGATTCTGGCTTAAAAATGAAAATTGAATATTCATTCCCATAGAAACAAAGGTTCTCCATTAGATCTAAGAACTGTCTTTAAATCTTCCTTGTATGTACTTGGTCTCTGCTGAAAGAAATGCCATCATTTCAGCTTTTCCTTTTGGAAAGAGGAGTGTAAGGTTCTCCACCAAGGAGTCGATACGAGTCTAATAAATGGCTCGCTCGTTCAGCTCGTTTTAACTCGTTTTGAAATCATTACCTGATCAGACGGAGAGTTTCAAGTTATCTATTAGCAAATTAGTATACAATTGATTAAAATATATGTATATCTCAAATTTAAGGAAGGCAATTGCCCCTTTGCTCTCTTCAAATGATGCCACTAACTGAAAGGTCTCTTCTTCAAGACTTTCCCACTATAATTCAACACATCTCATGCTTATTTTCTTTGCGAGCGACGTAGTTCAAATGTCTTTCACAGTATGATATTCGGATACCAGGTTATGTGAAAAAATATTGAGTTTTGGAGATCAAAATTAAGAATATTTATTATTATTTGGAAAATAACACTATAAAACCACATCCATGCACCATTTTGTTCGATGATCTTCCATTTTCCCAGCAACACCATAATCCCGTTGCTATAGAGGATACCGGGGCTGGTTGGCGAACTTTTCATTCTTCATTTTTTTTTTTCTGAGCAGATAGTGGACTGTATTGCAATGTAATGGACGTGTGTGGAAAGACCAAGGTTTCCTCTGATAACTCCAACTTTGTTTGTGTTTTGTTGCTTACGGTTTTCGAGAAATAAATTTTTCTTTCATTTAAAATGAAAGTATGCCAACCAACCCCTAGTAAGGGGCTGATTGGCTGGTATTGTGGGGCTAGTTGGCATACTTTTTAAATATATTTCTCGAAAACCGTACGCAACAAAACACAAACAAAAATTGTATTTATCAGTAATAAACATTGTAGTGAAGTAAGCTATTTGTTTGAATTCTGAAATGACATTTATTGACAACGTTTAAAAGAATCAGCATTATGAAACATGAAAACTTCTTTCTTTCATTCTAGCTTGGTTGCCATGACATCGAAAGCTATAAGATTATCAAACCATATCAGTTTTAATAGGATGTAATGTAAGCTAATTCTTCATATTATTTCAAAACGTTATTAAAATAACAACTATCAAGAAACGCAGTTTATTTCCTGCTGTTCTCAAAGTAGCTAAGAAAAACTAAGAAAATTTTAACTGAATTATTGAAAACGCAGTTTATTTCCTACTTTTTACAAAAACAGTGAAAGCAATAGGGATGGGCACGAGTCAAGCTGAAACTCGACTCGACTCGAAACTCGAAGCGAATTCGAGTCGAGTTCCGAGCCGAGTCACTGTTTTGAGGTCTACTTTCGAGTCGATACGAGTCTAATAAATGGCTCGCTCATTCAGCTCGTTTTAACTCGTTTTGAAAACATTACCTGATCAGACTGAAAAGCAAAAGCCATGAGAAATATAAGCAATAATGTGGACTATTTTTAGTGTTGCTCACGATATGATATTTTTAGTGTTGCTCGCATCTCGTCTCGTTTCGATTAACCCTCCAGAGAGCGCATGTCGGTTGAAAAGACCAAGTTGCCGTTTTGATCATTGCTAGTAGGAGAAAGTATTTGGAGGTTCCCCCTCTCAGATACTCCTCAGGGAGGGGATGAGCCAAGGAATGCAGGTGGTGAGGAGGAGTTAGTTCCAAAGTGCCCGTCACAATGATAACAACAACCCAAGGTCAGTCATTTCCACCGGTGCCCAATAACGTCTTTGTATTAGATAGGACGTTTACACCGATGCGCCCTAGTGTGTTTGTTTTTTTAAACCTTTTTAGCCATGGACCCCAATGAGAAAAGGAGAATTCAACGCTTATTAGACAGTGTAGAAAAAGAAGAGAGACGATTGAATGTTACACTTGAAGAAAATTTACGAGCAGCAAGAAGAGTTCTTTTTGAGGAGAGTGAAGATGAAGACTTTTTGATATTGGGCAAGGAGAATGAATTTGATCATGTAACTCAAAGTGATCATAATACTGATAGTGAGGTAGAAGTTGATCGTGAAGTTGACGGACACAGTTTTGTCGAAGAAAATGAACCTGAGTAAGCTATTTATTATTATCTATTTGAATAAAGCCAAAGAAATAAAGTTGCATGGCAACGTTACTAATGGTGTAAATACTGTTCGCACTTCGTAAGCAAAGACAAAATTTTATTCTTTATTTTCAATAGACTGTCTGCTTTGAAAATGCTCTATTCTATGAGATTTTATTATGTTTGTGATGTATATCAGTGGGGTGATTCGTAAATTGAATATAATATATTGAATTGTATATAATATATTGAATTGAAATATATAGATTGAATTCAGAAAATATAAAAGTAAATAAGTGGCAATAGCAAGTTTATAAATATCGTATGGCCTTTAGCGATGGTAAATCACTAAATGTGTTATACTAATCAGTTAGTCTATGCCATTACTGGCAGTTATTCTTGCCTGATTTTTCCTGCACATTTTTATCTTCTACAAAGGATTACCGGTAACTGAACTACAGGTTAGGTGTGTAAGGTTTATAGGTCATGGGTTGCTACCTCTGAGCTAGATCACTGGTCATCTAACAACATGTTACTAAAACCCAATAAGTTTCAATTGCTGTGTATACATTACAGTAATTCCTCCTTTATTTTTCAGATCGAGGAAACATCAACAGCTATGGATGTTGAAGAGCATACACCTGCAGACCATCATGTCATGCAGGATACATCAGATCACATTGAAATACCTGCAACCAGATGAAGAGGCCGAGGGACTTGTGGAACAAGATCCCGGGGACGAGGATCCCGAGGAAGAGGACAAAGAGAGAGAGGAGCTCAAGGTAGGGAAGCTTGCCCCAGGGGAGCACGAGGAAGAGGGACAAGGGGAGGTCGAGGAAGAGGAGGAGAAGGCCAAGCAGAAGTCAGTGTTCTCAAGAAATTTACTAATGATGGCCAAAGATATCTGGGAAAAGACCAAATTACTGAGTGGGAAAAAATCCAGTTCCAAAAAGGGGACGCGCCCCTGCAAGAAATATTGTAACAAGACTACCTGGTCCAAAAGGGCAGGCTCGAGATGTAAAAATTCCAATTGAATCATTTTGAGTGTTTTTTCCAGATGAACTAATCGAACGTGTAGTTTTATACACTAACAAATTCATTGAAGCTATCAAAAATAACTTTTCAAGAGAACGGGATGCATTACTCACAAACGTAAACGAAATGAAGGCTTTACTTGGCCTATTGTTTTTAGCTGCCTTACATAAATCATCACACATCTGTGTTAAAGATCTTTGGAGTACAGATGGAACCGGCGTAGAAATGTTCAGATGTGTCATGAAAGAGAAGAGATTTAAATTTTTGCTGCGATCCTTGAGATTTGATGACATTGACACTCGCCCTCAAAGATTACAATTTGACAAACTAGCGAAAATCCGAGATATCTTTGACTATTTTGTTGACAAGTGTGTCAGGGCATATTCACCCAGTGAATACGTAACAGTCGATGAAATGTTAGACTCTTTCCGTGGTAAATGTCCTTTTAGGCAATATATGCCTAAAAAACCAGCAAAATATGGTATCAAAACGTTTGCCCTGTGCTGTGCTAGGACATTTTACACAGTGAGGTTAGAGGTTTACGCAGGTAAGCAACCAGCAGGTCCTTTTTAGCAAAGTAACAAAATCATCGATATTGTAGGTAGAATTGTACAGCCAATAGTTGGTACTGGCCGAAATGTGACAGTAGATAATTGGTTTATGTCAGTTCCAATGGCCAACGATTTGAGGGACGACTACAAGCTGACTGTTGTTGGTACGATACGCAGTGATAAAACCACAGCTACCACTGGTATTTAAAAGTTCAACCAATCTACCAGTGAACAGCACTATGTTCGCATTTCAGCCCTCAACTACTGTTGTTCTCTACAAGCCAAAGAAAAACAAAAATGTTCTTCTGCTTTCGACGATGCACGAGACAGATTCTATTGATCCCACCACTGGTGATGCTGCAAAACCTGAGATCTTAACCTTTTATAATCTAACAAAGAGTGGGGTTGACGTTGTTGACAAAATGAAAAACGAATACTCAGTGTCTAGGATCAGTCAACGATGGCCTCTGACCATATTCTTTTCTTTACTGAATATTGGTGCGATAAATGTGAATGTCATCTTGAAATCCAATATAGAGGAACGAATGGCTCGAAGAGAGTTTTTGAAAGACTTATCCTGGGCTCTTTGCGTTGACTACGTAAAGTCAAGGGCGGTCATTCAGCAGGTTCCTAAGGACTGCAAGGAAAACATCAAAAGAATCCTGCAAGTGAGAGGTGAAGCCCTGCCGAACGAGGCACCACCAGGTAGACGTCCAGCACCAAACGTTGAAGGTCGTTGTAGATTTTGTGATTCCTACAAAATCCGTAAAACCAAGACTTCAGGCGCTCGCTGCAAGGTATACATTTGCAGAGAACATACTCAACCTTTTGGGTGGCCTGTGCTGCAAATGACGGAGAAGAAAGTGAAATGATCAAGCTTAAGTTTTGCGACCAATAGAACCCTGCTATTGTGTTACTGTGGACCTCCGCTGTTTCCTTAACATCCTATCTATAGACATATAATCAGAAAATGATTTATTAGCTATAAGTTCGTATTAATCCATATCTTATAAAAAGGTACATATATCCATTACATTTTGATTTATAAAGTTCAACAGTAAAAATTATTATACCGCTTGATTTATTTTTACCGTATGCAATTTTCTATTTTTGTAATGTAAAATTTGCTTTGTACATTTGATTTCCATCAATTCTGTGTTTTTGTTTAAGAAAAAAATTAACTAGGTCAAAAAGACCGATGCGCCCATCCGTGTCCGTAAGACCGATGCGCCCTCTCGAGGGTTAACTAGACGACAATGGATTTTTATAACGATACTGCCTCAAATGTCGTGAACACCAATATAAGTAGATAGTCTTATCATCAAGACTCAGACATGCGCGGTCGAAGTTTTGAGCCCAAGCAGATGCCCAACCCGGGCAGTGATGTCAACGGGCTCAGCTTGGTTCAACTGAGCAAACAGCTCGAGCCGGCTCGGTTAGAATGAGCCACTGACTCGGCTCAGGTGAGCTATCGGCTCGAACCAGCACGGTTGGGTGAGCTGTTGGCTCGGCTCGATAGTGAATTAGCTGTGAGCCAAGTCCTCGAGCCATTGGCAACCCTAAACCCGGACCGAACAATTTTGAAAATGTTTGGCCGGCGCCATATAGCTTTTAACAATTTTTGGTTCGAGCCCGAATACTTGCTTCTCCGGAACTCAAATCCAGAATCTTTTGAACGATGTCCTTGCCTCCTATCTTTCACGACTACCAAGGTCAGCAGTCAACTAGGTTTTAGTATTCAGATACAAACCACTTGTCTTTCATATTTATACATGGTGTTATAATAATAATAATAATAATAATAATAATAATAATAATAATAATAATAATAATAATAATAATAATAATAATAATAATAATAATAATAATGTTTATTTCTGTTCCATGAACAGTCTAACGGCAAAAATACAGCACTTTATCAGACAAGATTTAACACAGATTGCGTACAATGTAAGCTACATACTAAAACAATAAAACATAATGATAAAATAAAATAATATCGGATTAATAATTCCTTGTCAAATTAACACCAAATATATTTCGTCTCAAAATAGATACATCGTCATAAATACTAAAAATAATATTTGTCAAGCTCTCAAATTCATGCTTCTATACTGATAGAAATAAATTAAACTAAATTAAAAGAATTGGTCAATCTTCTTAAAATTACAGTTTTCAGGTTCAAAGGAACTAATGTTGATCTATTTCTTGTATTATACATTGGTACCCTTATACCTATATTATGCAAGCAATATTCACTATGATAGCTATTGTCTAGTAGTTTCTTAATAAAATATCTTTCAATAAGCTTTCCCCTGTCGCTCAATGCCTGCAATCCCCAAAATTGACTCCAATATTCATAACTACGTGAGTAGTAGTCTCTATTCATTTTATGGCATAGTAACCTAATAATAATAATAATAATAATAATAATAATAATAATAATAATAATAATAATAATAATAATAATCTGTTGTAATAGTAGTAGTAGTAAGTATCATTGATAATAATTATATTGTCTATGTAGGATATTTGAAGAAGGTACTTGGAACTAAACACAACATTTGGCTCGTTTTGGCTCGACTCGACTCGAAACTCGAATCAAATTCGAGTGGAGTTGGAGGAAATTTTTCGAGTCGAACTCAAAGATGTCTCTTTCGAGTCGAGTCGAGTTTCAATGAAATCTCGCTCGAACTCCCTCGTGCCCATCCCTAGAAAGCAATAGCTAGGCCAGTGATGCAAATAAGCAACAAAATTTTACTAGCCCAAGAAAAAACCTACTAGCCCACATTCCACAGTAGAGATCATTTACTTGTCTTCGGTATGATATTAAATACTCACCCGCACCGATGAACCACTCGCCCCGGGCGAGTGGGCGAGTGGTTATTTGCATCCCTGAGCAGGGACGTACGCAGGAATTTATTTCGGGAGGGGGGCCTAAAGCGTTTCGGTTGTCCAAATACAATTTGAGGCTAAATTATATGAAATTTTCTAAATTTGCCCCTAAAAGTAGACTACGTTTACAAAAAAGTCGAGATTTCGGAGGGGGTCCGGACCCCCAGGACCCATCCCCTGCGTAGGCCTCTGTCCGTGAGCTAGGCGTATATTTTTGTAACAAAAGAGCATATACAAATTATGCTTGACACTGAGAATTGAACAACTGAGAATTAGACCTATTCAGAAAATTCAGTCACAGTTATGACATGTGTAAAATGGCGAATCATCTGTGCACTTTACATGCGCTAATGCTCTGCAAGACACACACTGGATTCAATTCTCGCTTGGACAGCTGTTGGTATATGCATCCAGGGGCGAATCCAGTGGGGACGATCGGGGCAATCGCCCCCCACCCAGAAGGGGAAACTTTCCTATTTTATATATATAAATAAAACACATCCCAAAGGTTGGAACCCTTAAAAGTAGCAGTATGGCAACCCACCGCCCTACCCCACCAGAAGTCGGTCCTGGATCCGCCCCTGTATGCATCCAAACACACAATGCAGAAATCTTCCTCTTCATCAGATTTTTTTTCTTTTCTTGTTCTTTCTGGATATCTGTCTTCCATTCTTTTGCTTCTTTTTCTCCCCCAAAACATTCTTCTTTGTTCCAATGGAAGGAGCAGTAGCTTTGGCTTGCCTTGACTTTGCTGCTCTCTCAGCAAGGGCATCATGTACAGGCGTGTTGGTTAAGGTAGCCGATGTTCTCTTTCTGGAGCTATCACGAGCTTCTTTCCTGGCGCCAGATTTCGGAAATGAACGAACCTTCCATGTTAATAACACACGTGCTCTTTATTTCCAAAAGTGGCATAATGGTCCGAATTCAACCAAAAACAATAGTTCTTGTGTCGGCACTAACACAAACATATGTACCAAAATTCAACTAAATTGATTGTTTTACGGGAGTTATCGTTAGCGAGATGGACAAACGGAGACACACACAGAGACATCAAGCTGATTATGGTTTCCATTTGCGTTTCAGAGGTAGTAGATAGGGATGGTATCGAGACGAGACGAGACGAGACTCTGTACAGTCTCGGTCTCGTCTCGGTTGATAAATAGCGGTCTCGATCTCGGTCTCGTCTCGAGTAAAAAATCACCGTCTCGGTCTCGGTCTCGTCTCGGTCAACAGATGCTCGTCTCGATCTCGATCTCGGTCTCGAGTACCAAGTCTCGGTCTCGTCTCGAAAGTCTCGAAGTAAATGGTGTGAAATTAAAATAGTGAAAGTATTATTCTCGTACAGTCTGTCGTTTCCGCTTATTTTTTTCCTTTCATTTTTGACTTAGAATTATGGTATGGTGTACCTCTTCGTAGCTAATTTGCTAGTGCTAATGTTTTCCATGCGTGTATTCCAGGTTGAATGATCAGTGGGTATATCACCCTAAAACCCTAATAGTAACCCATATTTCACTTTCAGCAATAGACTTTGTCTCAGATAGCCTCAATACTGCCTATACGACTTCCATTAAATTTGATCCACTTTTACCCTACTTTACCTAGTAAAAGTTATATATATATATATATATATATATATATATATATATATATATATATATATATATATATATATATATATATACAGGGGCGGATCCAGGATATGATCAAGGGAAGGGCTGAACCATATTTTGCCGTTTTATCCAGTGTAAAGCAGGATTGATGCCCATTTTAGCCCGTGTATATCTGAGCGTCAAAGGGGGGCTATAGCCCCTATTGCCCCCCTTGGATCCGTCACTGTATATATATATATATATATATATATATATATATATCGCAGATCCTAGGGGAGGGCTATAGCGACTTTAGTCCCCCTTAATGCTTAGGTATACACTGGATAAAATGGGCTTCAATCCTACTTTCTTTACACTGAATAAAGTGGTTGGCTGTATATATATATATATATATATATATATATATATATATATATAGAGAGAGAGAGAGAGAGAGAGAGAGAGAGAGAGAGAGAGGACGGCCCATTTTAATCTTTCCACGAAGATATCTCGAAAACGATTGAACATTAATGAACCGAACAAAAACTCAAATAGAAAATGCCATGGGGCACACCGAACGGTGTTGTCGCGGTGCCTCTCGGGGCCGCCCTTCATGGGATCCCAGGACCAAACTTTAAAATTTCAAATGGAAACATAGGGCGAGTAATACCTCCTTCCATAGATCTTTAAAAAGCGTTGTGGCAAAAGATTTTTCATATCGGTCACCGTATTCAAGATGGCCGCCGAGACGTGGTGCCCGTATCTGATTAAACGTCCAGTACCACTAATATGAAAGCAGTTGGAGATAAACGAACAATCAAAAAGTGAAACAGGAAAGGCATGGGGCGCGTCTAGTAATGTTCTCGCAGTGCTCCCAGGGATGACTTTCAAGGGGGCCAAACTTAGAAATTTGAAACCGAAATATTGGTTAAGTCATACGTCTTTAATAAATCTTGAAACACTAAACAGTGTTGTTGCAAAATATTTTTCATATGGGTCATCGTTTTCAAAATGGCCGCCAAGACATGGTGCCTGTATCAGATAAAAGTCCAGTACCAGAGTTGGCGTGGGTCAGTGAAAACTTGACCTACGACCCACTGACCCACCACCCACCGTGGCCCACTCTGACCCACGACCCACCATGACCCACCACACACTCTGACCCACCATCCACCATGACCCACTGTGACCCACCACCCACCGTGACCCACTCTGACTCACCGTGACACACTACCCACTATGAACCACTATCATCCACTGTGACCTACTCTGACTCACCAAAATTCATGGTCATCAACTCTGAACACGACCCACGGCCTCTTCTGTACTGACTAAAGAGTTTACACTTGTAATGAAACAAGAATGTGAAATTATCACTAATCAGAGTTTGAATTTCTAGTCAATCGCTCAAGCACCACTCTGTTACAATAACGGTGGATCTAATCTTTACAATATCAAATGGCAAATTGTTTGTCAGTGAGGAAATTGAAGCACTTCGAGATGAAGGGGAATTAGTGTGTGCCTAAAATATACTTGTACTAAGAGAGTATTCTTGCAATTGTTAATTTCTGAACGCGTTCCAAAAGAAACTTCTATTCGCAGGAAAATACCCCTGTACAATATGGAAAAGGTTATGGTTTCTCAGTTCACAGTATTTTTCTCACAAAAGACTTGAAAAATCAGTTTTTCATAGTGTATAAAGGTGTTCGGGTACCCTCTGTGAGAGCATCTCCATAAAGTATACTCATAATTGTAATTTGTGTAATCATTAAAACACCACGTTAAATTTAACAAATATGCATAATTGCAATTATTATGAATATTTATTCAAAGTAGTTTACCTAAAGCAAAGAAGAGACTTACTAAAAATTAGGTACAAAGTTGAATAACACAAATAAGCCATTAGTAATACAAGTATACATATTCCATAACTCGTAATTATCCTCCTTAAAACAAATCTGAAATCGGATTTATTTCCTGTTGGTAACTTTTTGGCGGTAAATCATGCGCAGCGGAAAGATGTCCGTCATTCAGCCAAGAAATAACTAGCTCGTCTACTTTGAGCATGTCTAGCGGTGGGCCATTAACATTGATGAACAACAAGTTAGACAATGTTTGAGCACTTAGTGTATTTCTAATTGCAGTCATCTGTAAATTCATAAGGGGAAATCCCCCTTCGCACTCTGTCGTGGAAATTGATAATATTTCTACCGATTTCTGCAACTCCTCATCGACAATCTGCTTGTTAGACTTAAGTCTGACAACGAGTTTTCTTGGTCAGTTTTGAAATACTCAGCAAGAAGTATCATCTCTCTATCACTACACAACATCTTTTCCATATTGACCAATGTCAACTCATGGAGAACAGAAACTTCATCTACCACGCCTTCGATAGGGAATCTTGTGAATAAATTATCAATTAAAGCCTGATAAACTGATGATTTCTTATTTGTTTATAAATTTAATTTTTATAATTACACATGAAGGTTTGATGCCATTACCAAGTTCCCTCCCCCGTCTAGAAAGCGAAAGGGAACGAGGTTCCTGGAAAGTGTTCAGAGGTGAATGGGAATTTCCCTCCTTCTTCCCCTTCAATTACCACACTGATGTTTGCCATGTGCCAAATTACGATGAATTTCAATTAAATATCATAGTATAATTATTTCCTTGTTCCATTATCGATACTTTTCGGTGGAAAAAGGACGAAATTTGAAAGTTCCAAATCAAGGTAAGTAGTCCAACATAAAGGGAAAAAAGTGTAAAATTTTCCATATAATTATGCATACAATCCAAACTTAAAATTTCCGTGTAATTAAGCTTACAGTATAAATTTTATGCCTTTTTTTCTCACAACTTTATGGGTTGATTGCCCTGTGCTGTAAGCGGTCCAAATAATAAACATAAGCTTTAGCAACTATTATAGTAGAAAGCAATGGATATATGACGCCAAGCACTGTATTTTTTGTTTCTGATTTTTTTCTTAAATAACATCGATCGTTTTCGATCATTTTTACAAACCAACTTACTACCAATTTTCCATATATAGAAAGTGCTTCCCTTAAAGGAGAATTTTAAAAATGCTAGGATACATTCTGTTTATTTTCAATAAAGAGTTAATACACTGAATTTCAGCTCCCTAAGTTTAACGGCGTGCGAGATACTAATTTTTTTTCCGCAAAAATTCGGATCCTCACTACATCCTTAGGATATTATGCATTATAATGAAAGCAATAACATCCCAGTTTGGATTAAGGCCTAACTATATACCAAAAGTAATTTCATTTGACTTTGCAATTTGACCGTGCTGATACATTCACATAGTTGCATTCAATTCTTATATAATAATTTATATATTATAGTGATTCAAAAATGTATTTTTTCCAGTAGTTAGCACCTCTAAAAACACACAGGTCTCGAAAGCCAAGTAGTAGTATAAGTCCTATTTCTATTATTACAATTAAAAATATCAATATCCAAAAGTGCCTGAAGTTCTTTTTCTCACTTGGTTAGATTTACTCACCTCAGGTAAGTAGACAGAAACAAATGGAAAAGGAAGGAAAATGAAGGTCTTGAAAGTAAAACGAAGACAAATTTACCAGTCTTCAGAAGATACTGTGTACAATGCAGTGAGCAGAGTGGGTTTGTAGACCATAATGAGTCGGTGGGTCGCAGTTGGTCATGGTGGGTGGTGGGTCACATGCTGTTGACCCACGACCCACTGACCCACTCAGAAAACTTGACCCACTGACCCACTCCATCTCTGTCCAGTACCACTAGACCCCTAATATGAAAATAGTTGGTGATAAATGAACAGAATAAAACTCGTATAGGAAAGCACAAAGTGTATTTATCATTCCACAGCTCAAGTTAAATGCAACGGAGAAAAAGATTATTAAAGAATAATTGACATGATGCAAAAGAGGAAATGATAGAAAATTATCTTTCCGATCTCTGTCCGTAAGTGGGTGAAGCGGGAATGAATGGTAAAATCTCAAATGAGAACCTCACTTTTATTTGCAATAGATATGGTTTGTCTGAAACACTTGTGTGTACAAATGACTGGTACTATAATGAATAAAAATAAAGTGAAATAAGGTGAATAAAAATAAGGTGAAATTCAAGTTTAACAACATTTTGCCTGCCCCTTCGCCCCTGATAATTTATCGCAATGCGTGCAAGATTTTTGTCGTTACTAAGGATCACAACTGAAATTACCAAGTTATTCGGAATGTAACTGTGGACAACATCTCAGTGAGACTCATATTTTATCAGATGCAAGAAGACATAGAAGGAAAAGAAGCGAACCAATATCATGCAGACGACTGTTGAACAAAACCAACGTTTGTAAATATTGTTTTAAAATTGTATTGTTCGACAAATTTTTTTCGCATTTCAGTTGATTCATTTTTGCATCAAACCTTTGCCTGCAATCAAAATGGAAGGTACCGTACCATTTAACAAGAATTTTACATACTTTATCGCATTACAGACATATTTATTTCTTATAAAAACATATTTCAAATAACTTTGTTTCGTAGATACAATTTGCAAAAACTAAGGTTCTCATCTGCAATTCTACGGATCCTTCCCGCTTCACTCACTTACAGAGTGAGGTTGGAGCAATAATTTTCTAGGAGTTAGATTTCTTCCTTTCCATTATGGTACTTTCACTCTAATCATTTTTTTGATTGTTGCAACATTCCCGAGATATAGAATGATAAATACCCTCTGTGATTTCCTATTCGAATATTTGTTCTGGTGTTTTCATATTAGTGATACTGGACGTTTTATCTGATGCAGGTACCATGTCTTGGTCATTTTGAAAACGGTGACCCATATGAACAATCTTTTCTCACAGCACTCTTTAGTTTTTAAAGATATGTCAGACGAGGTATCACTCACCCCATGTTTCCATTTACAATTTTGAAGTTGCGCCCTTGGCCCCCATGAAGGGTGGCCCTGGGAGCCTCCGCGACAATATCAATCGATGTGCCACATGACATTTTCTATTTGAGTTGTTGTTCGGTTCATTTATGTTCAATCGTTTTCGTATTAGTGGTACTGCATGTTTTACTGTATCTGGTAGAGGCAGCATGTCTTGGCGGCCATTTTAAATACAGTGCCCGATATGAGAGATCTTTTGCCAGAACGCTTTTTAGTTTTTAAAGATGTATCGAACGAAGTACCACTCACCCCTTGCTTCCATTTAAAATTAAAGTTGGGCCCCGGGAACCCATGCAGGGCGGCCCTGGATGGCACCGCGACCATATATTATATATATATATATATATATATATATATATATATATATATATATATATATATATATATATATATATAGAGAGAGAGAGAGAGAGAGAGAGAGAGAGAGAGAGAGAGAATTCTATTTGCAATTAGCAATGGATTTTGTTTCGGGAGAGGCTTGAGGAACGAGTAAGAAACATTTGCGTTGTACGTGCAATGCAAAAAAATTATCACAAATTTATTTCGGGAGGGGTTTGAGCCTGATAACCACCCCCTAAATACGCCACTGTACATCAGTCAACCGTTCTCATATTACCTAACACAGCAACGAAACAAATTTTGAGTGAAGGCATTTTAGTATATATCAATATCAATATTCGAGACGAGACCGAGACTTTCGAGACTGACCTAAGTCTCGTCTCGGTCTCGTCTCGATTTATAGAGGTCTGTCTCGGTCTCGGTCTCGTCTCGGTATTTAGAAGTCCGTCTCGGTCTCGGTCTCGTCTCGGTATATAAATGTCCGTCTCGGTCTCGGTCTCGTCTCGATAATTCGAGACGAGACCGAGACGAGACCGAGACTAGTCTCGGTCTCGGTACCATCCCTAGTAGTAGAGTCCAAGTCCAGTTTTATCTCGATTTCGAAATTTTGATAGTAATCCAATACGTGCATGTTATCCTATAACATGGAAGTGAAAGATTGATAGGACTTGTAAACAACATAACATTAAACAAACAACGTAACAATATAAGTAAAAGAACGTAAAATTCCACACGCAGTTGGTTAGTGCACTTGTCAACCATCCCCAAATGCTATACGCCAACTAACCCCAAGCACATATTGTGCAACAAAGTCGTAATTACTCCTCAATTGTTTGGCATTTACGTTTTATTGTTTGAATATTCATAAAAACAAAGTTCAAACCTAACTAATGCTATATTACTTACTTCTGTACTCAAAGAAGTGACGATTCTGCGAGGTTATAACTGAGAACTGAAAAAATACTTCAGACTGGCATAAATACTCTTTATCTAATAGGTGCTCTTATACGTAAATTACAAATTCCATATGAAGGTGGCAGCAGCACCCACAGGTCGCTCTTTTATGATAGCAGCTACAGCGCATTGTGTTAATTAATGAAAGAGTTATATGCAGTTCGTCAACCAGCCCCGGTCTCCCCTACAGCACTTTTATGGTTTCTAGTTAAAAAAATTAGGACGCCTGGTTTTCACAGTCCACTAATCCAACACTGCTATCTGTGGTTTTTCAGGTGGTACGTCGTGTATTTTTGGTTCTAGATCGACGATCGTTTTCCACCTGCATATCGACCTTGAGGAGGCTGGCAAAAAGACTGGTGAAACGATTGTCGATCTAGATTTAAAAAAAAAAAAAAAAAAACGTATAACTTGAAAAATATAGAGAGAATGCTGAACTCTCATCGTGAAAGGTTAAAGCGACGAATAACTCAACAAAATTCACCATTTAGCTTCAATTGTCAACTGCCAAATGACATCAGGGCTGACCCGCTGCGACTCATGTATCCTGAGATTTATTACGCTAACGCTATCTCGTGCTCAAAAAGATCAACATTTTTTTCCAACAGTATGATATTCAATATTTATGCAAATAGTCAAGGGCTCCAATCCCACGGGGGCCGGGGGACGAGGCCCCCAAAGCTCATTTGGGCCCCCGCATTGTATTTATGAATATACAATATTTGACAAAGTTTAAATGCAATTTGTCTTTAAAATCCTCATATATGCCTTCTGCATCTGAATGGGCCTCCCCAAATTTACAGAGAAATCGCCGCCCTTGCAAATAGTCATATCTATTACGTATGAGATTCCATATTGTTTGTCACCCTCTATCCACACGATTCCTGGTTTAGGACCAATTATCATTTCCTCTTTTTAAAGACCAATAGTTTCTTCAGAACTTTGCTTCTGAACATGCTCAAACAAACTATATTCACAATTTCACAAGTACTTTCGTATGAAATTCATTTGTAATGAGTTTGGTTTATTAATCAATACATTATATATATATTTAATCTTTTTGTTTGTGAGTAGTATGATGCAGATATTGGTTCATATAGTATGTTATTATGGGGTATACCTCACCCCTTTGTTTTATTGTAAGGTTATAAAAGGGATGTGGGGTGATAGAACGAAAATATGCAAAGGGGTTTAGATAATAGGCGATATCATAAACTTATTTTATAACATAAGCATTTATGAATAGGTGGAGTCGTAGAAAAAACATACGATTGGGGAGAACACATGCATTTCTTTGGCGGTCATGTTTGCAGAATCGTTATCAAACGTATTTCTTATGTAAGAATAATAATACTAGAAAGTATAATATATAAATACAAATGAAGTAATAATAAGAAGAACCTTTAATGTTTGCAGAATTGTAATCAAATTCTAAACATATTGAAGAATTATATACAAATATATACAAGGTAAACAAGAATCAGAATACTTGCAGAATTGTAAAAAAAATGCTAAACGTATGAAAAAGAGAATAAAAGGAATTATTTACAAATACAAACGATGTGAGGGTAACACAAACCGACAATGTTTGCAGAATTGTTACCAAATGATAAACTTATGGTGAACAATAAAAAGTTATTATTATGTACTAATACAATAGGAAACGAACTTCTTTAAGGAATGTGGAAAAGTTGCATTTGGACTTACCATCTGCACACTAACACTTCTCACGTAACACTATTTTTTTTGCATAGCTTCACAGTATGATGATGCCATTGAAAAAGTGGAAGAGGTATCGTGTTTGAACACACATCCTGGCGCAAAGGTGTGATGTGTTTTAAAATAAGCCTAAATACTAGTGTTGAAACTTTCGTATAAAGTTATGCAAACGATGGAGCAAAATCAGTATAAGTACACTAAGAGCGCTGTTAGCGATCAGAGTGTTGCACAGAAAATAAGGTTGGAGGATTATTCTGAGCCTCTGGATACATAGTTTAATGAAGCACAATTAGAATCTTATGAAACTAGTGTAAGCATATATCCTTGCTAATATTCGGAAAGTGAGGAAACGAGCGAAACTTCAGCTGGCGACAGCGAAGTGTTTGCACAATCAAAAGATGAAATTGTTGTTGTTTGACGGGGAAGACGAGGAAGCTCTTGACGTAGTAACACCTGTGCTGTCGCCGATACCGGAGCCTACACCCTCGGCAATAATTTGACCGATGTGTCGATGTGGATAGAACAATGTATACAATGTGTAAAAAAACAGTATTGAAAAATAGTAATCAAATTTTAGTTTATGATCTAATGCTTGTTATAAACCTGATAGTGTAAAAGGGCTCCTATTCCTATGTGAATATTCTGATTATAATGCACTTGGAGCTCATGCATGGGCAGAGTTAATGCGCCATGGTGTCAAGCGAGACATTTTTTTGCATGTGTGCAAACATTCATGTGATTGATAAAGAAATACGTGTACAATTTAATATTTCATATAGACTATTTGTGATTGTAAGAGTTAGTTGCGAAGAATTGGTGAATATGTTTTTACAAAAAGATATAAGTTCCTTATATCAATGATACTGAGTGAATTGTCATTGTAAATACTGAACAACATAGTACAAAATGTTCTGTGATATTAGTTTGTGTATTTAGTGTATTGAAGATAATGTTAATGCAAATTATGTCTTATATATATACTTACGTTATACTCCATTGATGGTGAACTCTGAGAACATTGGTGCTTCTGCAGGCCAGCATTTATCCAATGTGAAAATTCTTCTTGAATTATTTGAATAAGAACATAGTAAAATGTCAATTACAAACTGTGTGCGAATGTCTTATTGAAGAATGCAGAATTTATTGGTTAAATTGTTCCGTTTTTGTTGCAATGGCCCCGCGTAGCGTAGTCGCTAACGTTCTCGCCTTTGGTGCGAGCGGTCCCGGGTTCGATTTCCGGTGGGATCACTCGGTCGAAAAAGTGTTACACGCTTTTTCAGGCCACCCATCCTGAATGAGGTATTCTTGGATTTTCCTCATTCACACCAGGCAAATGCCGGGGTGGTACCTAACTTATAGATCCCAGGCCGCTTCCTCCTTCCCTTTCCCCGGATTGTGTGCTCACCGAGGGACGTCATCCCTCAAATCGTGAAGGGCTAAATGGCCTTAGGTGCCGAAAGCCCGGAAATCTAAATCCTAATCCTAATCCCCTTTTTGTTGCAACTTTAATGTTAAATTTGACCATGTGTGAATCAGTACATAATTAATAATCAAGAATTTATGTTTCCAGATAAAGAAATTATATTTCGTAAATTGTTTAAGTACACAATAACACAGTAAATTGCATTGTTTGATAAGATCACCAGTAGAATATAATATATTGTCATTAGGATGATAAAACAAATTGGATGGTTAATGTATTTACATGGACTAAGTTGCAATAATAAGTGCGGTTAAGCTGTGCCACATATACTTAAAATTGTTATCAACTCTTTTGATTAAAAGATTATTCCATTAGGTAATGTTATTGATTTTGAAAGTAAACGATATCCACCACCGAATATATTTCATGATAACGTAATTAATGATTTGTGTTATTTTCATAGTACTACTAACAATAATGTTTTGAAAAATAGAAAGTGCATTATATAATGCACTACATTTATGTTATTGGTGGAAACATAAAAGATCAACAGCACTAACTAATGCATTGTCAATGTTGTAACATTTCGATTTCTTTTATATTCTGTTACAAGAGATCACAAGATAAAAAATTGTAAATAAATTGTTTATTGTTTTAATCTACATGTTTACCTTTTTAAATATTTTGATACATAATTGAATACAATTTGATGTTGTGTTTGTTATTTTTATTGAAAAATTTTAAACATTGTTGGAAAGATTTCTTGCAAACAATACGATAAAAGAAGAATAATACAAAATATCCACATGGCATAGACTCGATATTGGAATGGGTAATGAAATACTATCAAAGTAAAAACCTCGTTGACGCTTATCGATGCAGACTCACACTCAATAGATCCTGTAGAATCACAAGTATCGAAGTCTATTTCAAGTCCAGCTGGTAATTGTACACTTTAAGGTAATTTGTCAATGAGGTATTTCCCACACACATTTGCACTAGTCATTTTATCACGAAGTAATACCTTTAATACTTCATCAGTATACATAATTTTAATCACAATATGTATGTTTGGTCTGGCTTACGTATATAAGGTGGCCAGAAGGCAATGATTAAAAGCCGGACACATTTACTTAGAAAGCCGGACTTTATGAATTTGTAAACTTCTTCCCCACATATGACAATTCAATTCATTAATTACGTTTAGGCGTTTTTGGCTCAAGTAAGCTGGGAAAACTGCATTTAAAAATGGCTACACTTACATGTTAAAATTTTTACCTCGTTAATATTTCTCTGCTTCACGAACGGCTTTCAATATATGCTTGTTCTGCAAGAATTCTTTAAATATGTCACTGCACGTTTCATTCTTACTTTTCCCTTCAAAATTCAAATAAACTTAAAGTTTGGACTTAACTATGAATATATTAAGTCGGTTGCGTTCTATTGTCCAAGCAGCATTCATTAATGAAACTATCCGTTCGCAGTAAGCATTACTACTTTGTATGAAAAGAATATATGAGCCGATTTTCTTCAAATTCCCAAAAGCTTTTTCGCTTGGTATTTCGCACGAAATCTTTCTTCAACAGTTGTACAGTTCTTGAACATATCTGAGGCTGCTACTTCTTGAAACACCTTGAATTCTTCGTAAAGTTCATTCATGTCAATGGATTTAATATTACACACCTCAACAGAATTAACAGTCTTCGAAAGAAAAATTGGGATTTCCAAGCGAAAGCAACAGGAATCACTTATGTAAACTTGTTTCACTAAAATCATACCGTTCGCGAATCTATTGGCGAGCCCCTTTATAAAAATTCAAAAAATAAGATTCGCATTTTGCTTTATCACAAGGAACTGATAGTTTCATCTTAGAATTAACAACATATCCAAAGAATTTGTCTGTTATTCCATCTGTAAGCTATTTATCTAGATCTTTCAACATCGAATAAAGTGTTGTAACAGTACAAATATTAGTTTCGAGAGTTTCGATGACAGGAGAAAATAATTTGAGCACCATCGAACCATCAGAATAATGGGAAGTTAAACATTTATAATAGGACAACTGAAAAGCAGGACAAATGGACGTCCGGCTCGACTATTAAGACGAACACGGAACAGGACCTCCAAAAGCCGGACTGTCCGGCCAAAAGCAGGACATCTGGCCGCCCCATACGTATACCACGTATGGGTATACTTTTACATATTCACCATAGAGTAATCCTTCATGCCTATACAACAGTATTTTTCAAAATGGTATTTACAATGTGCACACTTAGACACATGGAAAGCTAATCACGAATACTTAGATCCCTCTAAATCCTATAAATTGAGGGTCAAACATCAAACTGTACGTACGTATGCCACCAGTTAGAATTTTACTATTAATACGTACATTAGTATTAAAAAAGTGTAGATATTTACACTGTACATTATTAAGCATTAAGAATACATAATCAGGTAAGCAGTCTCAGGTAAAGTTATAGAATGTACTTGCCAGTCGATAATACAGTGGCTTAAACGATATCTTGACTCTTTCAATTGCGTGATTGTTCATAAAAGAAGGCCGTACTAATATTACTAGTACATTTACGGAGCCTGTGAAATTATTCTGAGATAAGTATGGGGACGTTAAACTAAAGTGATTTAATTATTATTTGATTTTAGTATTCCCTTCTTGTTTTGCGAATTTCGGTAACGGCTAGAAATGGGTAAGTGACTGAATGACTGACTACTCTATCTTTACAATGTAAAAGTAAGTAAATGAGTGACTGACTGATCAAAACTCAGGCTTAACCACTTAAACTAGAAACTTTAAGTTTTGACAATACATAGGATTTGTGACGTAAGGTGCTACTAATAAAGAATTTTTGGAAATTCGACAAAGGGGGAAATACGGGGTAATTATACTAAAGCATCCATATCTCGTAATCTCTGAATGTTGCGAGCATGAAATTTGGTATTAGGACTTCTCATTTGAAATAAAAAGAAACGTATTTCAGTGTTTTTTTATACTTGACCTAGAGTGGAAGGAAATGTGGTAAGAAGGGACAAGAGGTGGGGATTACAATTATTATAATAAGATGTCCATATCTCAGTCTTTTAATGTTAAAGACATTAAACTAGGTCTTTGGACTTCTTATTTAAAATAATACTAAAGCGTTCTTTGATTTAAGTATTCTTTGATATTTAATTTAGAAGGGAAGAAAGGGTGTGAGAAGAAAAAAGTGATAGGAATTACAATTACTATTATCATAAGCTATCCGTATCTCAAAAACTCTTAAGGACAATTTTTTTTATTCAAAGAAAAGAGATTGTGGATTAGGATTTCCTAATATTCACAATATTATATTGCTTGCCCAGGTGAAATTTATCTATACATTGCGGTCTTTAGAAAATGATCAGTTTTTGAAAGAAATGGTGATTGTATCCAAGCTCAATAAAATAGAAGAAAAGATAGTAAATAAACTAAATATTGAAAGACCTTATAATTTAGTGGTGCTTAACCAGATGAAATCTAAGTTAAAGGTTAAAGGATAAGTGTTTTGGTATGTGGAAGGATAAAATAAGTCAGGGCAAAGGTATTCAGTACTTTCACAATAACCCCATTTCTAATTGTTTTCTTTTCGATGACAGTGTTCTCCCAGATAACAGGTTTGTTGACGCTCTAAAGATGCGTACGAATACTTATGGTGTGAGGGTAGTTCTTGCTAGAGCCCAGCCAAACTTAAACGTTGAATTTAGAGTCTGTAGGGAGCCATGCGAAACAATTGCCTACATAGTGGGTAAATGTATCCAACATGCTAATCGCAGAATTTGTAGACACAATCAAGTTGTTAATATCTTGGAGACACGTTGTCAAATTAAGGGGTTCAAGACTGGAAAAGAATTGGAATTTGACACAGTAAATGGTAAACTTAAACCAGATCTAGTTATCGAAGATCTCAATCACAGATACATCTTAGATTCTACAATTAGATTTGAATTGGCAATATGGAGGAAATTGCATTAGAAGAAAAAATAACAAGTATGAAGTTTTAAAAGATAAATTTAACGATAATAAAAACTGGGAAATATTACCAATTGTTATTGGCTCTAGAGGAGCGATAACCAAAAGCGCCAATAAAATTTTTAAGAAACTTAATGTGCCTAATTTTATTGTAAAACGTATTGCTGTAATAGCGCAAAAATCGAGTATTGAAATTTTAAACGCACATTTAGATTATACTAACTAGTTTTATGCTTTTATGAAAGTGAACATTTAAAGTAATTTTATCATACTATCTGGTATTATGAGAATGTAAATAAGAGTGAATTGTTATTTTAATTTGTTTTGGCACTTTTAATTAATTTATTATTGTATTTTAATGTATGTCGTTCATTTTAGTATGTGTTATTCCAAGTATCAAATTCCAACTAGGTTTTATTTTCTAATGCAGTTCAGTTGCTCTTCAAGTAGAATATGTAACTTCTTCTTCTTAATAATATCTTCTTAATTATCCTGTTATTGCAATTTAGTCCAAATGTATAAAACTTATTTATTCTTGTTGTGGGAATTTTTTAGATTGACTTTGATGTTTTTGTCTGATCTTTTGTAGTAGTCTATGTCTTGTGTTATTTTGTGGATGCAAGGATCATTGTTCAGTTGATTATTCATACTATTAAGGAAATAAGAACATTAAATATCCAAAACGTAATATGCACGGAGGCATTAAGAATGTTAAATTTATAGTTAGAGTTGTGTTTATTTAAATTTTAAATTTGACATTAATGTTGTCAGAGACTTAATGTAATTGCATTAAAAATCTAGTTTCGTACATTTTTTAAAATTTATTTATTTTTGTGTGCAATGTTAGTTCTGGGATCGTTTCATCCACAAAATAAATGTATCACAGAGCACGTTTGTATTTTATTCCGGTAATGATATATTGTGTATTAGTGTACTTGTTATGTGTATTTGTGTTAGTGTATGCATTGTTTTTTTTTTAATTCATAAATGTAAGAGCCAGTTAGAGGGTCAAGGTGGATCCTTAGATTATTAAACTTGTAACAGCATTGGGAAAACCCATTTGGGCCTTAATAAATTAGAGACATGAAATTCAGTTTTTACTCCTCCCATTTGAAGTAATTAGATTCATGTTTCAACATGTTTTCATTTTTAACTTAAAAAGAAAAGAAGACAAAAAGGGGTGGGGATTAGAAATATTATAATAACGGGTCCATAACTTGGAATTTCTTAAGGTGAGAGACATAAAATTAGGTATTTGTACTGTAAACTAATAAGAAATATTTCTCAAGGTTTTTAAAAATATTTTAGAAGAAATAAAAGAAGAGAAGAAAATAAGATAGGTAGAAAAGGGGTAAGATTATAATTATTGTAATAAGATGTCCATTTTATAATAAGATGGCCATATCTCGGAATTCTTTAACGAGAGAGACATGAAGTTTATATGTGGATTTTCTACTTAAAATATACAAATACGTATTTCAGCCTTTTGTGATATTTGACCTAGGAGAGATGAAAAGATGTAGAAAGAAATAGGATTGCAGGTTATAACTACTATAATAAGGTATCCATATCTCGAAGTCCCTTAAGGTTAGGGACACATAATTTTATGGTTGGAGCCTTTATTTAAAATAATTAAATATGTGTTTATTTGTTTTTTTATATTTGTCCTCAAACAGAAGGAAAAGATTGTTTCAATAACCATAATAATATATTTGCTGGAGCTGCTTCGTGACTGGGGTGGGAAATCCGGGTTCGATTCCCGATGGAAGCTCATGTTCGTATTCTACGTTAATCAGTACGTCCCGTCTCATATAGTCTCGCTGATGAAAGGGACGTTTAACTCAAAATTAACTCAACTCAAGATATTCGCAACTTGGAATCTGAATATGTTATATAGAGATGATAGGGAAAGCTGCTCTTTTCGATGATGTGAAGAAAATGAGATACTGTAGTAAGATTGAATGATTGAAGGATTTACTGATATGATGGACTATTGTGAGTCATATTAATTTCTGTAGTAGGGAAATTCAGGAGAAAGAGCAAATTATTGCTAGTATCTGGGATAAAACATACTTCATTGTGTGAAGAAAGTTAAAGAGATTTTGAAACAACGACGAAAGGTATAAATGGGGAAAGCAATGATGAGATGTAAGAAAAATAAAATCAGGTAAAAAAAATACAGGTAAAACTTATAGGTACAATGATTAGAATAAATGGTCTATGTCAATTTACAGAACGTGCACAGGAAGGATACTGGTAAATCGAATTTTAACTCCTTGTCTGTTCTAAACTCCTTAATCTGTTAATGCTTTTTCAGGATGTCAACCCCTTAATTATGCCTAAAGATACCACAATTAACGTGTTGAATACATTTTTCCAATACATGGACCTTGGTCTCCATCTGCTCCTTACAAGTTTTATGCTCAACATTTAGATTCGATTGAGCTCTAGCCAGAGCTACCCTAACGGCAATAGGTGCTTGTACACATCTTTAATGGGTCAATAAACCTGATATTCGGAGAATCTCACTGTTAAAAAGGAAACACTTAGAAACAATAGTTGTAAAAGTACTAAATGCCTTTTTTGCTCTCCTTCCATATTTCAAAACATTTGTCCTTTAATTTTATCTGATTCAATACTACTAAATTATATGGTTTTTAGATAACTAAATTGAATTACAAGACCATGTCATTTTTATATGGACTTGAAATGTGGCAAAATGCCATAAGTGTCATATTTTGCTATTTTTAGAAGAAATAGTGAATGAACTTCATTTGTTGTGGTCATTGACCATATTTTACCATTTTATAGTTAGGTATTATTATTATTATTATTATTATTATTATTATTATTATTATTATTATTATTATTATTATTATTATTATTATTATTATTATTATTTTCACCTTTCTACGTAGAATACAAATCAAATTGTTTGCCGTTATCGCAGAATGCAGGTAAATTTTTACACTTAGTTTATAAGTATTGTTTGAAATTTTTCAGTATTTGATTCGTGGTTTCTTTTATTACCACCTAAATAAATAACTCAACATATTGGTGGGTCCCAGAATTACTTACATAAGAGCTTTTTTAAGTTCTTATTAAAACGTATGTTTAAATTTAGACATGTAAAATTTTGTCCTATAGTATCTATAATCTCTCTCTCGAGAACTACCACTGCCTCCATTATTGTTTTTTGTTTCGTTTTGTGTTCTTTTTGTGTTCTAATAGTTTTGTAATATGGCTAATTACTATAGCAAACGATAACAATGATACATATATTTGTATGTAGAAGATATTAAGATAGTAGATGACAAAACAGAGTTGGCAGGAAAATTATAGGAAGAAAGAGAGAAACGGAAGAAGAGTTTTCTATTTGAGTGTGGAGAGGATGAGAAGGAAGTAGAAGGAGAGAAACAAAATAACTTGAGTTGGAGTGCAATGCCAGTGGCTGCCTTTAGCTGACCACTGCAGCAACTTCTATGTTCGTGAACAATTCCCAAAACATTTGTTGGAGAACCAGAGGATGTCTAGCGAGAAGGAACAAAACAGTTCTCTGAAAGTCTCAACAACAACCACAATAGACAAGTTTTCTACACTTGCCGATCTGTTGTTACTTATTTCCTTCTCTGTTTTTGCTACCCTTTTGCCCTTAGACCTACATGGCAAAGCATTTCATGTTCTATTGCTCTCACTTGGGAAAGAGAGATGCAGGATTGCCAAGATCCTTTATATACACTGTAGAATCCAATTTACTTAGTTCTGCATAAGTAAGAATAGATAAAAGAAATATGGAGATAGAATGTTATTCACTTCTTTCCAGATTACGCTCATTTAAATACAAGACTTAATCGATTGATTTACTGATTAATTGGAGCTTACCGCCTCTCTTCAGCACTGCGACTATATGAGACGTGATCTACTGGAAAAGTAGAATTTGAACCGTTACACTGGTTTGTATTCGAGACAAGGGTCGAACCCAGGACCATACCCACACAAATCATGTACGTTAGCTATTAGTCACAAATGGGCACAAGAGCTAGTCGATAAACAATATTGCAGTTTGGCACACTTTCGATAACTAAATAAATGTAAATCGACAAATTTGCTACACTAAACAACGTTCTCAATAGGCTCTCAGTAATCTGAAGGATCGTGTTTTACAATTAGATTAAAATGATAGAGAACGGAATAGGAATTAAAGAGAATAGAAAATTAGAGAAGTACATTTTAATTAGCATAAAGCCTTGGCTGAGGAAAGCATTTGTGATAATGAAGTTGAGTGCTTTTACAAAGCAAAAGAAAACGAACGATGAGTGATCAGAACAGTCTGTTTAATGTATATACCTAGGTAAGTACATGGTACTGGGTCTCTTATCAAACAAAACATCTGCTCAAAAAAGACGGTACTTACATTTGCTTCCCACATGAGAGCTACTGACTTCAGTGTTCTTAGTCACTAAAGCTATTATGTTCACTTGTTACACATCGCACTAGAGAACATTGTTAAATCCTTCCTCACTGTCTATGTGAAAGACATGGATGTAAGTTACGATAGAAACTCAGTTCCTCAGTTGGTTGGTCGTGTCAAACTGGTTTAAATTCTAATCACCCTGATCAATTTTCACCTCAACTTATATAGAGTGGTTGGTTAGATGTCCTAAATGTTCGAAAACCTCTAACCCTTCGCGCCTGATTTCAGTTTGGGAAACAAGAAAAAGTCCGGGGAAGGCAAATCCGGGAAGTAGGGTAGGTGATTGAGTAAAACAACTCCCCTGTTGACCAGTAAAGGTCGTGTGTGTGGCCGAGGCTTTGCCATGGAGTAGAGTTCAGTCGCCTTGCTTGGCGTACTGGGGGCGTACCCGCATGATCCGTTGCAACAGACGTTTCAGTATTTCCACGTACATGGCGTCATATAAGGTGGTACACTCAGGAAGGAATTCTTTATGACTGAGCTGAGACTCTCAGAGTCCGAAGAATATCATGAGCATTGTCTTGATGCAAGATCTCTTCACACTTTCTTGCTTTTCAGCGAAACTGGACCCCGCCACTCCGTACTTTGATGCTTACCTACGGGTTCGTGCTTCAGGCACGAGGTCTCGTTGCCCGTGGCAATGTTTTTAAGGAAATTTGGGTCTCGATCTGCTATGTCTATGAGGTCTCCACAGGGTCAAGCCAAAGTTGCATTTGTTTTGGCGTCAAAGTGCGGGCATAAGTCAGAAGCAAAGCTTACATTTATTCAAATCCTGAGTCACTATGAGGACGAATCTTATGACCAGTTCTCACATCCACTGCTATTATTCCCACTGTTACCGACGATCCAAATCAAATAGTTCCTTCAGTTTCTGTACGTTGTCCGAGGTGCATGAAGATGCAGGTCGGCCAATTCGGGGACGTGTTCCACGGTATGCCGCCCTTCTCGGAAACGTTTACATCACTCATAAAAATACTTTAAAGGGGAACTTTTTCAGACATGTCTTGAACTGTCCGATGCGGGATGCGACAATGACGCACTCTACGACCGTGAGTAGTATGACGTCATTCACCGAGTTTTCTGGACAGATGTTGTATTTTATTGGAATCTTGTTAATTAGTCCAAGATGTAGTTAGTTGTATTAGTATTGAAAGTATACAAAATTACAGAAAACATACGTCTCCTACAAATTGCTATTACAAATTAATACTTAAGAAATCCATTATATTTACTATAGTAGTATTTAATGCAGCATTCAATTAATTTTCTAGACTTAAGTGCAAACTACCTTGGTGTTCAATATATTTTCCATGATCATGGGTGAGTTAACCATCAAATTAAACAAGCACGCATTTAATTGGAGCACTATATAAATTTCCCATAATCCCTTGGACCATAGGCCATTATGGTGCAATACTGTCAATGATGCATCTAAACCAACATCACAAAAGTGGACCCCCACAATAAATGAAAAAATACATACAGATATACACTCATGAACAAATGAATTAAAGATAGCTGTCGTTCTGGGGAAATGGTGTTGTGCTTGGCCACGTAATAGGAGGGCATGGTGTGGATGTCGGAGCTCGTACGAATTGTATGAGTAGCAGTTTACTACAGGATGGATGAGATAAGAGACTTCAGCGCATTTGATTGCGGTCAAATTGACGGGGTCAGACATGTGGATCTCTCCATTTATGAGGGCAACCGTATCAAAAGTGTACTGTGAATACGTGGACGTGTTGATGACAGGGGTCCCCGACAGCTAGCTTCAATGATAATTGACGCGGTGGCTCAGTGGTAGAGCGTTCACCTCTGGTGCTTGGGGTCCCGGGTTCGATCCCAGCCCCCACCAAGTGAACTTTGTGGTGGACAAGCACCGCGTGCGTGGGTTTTCTCGGGGTTCTTCCGTTTCCTCCCACTTTCTTCATTCCACCACTTCATTCATTACTCATAATCACCGTCTCCTTTAGCCTAACCGGCATAACCGTGGGACGTAAAACTCAAAGATTTCATTTAATTTTCATGTTCAATGATAATAGAGGCCACAGTGCAGCAGATCATTCGTCAGTTTAATACCGGATAACAACGTGAGTAGCCATACCATCCTAACCATTACGCCATCGGTTACAGAATCAACCGTCCCACGATGGTACCTATTCTCAACACTCACCACAAGCCAGAACAATTGACATGGGCAAAGAAACAACGCCATTGTCTAAGTACGGAAAATGATTTCCTGGACAGCTGAGCTGAGGTATCAGTTGGTACACGCCAATGGCCGGGCACGAATGTCTCACTAACTACATGAGGCAGTGCGTCTCTCCTGCCAACAAGGTGATTGTATACTCTGGTATCTTCGTATGCGGACTGTTCAGCTAGGATGAAATGGTACTTCTGGTATTCACCGGTGAATGTTGCTGGTAGATCATGTTCATTCCTTTGTTTGCTTCCAGCACCCAGCAAACGACCTGCGCATACCATAACAATGCCCCAACGCGTCACTCCCGAATTCTAGTTGACTGGGTCGACTAGCACTCCACGGATCGAGGAGGAAGAGGAATCCCAATCTCAATCCTATTGAACACATCTGGGATGTTGTAAAGAGGAATGAATATGCTTGCCCTAGATCCTGATCCAAACGATCTTCGTGGATTACGGGATGCTGTGCAGAGATTATGTATCAGTATGACTCCCCAATGGTCCTAATGCCTTGTGGAGTCCATGGCACACCGCCCTCATTAAAACGAAAAAAAGGGGTGTTATATGCTCTAATTCAATTGATCATGACTATATACAATAATAAAAGAGGGTTCAGACCGTGCATAAATCCACAAAGAGTCATAAAATCGAAGGGGAAAATATCCCCTACCCTACATATCCTAAATAAAAGTCGGGGACATTGTATATGGAGTCCGTAAAATTTGTATACTTTCTGTACATCAATGAAAAAAAGAGAAAAACAGACACACACTTCATCAAAACACCTTGACGGAAGTAAAACTAATAATAACAGTAATGATAGAGGTAATATTTTATAATATAAATAGCAATGATTGTGTGTCTGATCAAAGACTCTAATTTTAAATATAGGAGAAATTATCAAATATAAATAAAGTGGAAGTATACAAAAATAAACATTATATTCCATCTTACTGTGAGTTTATTTAATTTCTATAAATAAAATTTTATTTTATGCTTCACTATTTTCTATATACTTTTAATTACATCATATGGGTTCATTAACATATTTTAAGTGATCAAGGCCTGTGAGGATATTAATTCAGCCCTGCTCATAATATTTTTACATTTATTATAAGTATGCAACTTCAATATGACACTCGTTGTTAAAAACTTAATCTAAAATACTAAATTAGGCTTCTACTTGGATCTAAAATCATCACTTTTTTAGTAACTTCATTCGAGGTTGTGTGGCATCTCTGAATTGCAGATCACTCTGAAAATGTTTTCATTGTATATAAGTTAGAAGTAATCTATAAAGTCTCTTGGTTGTATAAAGTTTACAATTAATCCTTTTTATTTGTCTAGCTCTACAGATCTATGTGGGCTTTCTCTTCCCCTACGCCTCCATTCCTTTTCAATATTGGGTCTTTATTTTTCAAAACTAGATTCCTACCATCATTATAGTATCCTGCACATCATCCAAACATTGTAGTTTTGGTCTTCCTTCTTTTTTCCTAGTGAAGTAAATTTTCTCTTCCATCGTTTTTATGGGTATTCTATTATCTATCCATCCAGATTACATATCCTAACCAGATAAGCTCTTTTCTTCTATACATTGCACAAGTATATCATGCTTTTTCAAAATGTCATTTATTGCATAATTTGTTCGTTATTCTCAAATTCTCTCTCTTCTTTTTTTTTTCGTACAGTACATTTAATATTGTAACTTCGTTTCTTGGTATCACATTCTCCACATTCTGTGATACGTTATTTTTATACTTTTTGGGTTACCTCATTCCGATTTTGGCTCCTTAATATGTATTATATGAAGTCACAATGCTTTATATTGGAGCAATTGGTGGTAATTGACTTGTTCACGTCACTACCTATGTAATGAGTTCATAATTACACAGTTCTTGTATTACATGGCTCAATTCTAATTCTAACTATAAATATGTTCCTCTATTCTAAAACTCGAAATTGCCAGTTTACCATATTCTTTTTTTAACCACAGGGGAAGGAGAGAACTGGCTTCATGGCCTCACCTAGCTGGGTTAGTTTAAGTGCACTTTCACCTTATTTAGATAGAACTCTCAGACAATGGAGACCATTCATTTTAGAAAATCTATTGGTTTATTCACCTATATAAGCTATATTTATTCATCTATATATAATCTATATCATATTAGATGATCTAGCGGTGGGGGGGATTGCGTACTTTAATGATCCTAAGAACTATGCCGGAGATAGCTTCGCTATCAGAGGGCTTCCCATGCCGGACAGGTCTTTACGGGTAGGAGTCAGACGAAGAGAGATATTATGGTAGTGGGCAACAGCTCTACCATTACCGTACTGAGGCTGAAGATGATTGACATCAGCAAGGCTCAGGTGTGGACTAAAACAGACAGAGACAGAATGTGTCCTCTATGGTTGTTTCACTGCGAGGTAGAAGGACATGGGACACCACCACTTCACTCAGTCCCTACAAAACAACATGGAAAGAGAGAGAAAAGAATGTAATATTAGAGAATACAACACTACTGTTTCACAGAGGGTCGTCCCCGGCAATGGAGGGAACACAGCAGGGCCTCCTCGGTCGTCATCAAACGAAACCCCTGCAGGATAGGAACCTGGAATGTGCGATCAGTGTGGAAAACTGGAAAACCTGAAGAAAGAAATGGAACGCATGAAGATAGATATCTTGGGAATCAGCGAAGTTAGATGGCCTGATGGAAGAGACATGTGGAGCGGGGACTTCAGAATGATTTACTCAGGAGCTGTAAACGGTACCGCAAGAATCGGTTTTATCTTGAATAAGAAGATACGAAAGAAAGTTATAGGTAGTTGGAAATACAATGAAAGGATAATAATGTTGAAGATAGCAACCGAACCGAGAAGTATGACGGTAATCCAAGTATATATGCCTACATCAAACTACACAGATGAGGAAGTAGAAGAAACCTATGAGCAAATAGAAGGAGTATTGATGAAAGTTGAAGACCAGGACAATTTAATCATCATGGGTGACTGGAACGCAATAGTCGGCGAAGGCAAAGAAGAGAATGTAACTGGGAATTTCGGCCTAGGAGAAAGGAATGCGAGAGGTACACGATTAATTGAGTTCTGCAAAAGCCACAATCTGACTGTAACGAACACTCTCTTCAAACAACCACTAAGAAGAAGATACACATGGACAAAACCAGTAGACAGAGAAAGATATCAAATAGACTGTATACTGGTCCGACAAGCATTTAGAAATCAAGTGAAAAATAGTAAGAGTTACCCAGGAGCAGACGTTAACTCATATCATAACTTAGTTTTGATGAAGAGCGAACTCCGACTAAAGAGGAAACAAGTGGTAGCACCAAACAAAAGATGGAACAGAATTAAGCTAAGAAGAGATGAAAACATGAAAAGGGAATTTGCAAATGCGACAGACAAAGAGATGTCTACGGTAGCTTTAGCAATGGATGACATCGACTCGAAATGGGAAGCCAGGAAAGCAGGGATTACAAAAGCTGCCGACGAGCACATAGGAAGAGAAACGAGAACCCAATATAAACCCTGGATAACAGCAGAAATATTGGAAATGATGGATCAAAGAAGACATTGGAAATGATGGATCAAAGAAGACAGTTCAAGATAACAAAGAAGAGGAATACAGAAAGTGCAGAAATCACATGAGCAGAGAAGTAAAGAAGCCTAGAGAAAACTGATGCAAAGAAATTGAGGAAAATATAGTCAAAGGCAATACAGAAACGACATATAGAAAGGTTATAAAACAGTTCGGTGAGAAAAAGAAAGGGACAGACATTATCATAGACAAGGACGGAACAACGCTAATAGAAGAGGAGCAGATAACAAAAAGATGGAAGGAATACATTGAAGAAGTCTACAAAGAAGACAGAGTGAACGAGAAAGAGATAGAAAAGGAAGAAGATCTAGTGCCCACTACATTCTTAATAATTTCTTGTTTGTAACATTTCTTTATTTTTAGTACTCTCTTTATTATTTACCTGGCCACTCTGTTAAAATGTTTCATCTTCTTCCGGAATTTAAAAGAAGTAACGTAAGTCAGTAGGTGAAAAGATGGCAGCAGATATAGTGAAGTAGCAGTGTGCGAATCCTGTACGCATCATGAATATATTTCTAAATTTTGGTCATCAGGCACATATTCTTAATTGTGTTTGAAAAACTCTGATATCTGAACGGTCAGAGGGTATATTGGGTGCTTGCTGAAATTGTGAAACTTACAAGATTTTTGATATCAAAGTAAACCAGCACAATCAACTATTCTGGCACATGTTATTAATTTCTGCGCAGTGACAATTCTGTAACAAGAAGTGTTTTTCTATACTAGGAATTCAACTAAAGTGACTTTGTTAGTGTAGTGAATTGCATAAACTATTCTCTGATATGTATTTTCAGCATTTTATTTTTTGTGTAAATATGTCTCAGTAAAACTCTAGTGGAGCTCAATGCCCTCTCGACCTAATTCGCGCCTTTCTGTTGACGTGCCTACCATTTGCGCAGTGTATCAATAATATCTCCACCTCGTAACATCATTACAAATATTTCCACAATAATAAGGTTAATTTTTAAATACTATAAAGATGGAACTGTTTGATCGTTGCCTACTTGTGCTAGATGGACCGTGAGAAATTACTTAGTTACTATCCACCAATATGTACCTCGTTGTGACTTAGTTAATTATCAAGTGTGTTTTCTTTCATTTTCCTGTGGAGTGATTACTCTTTATCAATATGGAATTTCACCTCATTATGTTTCAGTTAAACATCAAGCGTGTCTGTTTGTTATTTGCTTGGATGCCTAGTGGTTAATCACTATTAATATAGACTTGCACCATGTTGTGGTTTGGTCACTCACTAAACATGCCTGCATGTGCCTCCTTGGATGTTAAGGGTATTCGCTTACCATTGTACTAAGCCCATGTTTGCGCATGCATTTTACAGTTTATGTATGGAACTAATTGAAGTATTCACGATTCATATAATCAATGCATGACTTTTATATCAAACTTTTCTATGTTAGTGCTGGACTTTTATATCAAGCTTTTGTATGTCAGTGCTTGACTTTCATATCAAGCTTTTGGATGTCTATAGGCCCTTGCCTTCGTAGCAAGTAATTTAGCCTGTTTTGCAGCACGTTCTGTATGACTACATCGAATATTGTTTACCTCCGTCTGTTTTACTGTGCAAGATTGCTCTCATGTGTCCACGACTTACGTTAATATATCCTGAAATCGATATCAAGCTTTTATGTGTTCCCATATCTCAAGCAAGTCGACTGTGTTGGTGTTATGCCATGAATCACACATTGAGTATTATGTGCTCCTGTCCTTTTTCGCCGTGGAGACGTGTTCTGAAGTGTCTACAGTTTACTTCTAGTCTGTTTAAACGTCATATCAAACCTTCTAACTCTACAGGTCTGCACACGCAGCCTAGGTAGTGGTATGTTACCTATATTTTGGTCTTGGTTTTCAGTTCTGGTCTTCCCATTCACATTCGCAAGGAAGCCCCGTCTTAGACTGCCTTTTTCCTATTCAAAAAATAAATAATAAAATAAAATAAATTAAACTAACATCAAAGGAAAAAAAACAGGTATTCCATCTTTTGCACTGAAATATTTACTATAACACTACTGAACCTCAAACGTAAGAAGTATTCTTAAAAAAAAAAACATATCAAGACAGGATACACTCTGGTATAAAGAATAACATGAAAAATACAACAATCTCCTTTCACCCTAACCTTCTCCCGAAATCCATTTACCACCTTTCAACAAGCAAGGCACCAAGAATCTACGACGCTCGAGTCTTTGGGTCCAGTCATCATACCTATTGGAGCCACCAGAGCGGTCTACGATGCCTCAGCTAACCAGTCCAATTGAAGCCTCAGGAAATCTCCCCTGCCTGGGTTCACCAAACTTACTGTAGCCACCAGCAGTAAACGATGCATGTGTTCACCCACCTTATTGAAAGCACCAGAAAGGTCTACGCTGCCTAAGCTAACCAGTCCAATTGAAGCCATAGGAAATCTCCCATGCCTGGGTTCACCACCTATTGAAGCCACCTGCGCAGTCAACGACGCCTGTGTTAACCAGCCTTATTGCAGCCCGGAAACTCTCCCATGCCTGAGTTCCAGTCTTTCGTCCTGTAACCAGCACAGTGCCCCTTAAAAACGCACCGTGATTACATTCTCACATCAAAAGTTTGCTACATATCCCCACAGTGTGGACTCTACATTACTATATCACTCGTCATTCACTGCATCAACAACAACAACCAATTTTTTTGTGTGTGTGTGTGTGTGTGTGTGTGTGTGTCTTCGGCTGTGCTGAAATTAGACTTACAGTGTATAAGCCATGAGCGGCGGCCATGTATGAAACCCAATCGCCCTGCGGCTCATCAAAGGATTACGGCCCCAACAAAGACTTTCACCTCATAGCACAGTGAGTGCTGGACTAAACAGCGACAGACTCTAAGTGATGTGACCACATCATGGTCCATGGACAATTAGCCAATGTGAACTGTTTTTTTATCTGTAAGTGTATATAACAATGGCATAATAGTTCATAATTATTAGTGCACCCAACAGTGTCTATGAGTCCTACGAACACAGTATGGACAGAACTGTGAGTTTGAAAAAAAAGTTGACACACACTACGGTGCTGTTCAGGAACAATTCCTCATCAGTGAGGGACTGTAATGAAATTATAAGACTTGAGTTTGGAAAAAAAATTCCTTTAACATATTGTAAAAAAAAATATATATCAAAAAGTTTTATTCTTAGTCAAATAACCAATATTTTGTATTGTTAGAACTAGCAATTATATGTTAAAAATATATGTATAAGATAAAACTTAATTAGGTAAAAAAGGAATTTTGACAAATAATAACACTTATCGTGGACTAATAAGGTTCTCCGGCAGTCACATAGCGTGAAGAGTAATTAGGAGAACAAACAAAGCTGTTATGGAGAACCTCAGAGTCTAAATGAGGAAAGTTATTGTGAGCGTCCACGCTCACACAAGGATCAGGATGATGTCCTTAACTTATCTACTCACTTGAGGGTAACAGGAAGGCCAGTTGGAAGTCGGCGAGCCTAGCGCGACGAAGCCTAAGAGCGAGCCACCCAGCGGGAAAAAAGGAGAAGACACTCACCCTCATTCGTCTCTGATTCTCGATACTCAATTTCTTCGTAGCGGCAGGAACCAGTGAGGAGCACTCAATTCTTCGTAGCGTCAGTGATCGGTAAAGTTATTATTTTAATCAAGTATATAGAACCAGTATCCAACGCAGTCTCCAATCGAAGAGCCAATCTTTCAAAGAAGAAGCTGAGGAAACAATCCGGGAAAAGACAGCGTCCAAGAAGGAATCCACCACGTGGGTTAAGAAGAGGCAGCCATGATTGTGGTCCTTGAGCGTCTTCTAGCAACTATGAGTTAAGTAAAACGATTTTTTGGGAACAGTGGACGAATATCTTAAATTACCATTCTTTTTTTTTTTTTACTTTAATTCAATCATATTTTTATCACCCTCCATTCTCTTTGTATTCTATCCATTTTATTATTTCATTAAGTCAGCTGACATCAGTGTTGCAGACAGAATTTAACTTCCATGTGTGTCTAGGTAGCCGCTTCACGGCCTATGTCTGTATATGGTATTTCTCTCTGCCATCGCGTGTAACCTCTGTTGCTATCGAGACCGACAATAAACTTGTTTATTGTTCAGGTAAGGGTGTTGCTTATAAAAAGGTAAGGGTGGGATCCAGACATAATCCAGAAATCAACCAGTAGTAACTCATCTAGTATTCATTCAAGTCTTAATCCAACGATAGCTGGACAATATGGGTGGACAATTACTTTTGTTACAGTAAGTTGTATTTTTCACTTTGGTATATCAAAGGCTGTCATTTGTATAGGCTCCAAGCTCAGCGAATTGGTTTCCCGGGTAATAATAGAAATTTATTTTTGTATCTTTAGTCTTTTAGTTCATGAAAATAAAGCCTTGCTTGTTGTAGAAGAAAAGAAATATTAATCTGTTGATTTGACATTATCCTTAAATTAATTTGATACATGACAGGCAGAGATACTTGGTTACCGAGGATAAATACTCGAAAACCCTAACTACCTCAAAATTTAAACACTTTACATGAGTTGGGAGTGGATTAGCGGAGTAAAAGGTGAGAGCAAATATCTATCTTTAAATATTCGTCGGCATGAGATACCTGTCTTTCATCGACAATCCTTGGAAATATTTGACTCGTGGAACAAAAGAAACATTCATCGACAAGCAACAGGAATTGCAATTCCGTAAAGAGGCCAACTTCTGGAGGAAAATATACAGAGGAACGTTTCGATCATTCTCTCTCTTGATGTGCTTGGGTTGCCATTTCGTGGCCATGAAGAAACTGTTATTTTAGGATTTTGTGAAGGTGGAAATTTTCTTAGCATTGTGTATCTTGTAGGTCAGTTTGATTTAGTGATACAAGAATTATTAAATCGTTCTGCGCATGACGTTACGTATCTTAGTGCTAAGGTTCAAAATGTAGTTATTACGTTGATAGACGATGCTACTCGAGCTCATATCCTGGAAGCCATCAGAAGTGCTCCCTATTTTTCTGTGCTTTTAGGCACAACCAGTGATATTATAGGGCGTAATCAATTAAGTATTGTAATTAGGTGGGTTAAGGTAGATTTTATAAGACAAATTGGGAGTATTAGTGAAAGCTTTCTTAGATTCATTGATATTGAGACAGCAAATGCTGGAAACTTGTTTAATCTTCTATGAACTACTGTAAAAAAGTGGAAACTTAACATACAAAAATGTAAAGTGCAGAGTTAGATGGAGAATCTGTCATGAGTGGGGCACACACAGGGGCGTCATTTAATGAGGGGCAGTAAGGAGCAATTGCTCCCCTGAGTTTGAGAGTTATATAGATTTTATCAACAGAATAGTAGTAAATCAGTAAAAAACGCGAAATTTTACTTGTACCAAGGGGTTTTGCCTCCCCAAGCCAAATCTGAAATAACACTACTGGGCACACACCGGTGTACAGAAGCGATTAAAAGATTTTGTTACCTCTTCTCCTGTACCTTCCGTACATTGTGCGTCTCATAATCTTAAACTCGTGATTAGTGACGTTGTTAACACAGTAGTAGGAGCTACAGTATTTTCTGATATTGTAGAGGAAATTTATAATTTCTTTAGGAGTAGTTTGACCCGTTGGGCAGAAATACTTTCAGTTCTGAAAATAGTTGCAAATCTTATATTTGAAAGATTATTCCCAACTCGATGAGCTTCACGAATTGAGGCTCTGAGAAGTCGTTATAAGGAGGTTTTACAAGTTCTGAGCAAAATAATGCTTACTTCTAAGAAATCTAAGGAGCGAAGTGATGCCAAATCTTTGCGCTTGAAATTAGAAAGTTTTGAATTCATAGTTCTGTTGGTGGTTTGGGAGGAAGTTCTTTCTCATTAAATAAGGTTTCCAAAGAACTACAGTCCATTTCAGTAGAATTAAGTGTAGGAGTGTATTTGTTAAGTATGACAAAAAAAGAAAACGCCTTGTGCGACTTCGAAACAACTGGAGCGACAGTGTATTACCTACAGCAAAAGCTCTTGCTGATAGTTGGGGAGTGTCCCACACATTTCAAGACAAAAGAAATAGAAACATCAAGTCTTTTTCTGAGGAATTGACTTGCAATGAAACTATAAGAAATGCAGAAGATAAATTTCAGGTGACTGTTTTTAAAAAAATATAGTGGGTACTGCAATAGGACAATTGGAACACAGATTTACAGGATTTGAGTTTGTGGCAAGCTTGTTCAAATTTTGGTTTCCTAAAAATGTGTTTCAGATGTCAGAATTAGAGTTGAAATATTCGGCCAAAAATTTGTTTACAATTTACATAAGAATAGATAATGATTTGATGAATGACATAATCTTTTTTAGAAATTAATTTAAAGAAAATCTGGAAAATGTTACTACATCAAGTAAAGTGTTTGATTTACTTGTAACATCTAGAATGGCAAGCTCTTTACCAGAGATTACTCCTGCGTAGTCTTCTTCCTGACGTTACCTGTGACAGTTGCCTCTGCTGAAAGATCATTTTCAAAGTTAAAAAAAAATAATCAAGTCCTTTTTACGAGCTATTATGTCTCAAGAAAGACTTGATAACTTGGACATTATTTCAATAAAAAATGAGACTATTAAACAGTTGCATAAATGAAAGTTAGTTGACAACTTTGCGACATTGAAAGTCCATAAGTGCTCATTGTAATTCCCATTGTATAAACATACACAGCAGAATGCAGGGGAGAGCGGGAGTAAACTTGAAGAATAAAGAGAAGAACATACAAGACATGGAGTTCGTCAGTGACTAACGTTTCGTGTTTTTTCAAACTCTTTTACATCTTATGATGTCTTTTTATGTTCTTCAAATGTACTCCTGCCTGCTGGATCAAGTGATGGAAAATTAACGTTATCATCAACTATTGTGTGTTTTTCTCAAAAATGTAAATTTTATTAAGAAGTATGTCAATTCCTTAAGGTTCGAGTATCTCTAGTATTTTAAGCTATTCTCTAACAGAGATAAAAAGAAAAGTATGTATACTAAATAAGCAAGTCGAGTTCAATAGTTAATTAACAGAAATATTCCATTGTTACAGTGTTTATCTCCAAATCTTTATTTGTTATATACAACCCTTAAAACTGAGCCCTGATACCACTAAGATTTCCTGTACTTTCCAAGCTAAGGGCCCATTACCTTCATTGTCCACGGGCCTCACCTGTTCTTATTACGCCACTGATCAAATATGTCTAGTTTCGTTATACTCTGGAAAGAAAACATTTTGAATACACTACACAATGAATTGTAGTTTTTCAACCTTCCAACTTTAAGTTAAGAAATGGAGTGAAAATAAGTTGTATCCTTATACTACTTCGAGGATAAAAGGGAATTTGTACATTTCAAGAATGAATGTTTCTTGTCCCCTTATAACTTCTGTCTATAAATAAAAAAGAACAGGACAAGCATCAAATTATTGAGCTGCAGTTTTCTTTCAGACATGTATCCTGCAATCCCCCGGAGTTGACCAACTTCCTCTCTATCACCGGAGCTAAGGTAAATAAAACTACAAATACATGTTACTCTTTTGTAAGGTATGTCCTTTAGCAAATAGTATCCCTGTACAGCCCCTTCACACATTTATTTGGTTTGCTTCCCACAACTTCTCCACCCCAAATGGACATTTTTTCCTGAAAAAAAGCCTATTCAGCTATATACCGGAAATGTTGCTGAATTACGAGCGGCGCCAGCAATGAAAGGAAATAACTGGAGAAAATTCTGATATATAAGGGAAATGCGCGCCCTTTCTGGAATCCGCCACTGGCCATGACCTGTTAGGGATGGTAACAATAAATGTAATGGTGATCATCAAGATGGTAGGTACAGACTGTCCACTTTTAGCAGCAACCAGCAATTTGCAATATAATTGGAATCTCGATAAGCTTTTTGTACATCATAGTCAGTTCACTGCGTATTTGACCTCAAACTGTTCTTGACAAACGTTAAACTTTCTTCTTCCAGCGCAGCATTCATGGGTAAATATGATAGATCTCCTAACTGTTTCCTGGACACCCATATTGGTGTTATTTCCACAGCGGTATTACTATTGATATAATTGCCATGTTAAAAAGGCGAATGAGGAAACTGACTTTACAAAGCCATGCAGTGGTATGTGTCAGTACACGTTGGTGTTGAAAATTTGGAGATGGGAAACAGACGTTTGTTCACATATATTTCCCATCTTATCTCTAGCTACACCCACACACTTCTGCAGTATTTGGGAAGAATTAGAAGCGTTTATATGTAAGAGTATCAATATGTCAATTTTAAATTCAAGCGATACACATGTTCAAAAACTATTGTAGTACATAATCCAATTATAGTAGGAAAACTCATTTGATTATTTATTGACATTCCACTATAGCTCTATCCGAGTTAAAAATTGACTTTCGGAAGAATTCCTAGGAGGCTGACAACCACTTTGACAATGTTCATGAAGAATGTTTTACTAAATTTTAATTCATGTAAAATTTATACACATTTCGTGCTAGATCTGATAAAATTTCTGTTGAGTTTGTGTAAGAGAAAGTTAAGTATTGATATTTTTGTTACTACGTTAAAAATAAATAAAAAATATAATTACTTTCGGAAGAATTATCTCTATTTCATTACCAACATTTTCGACTCTTTACCTTTCAATTTTAAAGTAACAGACCAACATGCGTAAATTCCTTTTTTTTAAAAAAAATACCCTCAGTATCAATTTAACGATTGAATCGCTTCGAGATACTCATGCGGAAACTCCACGCAGTTTCTACGTATTAATGTGAAGATTTTTGTTTAAGTTACAAACAATAAAACGTTGTTGCGTTGACGACAACGAGCATTTCATCATATCATAATTAATAAACGTCCCACATCCAAAGCAGAGAACCACACAGAGTGCTAGCTTGCTTCTCTTTTATATGTCGCCATTTCACACACAAAACATACATATAGTACAATGTAAGTATGTATGTATGAGTGTACGTATGTACCACCAACAACAAACAACAAAACCATGCCCTTGTTACAAGTATAACATTCTGTACTAAGTAAGAGTCTTAATTTGATGCAATGCAGCGATATAATGAGGTGGTAAAAGGCTCATTTTCAAGGACGTTATCCACGGCGGTGGCGAAAAATAGCTCTTTACTCCACTTCGCTCCAGTTACATTGTCATTTCCTCCCCCCTTCTTCGTTTCAATCTCATGTCTGTGTTAAACTAGACAACATGATGGCTTCATATTAGATGTTTTATCTCCGTAACAAAAACGGAAAAAAAAGCTTTTTTTCCTCCCTCTAGTCAAGTCCCAATCGTCTATGCGTGCCAGCGTGTCGAGATGTGCGTGACATGCGTGTATGTATGTGTGTCTATGTCACTATTCTTTCCTTTCCCCCCCCCCCTCCTACTAAACACCCTGCCTTTCATTAGTCAATTCTTGGTACGCCCTCCGCTTTCCCCCCTGGTTTTCCGCTTACTGTTGCTGTATGAGGGTATTCTATGACTGAATTCCAAACTCAATTGCATTATTCCGTTGGCGTGATTCCACCGGAAGTCACTAATGTCAGCTTTATTCCATTCTCAGCAACAAGCATGCGGTTCATGCCACACACTGTATGTAGTACAGTAATTACTAAGAGATTCTCTTCATCTCCCTGTTCTGTTCTTTTCACATGACAAAATATTACCACCGAAATATGCAAGGAATTGCGGTTCAAGGTTGTCAAAACTTAATTCCCCTCATTCAAAAGCATAGAAGTAATATTTTGAAAGTTGATTTCATTATGCTATTTTGACCTAAAATATCTGGAAGGAAAGATGGGCTGACTTACATTTTTTTGTTTTTTCGTTCGAAAATAGTAGACTATGTATACAGATCCAACAACATGAAAATTGTTAAACTGGCCCTAAACGAAGTTTATCAAAGCCCCTAAATGAATTTACCCAAAGTAATTCGAAAACGCAAAACGTAAACTCACTCTCATTATGCAAATCATTATGCCCTTTTTCAAGACTAAATTTACAAATTACAAACAACAATACATTCACTTACAAAGAGTTTGAAGGATCTTCATTATGCCACCGTAACATTTATTTTATATTCCTATTTTTGTAAACAATTCAGTAAGAATGAAAAGCATGGACATTTTTGAAAGTAGGCCGTTTAAACATTTACAAAGGCTCAACTACTATTTCCCAAATATGCAGAGAAAACTAAATACATGAAAATTTGCCGTAACCGTAATACGTTAAATTACGGATACGTTAAAATATCAACTAGGGGCCTAATACTTTCGATAAAGTAATGGGGGGGGTATTGGGTAATCCCGTGTACATTTCTTGTTAAAATTGAACTAACACTTGATTTTTATTATTTCGGTGATGCTTTGAAATTCTGGTTGCCATTTTCTTCGTTCATCCGAATCCAATATGGTGGCTATCGAAGATGGCCGCCTTCGCGAATGCACAGCGCTGTCTTTAAAAGCCTATATCTCCCAAACTAATTGATCAATCTTAATGCAACAAACACCAAATGACGAAGAAAATAATATTTTTTTTAAATAAATGACAAGAATTATTACTTATCAATGCAATTAATAACGCGAGAAATCATTTTATTTCAACTTTTGCACATTTTATGATGTGTTTGCTTTATATTTTTTTTAAATAACAAGTAAACGGTAAATAATTGAGAACAACGTTATGCACCTTTTAAAAGAGTAATAAATTGTCTTTAAATTTTCATATATATCATTCAGTTTGGTTAAGAAACAACGAAATTATAACAAATTATTATTATTATTATTATTATTATTATTATTATTATTATTATTATTATTATTATTATTATTATTATTATTATTATTATTATTATTATTTGCTTAATTTTCCCACATGAATAGAGGGGGCTAAGAGTAATAAAAATAACCAAAGAGTCACTTTGCTGAAATCTTTCCAGTTGGTAGGTGTGAATATGGTCTGCAAATGATCAGCAAAGGCGTTTGCTTTGTCAGTATCAGTATTTGCTGGTATGTCACCGAGTAAGAGAGGGTATTTTGGTTTGGAGAACTTTGCCGCAAAGTGCATCGAAACGTTTCCAATACTTGCTCGAATGGGTAGTGTCTGAGAGATTATTGCAAGCCTTAATCCAGCAACGTAGTTTATAGGCCTTAATATAGTTATGGTCCATACGCTGTAGTTGTAGGTGGTGATGTAATGCCTCTGGATTGCGAGTATGGAGAAATTCCCCGTATGACTGACGTGATCGCTTGATGATTGTGAGGTATTGTGGAGGAAGGTGAGGTGTGGACGAAGTTGATGTAGAGGTCGGAATGTGTAAGTTACTTGCTTCTTGAATGTCATTGGTGATTTTCTCGACTGTAGTCTGTAACTCATCTTCGGTGGTGGGTTCAGTGAGATTTATGGTGCGGCGAGAGATGTGAGAGCGATATTGGTCCCAATTTGCTTTATCAAAACGTAAGCTAGTCCGTGGCGGTAGTGGTGAACGAGTGTCGTTTTGTGCACGTGATTGATATGTTAATTTAATAGTGCGTGCTCACTTCCAAGGAGATCAAGAACTTCAACGGTGCAGTGAGATATGAGATTACTTAAAACGATAACAATGTCAGGTGTGGTATCTGAAATTGGGCGAGTAGCTTGAGGGAGATGAACAATAATGCCAGTGGTGTTAGCTGTGATGAAGTTCTGAAGAGTTGTTCTTTCCTGATTGGTACGGCTGTGCATATTGAAATCGGCCATGATGAGATATGAACGGTAGGTGTTCAAGATATATTGCACAAATTGATATGGAAGGGGGTGGCCGGGTCGAATATATATAGTAGCCAGTGTAAGGACGATACTTTTGAAGTAAGCTGTGACCAGGAGGTATTCTGGCAAAGATGTTGTATTGTAGTGATGCTGCCGAAAAGGTAAAGAAGGTGATAAACCAATGGCTACTCCTCCATTGACTCGGAGTGCCGGAACAGTGTTTTCTGCATGGATCATTGCATAATGTGGTATTCAGCAGGAGTGAGACGAAGAAAGAAAGGTTTCATTGAGTAAGAATGCAGTGGCGTGCTGTTCAAGAAGAAGTTGCTCAAATAAAAGTTTGTTTTTGGCAGAGTGCGTATATTGAGAAACACAAAGACCAGAGCCATAATAAGAAAGAATTTAATCGACGGATGAAGCATGGGACTTATAAAAGTGGACAGTATTACCAGAATAGGTGGCAGTGAAACTAACGTGAAAGGTAGTTTTTGCCGCTAGTATAATTTGCTGAAGGATGTGAGGTCTGATAAACGGATGGATGTTTTGTAATGCCAATGTTAAAAAAGTAAGAAACTGATACAGATTGACAGAAGAATCGAGCGGATGTGGTGTGTAATCCGGTTGGGCCGGAGGCCTCAATGGAACGATCAACTCAGGACGTTCCTGAGCAGGTTCTGGTTTCGCTTTACACCTGTAGCTGTATGCTGGGTGTTGCTCATTACACGTAGCACATTTTGGAAGTTGTGTAAGATTATTACAGGCGCGTGTATTGTGAGGTCCGGCACAGTAACCACATTTACTGGTATTTTTGCAGTCTTGCGTATGATGTGAATTATATAGCTGACAACGTTCGCAGCGCACTGGCATAGGAGCTGTAGACCGCGAAGGCTCTACACGATGCTTGTGATTATAGATGGAGGCTCCGGATTCTAATAGTTCATCAATCGTGTCTTGATGTGAAGTGGGCACACGGACCATATAAGTAAGGCCGCGGTCATTTCGAATCCTAATTATTTTGGTGATCGTGTGTCCTTCGAGCGTCAGTTCTTCTTGTATCTCTTCATCCGTATATGATGGATCAACTCCACGTATGACCACTGAAAGTAGCATTGGTCTTCTCGGAGGCGGAGGTTGTTTTTGTCGAGGTGCGTTGAGTGCTTGCAACTTCGCATGTTTGCCAAATATGTCGATCGGCACCTTGTTCTTAATTGTGCTGTATAGTGTTGGATCCGTTGTCTTCAGAATAATGCCATTTCTGGTGTGGATAATGTGAGCAATAGATGCCCGTGGTAGGTACTTCCGGAGTTGAACCTCAACCATCTTCGAATCGAAGTTTGTGAGTAGCATGGAATGAATAGCAATTGGTTGCTGGTTGTCGGTGCTGGATGCTGAGTCTCCGATGTCCATTCGGCCAGAATCTGATTCTCTTGATGAATCTAGGTGGTGCTTCTTCGCAGGAGGAGATCGTTGCAGACGGTCGGCGTAGCTGACACTCTTGTCTGATTGCGGTGACCGTGATCGGATGGAGGCATGGGACACTACAGATGCTGTCAATTCGATGGATCCTATGGAATCTGTCCGTTGATGTTGGTTCCTAGTTGGCTTCTGAGGACGAGCTGAAGATGAGTCCTTGCGTGGTCTCGTCTTTGTAGAGCTCTCGGATCGTCCGTTAACGACTTGCGGGAGGCCTTGGTGTTTTCCCTTAATCTTACGACCACCGACTGAGCCTGGGTCTGCCATGAGGAAATCCGTCCGTGGGCGGTTGCCCAAATCAAAAGGTGAATTACGCCTATAGATGTGCGATGAATGATTTGAGCAAATAGAGTGTAATGGTAATATGTGTCACCCTCCAGCACTGAAAAGCGCTGTCAATCCTAGTGAGAGCGTATGCGTGCTGGTCTCGACTGTGTGTATGCAACACAATGTCCTCGAAAGCACGTTAACACTTCCCAGCTAGGCTAGGCTGTTACAAAATGCAGCTGTTGACGTATGACACGTCAAGCTGATGAGTATGAAAAAAATGTCTGCGCGAACCGCGATGACTCATATAAAACATTTTTAATACTACTATGGATATTTATAAGTAAATAGGCGTATAAATATCCAAAGTCAAAGTAGTTTTAACAACAGCATGTCAATACAATACAAAATAAGTGTTTATATTATTTTTATTCACATTCAGTTGTAAAGTGAAAGATTTGTAAAAGTACATGTATTTTGTATAGGTTTAGATGGCGCCAGTGTTGGGCAAAATCAATTGAAATCAATTGCAATTGATCAATCAATTGAAAGTAATTGCTCTGAAAATCAATTGCAATTGATTTCAATTGCAATTGATTTCTATTTGCAATTGACACTTTATTTCAATTGCAATTGAATTCAATCATAAAATTTGCAATTAAATTTTCGTCAATTGTTAATTGTTAATTGGTCACCAGGCAATTGAAACTTTTAATTGTTAATTGTCAATTGTAAAGGGTGCAATTGAAACATTCAATTGTTAATTGCAATTGACAATTGAAGCTTGTAATTGTTAATTGTAATTGTTAATTGCAATTGAAATCAGCAATTAAAACTGAAGATAAGAAGATGTGTGTATATTGTATTGTCCACTTGTTACTGTTTTACATATTTCAAATAAGGTACTTATAAGAAATGCTGGATACCTACCATCCCTTTCCCCCCCTGGGAAGAAAGCCGTGAAATTAGTATTTTTTTAAATATATTATGTTTATGGTTCTATCCCCCTCGAAAGAACTCTATATGCCCGTCATGCATACTATAGGAATGAGCACGAGCGAGTTCGAGCGAGTTTTCTTTAAAACTCGACTCGACTCGAAGCAGACATCTTTGAGTTCGACTCGAGGCCTCGGCTCGAAAAATTTCCCCCAACTCGACTCGAATTCGGATCGAGTTTCCAGTCGAGTCGAGCCAATTCGAGCTAAATCCTTTGTGTAGTTCCAAGTCTACTATCTTCAAGTATCCTACATAGACAATATAATTATCAATGATACTACTACTACTACTATAACTAATTACTGTATTATTATAACACCGTGTACCTGTATAAACATGGAATATAGGCGGTTTGTATCGGAATACTAAAAATTAGTTGACTGACGATCTCGGTAGTCAAGAAATGTTCAGGAGGCAAGGACATCGGTCACGAGGTTCTTGGTTTGAGTTCAGGAGGAGCAAGTATTCGGGCTCGAGCCAAAAATTGTTAGAAGTTATGGGACTCCAGCCAAACATGTTTAAAACTGCTCTACCCGGGTTTAGGGTTGTCAACGACTCAACCGGCTCGCTCACAGCTCATTCACTTATCGAGCCGTACCGAGAAGTGAGCCGAGCCAACAGCTCATCCAACCGAGCTAGCTCGAGTCGGTGGCTCACACGAGCCGAATCGAACCGAGCTGATTGCTTACCCCAACCGAGCCGGTTCGAGCCATTGGGTCAGTTAAGCTGACTCGAACCCAGCCTATGGACTCGTTTCAACGGAGCTGGTTCGAGCCATTGGCTCCAATCGAGCCGAGTCGATAACTCGTCTTTACCGAGCCGGTGATGATGGGAAATGAATGAAATGAAGAAAGTGGGAGGAAACGGAAGAACCACGAGAAAATCCACGAGCACGGTGTTTGTCCACCACAAAGTCCAAACTGCGCGAGCTGGGATCGAACCAGGGACCTCAAGCACCGGAGGTGAACGCTCTACCACTGACCCACCGCGCCCCCTGGTAAGAACTACAGTATATACTTATATTGATGCTCACGGCGTCATTAACTTGTTCCACCACCAACGAATTTTGAGGTACTTTGTTTTGCATCTTTTGTGCGTGTTTTGTGTGTCTTTGTGCGCCTATTCCCACATTTTGTGCATCACCGGAAGTGGGTCAAAATGGGCCTACAAATATGGCGGAACAAATTATTGCTCTTCCGCCACCAATGAATTTCGAGGTCGTTTCCTTCACATCGTTTTGTGCCGTTTTGTGTGTCTACTTCCGTTTTGTGCGTCATGGGAAGTGAGTTAAAATGAGTCCCCAAGGTGGGACGAAAATGACCAAGAGTTCCGCCACTATTGAATCTCGAGGTCGTTAATTTCACATCGCGTACCTTTTTGTGCGTCTATTTCGACGTTTTGTGCGTCACTGGAAGACGGTCAAAATGGGCCTCAAAGGTAGGACGAAATTGACCCACTGCTCCGCCACTACCGAATTTTAAGGTTCTTCCTTTCGCATCGACTAGTGAATGTTTCGTGCCCTTTCGTGCCCTTATTTCCACGTTTTGTGCGTCACCGGAAGTGGGTCAAAATCGGCCTCGAAGGTGGGAAGAAAATGACCCACTGCTCCGGCACTACCGAATTTCGAGGTCCTTCCTTTTGCATCGACTACTGAATTTTCGTGCTGTTTCGTGCCCCCATTTCCACGTTTTGTGCGTCACCAGAAGTGGGTCAAAATGGGCTCCCAAGATGGGATTAAAATGACCAAGAGTTCCGCTACTATCGAATTTCGAGGTCGTTAATTTCACATCACGTATCCTTTTGAGCGCGTATTTTGACATTTTGTGCGTCACCGGAAGTGGGTCAAAATGGGCCTCGAAGGTGGGACAAAAATGACCCACTGCTCCGGCACTACCGAATTTCGAGGTCCTTCCTTTTGCATCGACTACTGAATTTTCGTGCTGTTTCGTGCCCCCATTTCCACGTTTTGTGCGTCACCAGAAGTGGGTCAAAATGGGCTCCCAAGATGGGACGAAAATGACCAAGAGTTCCGCTACTATCGAAATTCGAGGTCGTTAGTTTCACATCGCGTACCCCTTTGTGCGCCTATTTCGACATTTTGTGCGTCACTGGAAGACGGTCAAAATGGGCCTCGAAGGTGGGACAAAAATGACCCACTGCTCCGGCACTACCGAATTTCGAGGTCCTTCCTTTTGCATCGACTACTGAATTTTCGTGCTGTTTCGTGCCCCCATTTCCACGTTTTGTGCGTCACCAGAAGTGGGTCAAAATGGGCTCCCAAGATGGGACGAAAATGACCTAGAGTTCCGCTACTATCGAATTTCGAGGTCGTTAATTTCACATCGCGTACCCTTTTGTGCGCGTATTTTGATATTTTGTGCGTCTCTGGAAAACGGTCAAAATGGGCCTCGAAGGTGGGACGAAAATGAGCCACTGCTCCGGCTGTACCGAATTTCGAGGTCCTTCCTTTTGCATCGACTACTGAATTTTCGTGCTGTTTCGTGCCCTTATTTCCACGTTTTGTGCGTCACCAGAAGTGGGTCAAAATGGGCTCCCAAGATGGGACGAAAATGACCAAGAGTTCCGCTACTATCGAATTTCGAGGTCGTTAATTTCACATCGCGTATCCTTTTGAGCGCGTATTTTGACATTTTGTGCGTCACCGGAAGTGGGTCAAAATGGGCCTCGAAGGTGGAACGAAAATGACCCACTGCTCCGGCACTACCGAATTTCGTGGTCCTTCCTTTCGCATCGACTAGTGAATGTTTCCTGACGTTTCGTGCCCTTATTTCCACGTTTTGCGCGTCACCAGAAGTGTGTCAAAATGGGCCTCCGAAGTGTGACCAAAATGACCCATTGTTCCGACACTATGGAATTTCTAGGTCGTTTCTTTCGCATCGTTTAGTGCCTATTTTTTTTTTTTAAAAAGTTTTCTGTACCTACTTCCTCGTCTTGTGCGTCACCGGAAGTGAGTTAAACAGGCCTTTAAAGTGGGAGTTAAATGATCCACTGTTCCAGACACTATTGAATTTCTAGATCGTTACTTTCGCATCGTTTAGTGCCTTTTTTAAAAAGTTTTCTGCACCTATTTCTCGTGTTGTGCATCACCCGAGGTGAGTTAAACGGGGCTTTAAAGTGGGAGTTAAATGGATCACTGTTCCGCCACTATCGAATTTCCGGGTTGGTTTTTTCGCATCGTTTAGTGTGGATTTTTTACCGTTCTGTTCGCCTACTTCCACGTTTTGAGCATCACCAGAAATGCGTCAAAATGGTCCATCAATGTATGAGGAAATAGAGCCATTATTCCGCAACTATCAAATTTGGAGGTCGTTTCTTTCGCATCGTATAGTGCCTGTTTTGTACTGTTTTGTGCTGCTATTTCCACTTTAGTGCGACAGCGAAAATGGGTCAAAATAGCCTACAAGTATAGCGGAATAACTTAATGCTGTTCCGTCACTATCGAATGTCGAGGTCGTTTCCTTCACATTTTTTATGCATGATTTGTGTCGCTTTGTGCATCAGTGGGAGAGGATCAAAATGGACCTTGAAAGTGGAATGAATATGTCTTTTTCTGCCATATTTGTAGGTCGTCTTTGAACCACTTTCTTTGGTCTACAAAACGTGAAAATATGCGCAGAAACGGTAAAAACATGCACTAAACAATGCGAAAAAGCGACCTTGACATTCGATACTGGTGGGAGAGTGGATCATTTTTCTTCCCACATTGAATGCCCATTTTGACCCACTACCATTGATTCACAAAACGTGGAAATAGGCTTACTAAACGGTAGAAAACACGCACAAGACGATGTGAAGGAAACGACCTTGAAATCGTTCCTGACGGAACAGCATTAACTTGTTCCGCCATATTTGTAGGATAACATTGACCCATTTCCAGTGACGCAGAAAACGAGGAAATAGGCGCACAAAAAATTTCCATGTAATTAAGCTAAATTTCCATTTAAGTTTGTAAGCTTAATTATATGGAAAATTTTATACATTTTTCCTTTACGTTGGTCTACTTTATGTTGATTTGGGACTTTTAAATTTTATTCAGTTTTCCACTGAAAAGTATCTATAATTCAACAAGGAAATAATTATTAATTTTAATTATAATTATTATCTATATAATTGAATTCATTGTAATTTGTTCCATAACAAACACTTTACTATTTCCTACTAGCTGGTATGCCCGTTCTTCGGATCAGATAAAATATCAATGTAAACAAACTGAACAACGGGAGAAGAATTAAGAAACATTTCTAAAATTGGATATATTTTGTGTGAATATATATCCAACAACGTACATGTGTTTTCATTGGGAAGGCCGATGGAGGCTGAATTTCAATGTAAAAACTATCGGGGGTGTCATTATACGTCTGAGCAACTCAATAAATATGGATTCGACACAAATTCTACTATTTTTACATGTCCCGGTGAACCCCCCCTCAGATCCCCTTGGTTCGAATTGTGAAAAAATCTCCTCTGGCCCCCACCAACCCCCAACCAATACCGAGAAAACTATGAATGTGACACTAACATCTGCCATTTTCTACTACTTTCTACATATGCCCGTAAAAGTCCCTATAATCCTCAGGTTCCAATTTTGAAAAAAACAATGCCTCTGGCCCACAGCCGATGGGGGCTGTATTTGGAAGTCAACGCCTGTGGAAGTATCACCATTCATCTCAGCGACAGCGAAAACTATGGATTTCACACTAATATCGGTTACTTTCCATTATTTTTACATGTCTCGCAATTCTCCACCCCCGGTAACTCCCGGCCCGCATACAATGGTGGCTAAATTTGAAAATCATTGTTAATGAAAGTATCACCATTGATCTCAGCCACCGCGAAAACTACGGATTTGACATCGGTCATTGTGGATTATTTTTACATGTCTCGTGATCCCCTTTATAATGCCCCCCTTTCTTAGCTGATGGGGCTAAATATGAAAGTAAACGCGGTCTTGAGTTTCACCATTGAGCTCAGCTATCCCGAAATCTATGGATTTGACATTAATATCGGTCATTTTCGATTATTTTACATGTCTCGGAATTCCCCCCTCTGGTGACCCAAGGCCCGCATACAACGGTGGATGAATTTGAAAGTCATCGCTAATGGAGTGTCGTCATTGACATCAGCAACCGCGAAAACTATGGATTTGACACTAATATCGATCATTTTGGATTACTTTTACGTTTCGGTACCCCCCCCCCCCACCTTGTTGACCCACGGCCCGCAGCCGAATACGGTGAATTTGGAAGTTAATGCGATCGGAATTTCACCATTGATCTCAGCGACCGCAAAAACTATGAAATCGACACTGATATCGTTCTACTTTTACATGTCCCGTTAAACTCCCCCCTGAGACCCCCTGGTTCGAATTTTGTTGAAAACTCTTTGCCTTGGTGTGGCACCTGGACCAAGGTATCTTTGACCAAAATTTGGTAACTCTCGGTCGACTTTTCTGGTCCCCAGGGCGGTCCCGGTAAACGTCCCCTGGAGACCCCCTACTAAGAAATTAAAAAAAATTCGTCTTGGTCTGGGGCCTAGACCAAGCTACCCGTGACAAAATTTTGAAAAGTTTCGGTCCACTCGTCTCGACCACAGGCCGCACAAAGATAGACAGACAGACACACGAACAAACTCTATTTTATTTATATTAAAAAGTTCAGATCCGCCGTTATTGTATTAGTGCGGTGCTTGAGCGATTGATCGTAGAAACTCAAACTCCGATGAGTGGTAATTTTATAGGCTTGTTTTATTACAAGTTTAAACTCTTTAGTCAGTAGAGAAGAGGGCGTGAATCATGGGTCAGAGTTGATGACAATGTGTTTTGGTGGGTCTGTGGGTCACAGTGGGTAAGAGTGGTTTATGGTGGGTGGTGGGTCACAGTGGGTCACGGTGGGTCATGGGTCACGACGGGTGGTGAGTCAATTGGTCGTCGCTAAAGTTTTCATTGCCCCACGCCCTCTATGAACTACAGTGTTGAAAATTAATCAGTGAAAATCAATTGCAATTGATCAATCAATTGAAAGTAATTGCTGTGGAAATCAATTGCAATTGAATCAATTGCCAATTAATTTCAATTGCAATTGAATTACAGAATTCAATTGCAATTACTTTCCACTGCAATTACTTTCAATCGATTGATCAATTGCAATTGATTCTTCTTTATTAATGGCCAACTGCAATTAACAATTAACCATTACTTATTTCAATTGTTAATTGCAATTAACAATTAAATTTACAGATTAATTGTTAATTGTTAATTCAATTGAAATTTGCCCAACACTGGATGGCGCCATATGTTGACAACATCTCAAACAACACTTTCTTCTCTTAAATTAAGGAAAGTAATATCTCTAGTTTTGTGCGAAAGCTGTACGCGATAGAAACAAACAGTATTCATTTTCGGAATGAGCATGTCAAAATTATTAAGAAACAGCTATTACCTTCGAGACAACCGACCATGCTGACCAGTGTTATCTGCAGAAACTATATAACCAGTGATGTCAACCCGTGGGGAAAATCCCATTTTGTGGGAATTTTTAAACATTAACTTTTCGAAAAGGAATAAAAGGGAATTTTTGTCACAATTGACAGCAAAAATGATATTTTTTAGTCGCTAGCAACAAAATCCTAAATGGGGGGAAAGTAGGCCAATGACTTCGATAATTTTGAAATCAGTGTTGTTAAATTTTGATACCGGAAAATACGGTACACGCTAGCGCAGAAGTAACTTGTGACTCAAAAAACAAGCTCCAAAAAATGTAAATTTTGCTCTGGTATTTTTTTTAATATAAGGAATATGATTAACGGAAATAAGTAGAATGCAAAATGAGAAACAACCAACTTTTAAAATGTTTTATACGGTGACACAAAAGAAAATTGTGTAAATACTAAATCCTAAGGACAAAATGTACTTATTTTCGCCATTTTCAATTGTCTGTGTTACTCAAGAAAAAATAGTTATTCATTTTGATAAAAGTTCTACTTGATAAACGTAGATGATCAAAATTTACGGGTAGCTTACTCATATATTCAAGAAAATATGTGACATACAGTAGTTTTATATTCCATTTTTTTTTTCAATTTTAATTTTTTAATTAGTATAACATGGGGAAAATTGGAATTTCTGTCTCTCGAGATGGGATTTTATGTTTCAGGTTGGCATCACTGACTATAACACAAATTAGTAATAATAAGTGCTTGTTTTGGTCAGATTTTATCTTCATTTTTAAGTTATACGTAATTCCGAAGCTAGAATGAACAGCATTACATAATTTTAACATTTACAAATCAATTGAAGACATAATAAGTGCACATGCGAATAGTCGATAAGAGTGCGCTTTCACAAACCAAGGGACACTAAACTAGACTTGAGAAAGAAATCAGTTAAATCAAATTGTTTAAAATTCAAGTTCATTTCAAAGAAAATAGAAAAAATAATTTGTCATCCCCAAATCAATAGGTAAATAAAACACCGGTGGAGCTGAGCGTTAAATCAAGTATATTCTATATACTAGGAATGGCTAATTCCGGTCATCCGGAATCCGGAAAGTAAAATCGAAAAAATCCGATTTCGGAACAAATTCTGATTTTTTTCCGAATTCCTGAATTTTCCGATATTGAAATTTTTTTCCGAAATCCGGAATTTCTTCGACTTCTGGAATTTTTCCGAAATCCAGAAAGGGAAATTTCCGATTTCGGAAAACAAATTTTCCGGAATAATCCGGATTCCGGAAAAGTTTGGTCATCCCTACTATACACTGTACGAAGGAAGAAGTCCTGTGGGAGTGAGTGAGTGATCAACGTCATAGTCAAACCCGTTTAAGGTAGAAATTTGAAAATTTGACAGGGAGAAATAAAGTTGGCAATTATTATAGTAAAATATTCATATCGCCGAATCTCTGAAGGGTAGAAAATATGAAATTTATATGTACTTCCCATCTAAAATAACTATCACTGTTACAGTGATTTTGCTTCCTGAAAGTTATGTGGTGTACCAGGCAGGCATCCACCCCCAAGCGCTGGAAATGACCTTAATTTTTGCTCATCACCCACACATTGCGGGAAATTGTTGTTCCTTTTTCTGTGTATGATGAAAATTTACCCGAAAACGGAAATATTATTTTTCTTAGTTTGGTAACAGTGTCATGTGTTGATAAGGCATAACTCATTTCGTTGTTGCTTGTTACAAAGCTATTGTGTGTTTAACTTTAAAGATAAGAAAGCGGTGAGAAGAGATTTAAAATAAGGAATGAGTGTTTGTTACTTTTATCAGTGAGTGCTGTGTTTTCCTGAAATACGAAACATCAAATCATATACATTACAGAGATTAGACGAACAAGGAATAAAACAATTATATTGTGTTTTTCTCACATAACGCCGTTGATTTCGTTTACCTTGAAATCGCAAAGGAGAACCATTACTCGTACCATCAAGATGTGCTATAAACTCTATTTTGGATGTGCAATCGGCGATCAATACAAAGTTGGGCACCCCATATTTCAGTGGCGGCTAATGTTAGTGTTGCAGCGTTGCGTAACGACCAAAATATTTCAAGAAAAAGATATTATTAGCATTAGTAGCAAAGAACAGGAGAAAAATACTCTCTAATACTCCCATATACTTTAAATAACATATTTTTTACTTCTATAACTGTAAAATCCATTAATCCGTTTTAAAAAGAGAAAAACAATCCGTTACAGAGTCTCTAATTTATATTGTGTTGCAACGAGAATACAACGACCACATTTCTACAGCGCGGCAGGTTCTGGTCGTTGCAGTGCTTCTGCAACAACGTGGCACGGTTTTCAGTGAACAAGAAGGTTTCTCGCGCAAAATAAAATTTCTGAATTTTATTTCACTACCAATTACAAATGGAATTTATTTTTATGCATTCATATTTTTAAATTACGGGACTATATTGAAGCAAACCAATATAATGACAATTTTAAAAAAGTGATCGCAGAATTACAAAATAAGAAAGAAAATATGTAATAGAGTAAAAAACAACCTATGACGTCAGCAAAAGGAGAAATGCGTTTTTTCACATCGAAAAGAATTGGCACTTTCATGGAATTGAATGTTTCAAGAAAGGTTATCACCATTGGTTATACTTTTCATCGAAAAAGACCTGACAATGGAAATACCAGGGTTTAACCAGCATGTATTAGACAAATTTACTCCAATTAAAGAGAGGAGAATGGATTTACTAATTACATAAGATGACTAATCGAGTAAAATGTTCTACATTATTTTTTATCTTTAAAAAACAGAATTTTATTTAATTTCACACGTCACATAGCATTTGCATCTAAGGTTATGATGACCAGTCAATGAGTTCAGTTTATATCTTCTGTCTCCGATCGTTTGTACGGCAACACCCAAAACAACAATCCAACGGCCGCTACTGCCATATTTGCTGTTCAACTTGTGCTGTTGACCTTAGATCATGGCTTAAAGGGAAGAAATATTCAATGGCATTTGCTGTCCCAATGAAATGGAGAGAGTTAAAAGACCATGTAACAGACTGCTATTTCTGTTTAACAAACATGTTAGGACATACATCTAAAACTAAGAAGAAAATTGTTTACCCAAATCTGCCCTCGACCCTGAGACCGGTCCCACATTCAGTAGACCTTCCTGTACCATAGAAAGCAGATAACTATGAATTGAACATTAGTTCTGACACAGAAGATGTTGTGATGAATTCTGAGGTTGCACCTCAAGATACAGAGTATATCCCACCAAATTCAAATGCGATTCATAAAATGACACAGTGTGAACTAAATGATCTTATACGGGATTTAGAATTGCCGAAAAGGAAAGCAGAACTACTTGCTTCTAGGATGCAACAATATAATTACTTGGAAAAAGATGTGAAAATTTCAATATCGTTATCGTGAAAAAGAATTGGTACAATTCTTTTCCACAAGTGACAGTGTTTCTTATTGTAACAACATCGATTACCTATTCAGTGCATTAGGATACGAGCATAAGCCAGAGGAATGGTGTCTCTTCATTGATTCATGGAAGGTAAGCTTAAAAGTTGTCCTTCTTGATATTTTCTGTGATTTACCTTCCATCCCTATTGGATATTCCACATGCATGAAAGAATCCTACGAAAACCTGAAGATTCTGCTTGATTGTGTGCAGTACAGCAAATACTCGTGGAAAGTATGTGGAGATTTTAAAGTTATTGCTCTGTTACTAGGAATGCAAACAGGCTATACAAAAGTTTGTTGTTATCTATGTGAATGGGACAGTCGTGCAATATACGATCATTACGTTGTAAAAGACTGACCTCGTAGAGAATACTATCGAGTGGGAGAAAAATGTGGCACATCAACCTCTTGTTGAGCCACAACACATTATTTTGCCTCTTTTACACATTAAACTTGGGGTAATGAAAAATTTTGTGAAGGCAATGGATCAAAATAGTGAAGCCTTTGCATACATTGAATGGAAATTTCCTGGTATTACAAGCATGAAGCTCAAAGAAGGAATCTTCATTGGTTCTCAAGTTAGAGAACTTATGCCCGATATGACATTTTATGAACTCTTCGAAGGCACTGAGAAGTTTGCATGGGAAGCATTCTGTGGAGTTGCTGAAACTTTCCTCGGTAGAAAAAAAAAAAGATCCAAACTATAAGGAAATGGTTCAAAACCTTTTCAGGAGTACCCCGAGAAAACACACGGACACGTTGTTGTCCACCACAAATTTACTTGGTTGGGGATCGAACCAGGGATCCCATGCACCACAGATAAGCGTTCTACCACTGAGCCACAGTGCCCCCCTTAAACTTAGAGACATGAAATTAGGTATTTAAACTTATATGGAATTATTATTTAAAATAATTAAACATATTTTTAAAGCGTTTTTAGATGTTTGATCTAGAAAAGAGTAGGTGTACTTCACTAAGATCTGTCCAATTGCTCATATATCGTCGTCGGATATGTAATACTGCGTAAGTAACATTTCACCAATTTTACAGGAGACCCCCCCCCCTCCAAAAAAAAAACTATAAAAAGTAGCTTCAGCCTCAGTATACGCGGTATTACTTTGATGGAATAAGAGGGCCATTTGTCGCAATATACTGATTTCAGCAGAGTCTTCCACCCTATACTGCCCTATACTGCCCTATGCCACCCTATACTGCTTCTAATGGTATCAAAAACTCTAATTCGCCAAAATTGGTGTTTAATCTCAGACAACCATGGCCGTAACTTGTGGGGGCAGGGGGCAACTGCCCCTCCAGAGAAGCTCCCGCCGTTCGAGGGGGCCCACTTTAAGATAAAATTTTGTTAGTTCATATATGATTCGAACATGAAATTATAAATAAAGACAGATCAAACAGATTCACTACATTGCATAAACAAACCAGCACACAAAAGGTAAATAAAACAAAAATGAGTTGCGGGCCTATTTCAGTAAAAAAAAGCTCGGGACATATGTCCTCCTTGCTGCCTCTAGTTAATATTGGCTTTGTTTCGTAAAAATGTTTTAAAATGAAAAGAAAAAAGAATCATATTAGGATGTTTGAATAACGGATAAACCAAGCCTACGTACATTGCATTAAGCTTCAAGGTATTTTTTTCTTTTCTTTTCTTTCTTTTTTTTACGCAACGTAAAACACGTATAAATCTTTAGGAAGATATATGTGTTTAAATTGTAACGTAATGTTTGATGAAATTTCTTGGCATGGAATAGTGTGTTTTCCTCAACAAGCTTGCATGGCCTATCAGCATGATGGATATATATATATATATATATATATATATATATATATATATATATATATATATATATATATATATATATATATATATATATTAGGGATGGCCAAAATTTTCCGGAATCCGGATTCCGGAAATTTTGTTTTCCGGAATCGGAAAATTTACTTTCCGGATTTCGGAAAAATTCCGGAATTCGGAAAAATTCCGGAATTCGGAAAAATTCCGGAATTCGGAAAAAATCCGGATTTCGGAAAAATTCCGGAATTCAGAAAAAATCCGGAATTCGGAAAAATTCCGGATTTCGGAAAAATTCCGACATTCGGAAAAAATCCGGAATTTAGAAAAAAATTGGAATTTTTCCGAAATCCGGAATTTTTCCGATTTTACTTTCCGGATTCCGGAAAGTAAAAATTCTGGAACTGGCCATCCCTAGAGCTGTTAAAAGAGAAACACAATAATGAATATATATACTGTATTAGTTTCTTGTAGTTGGATATGTCTTTATCACTTACGTAGACAATTGCTACTGCAGTTATTTACTGTTTTATAAGGAAGGTCTTATTTTCACACACAAAAAAGTCGCCGGTGTGTCTCAAACATTATCGCGTTCCCACCTGCAGCTGCTCCAAAGCACTGCAAACTACTTTTTAACCAGGCGAAAGGCAGTGGAGGAAAAGAAATCTCAACAAATATTCTAATAACATTCGCTTATTGTCAACATACCTACAGTGAGCGCAGAAAGTGTTCGTACACCGTGCATACTTTATATTGAAAACAGCTAGCATGAGAACGGGAGGTGGAATATATATATACAACCAGAATTAAGACTACACATTCATACATTTTATTTCTATATACAAGAGAAAGGCCAAACAAACACAATCACTGTTTTGTTCAGAAGAAAAGAGAGAATTCCTTTTTTGTAAACGCAAAATGTCACCTTACACTTATGCTTGAATTAATGCTTATAAAGTATATTACGTTATTTGATATTTTGTGGGATTACCCTGTGCGTTAATGATTGTCTGTAGTCTTCGTGGCATTGATTTCACCTGTAGTAGTTCGTAGTTCTGTAGCTTCGGGACTGATTATGTCCCATTCTTCTTGAATAGCTTTTCTTAGGCCTTCTTTAGTAGAGACAGGGCCGGCGCGAGAGAGGGTCGAGCCGTGCCACCGCCGGATAGGTGCTGATTGCCACGGGTGCTGACTGCCACAGCCAATTATTGGTGCTGACTGCCACGACTGTCGCTGATTGCAAATATGAAGGTGCTGACTGCCACGACGGCGTGCTGACTGCCACGAGCCTGGGAGAAACTGTATTTGGAAAGAGAGGAATTAATCCCTCATACTAAATTTATGATTATTAATTAATTTAGTAATCATCACAGCAAATCCATGTGGCATCCTATAAGTTACAAAGTTGCTCACTAAGTGGAACGACACACACTTGGATGTTTATAAAGGGATTGTCTTTTCTGTTATATGTACAATTTGCACATTTCATTGTTTATATTAATTGTTTTATTGTATTATTTAATGGATATGATGGTCTGAAGCCAGCTGACAAGGGAAGTTTGGGAGAAGGATTCGCCTGCAGAGAAATAAGCATGTCATTTGAAGGACCAATTCATGCTGATTACAACAGGTAATAAAACTCCTGTACGTTGAGAACTATTCGAGATATTCAGCTTGGAAATTTATATGAGAAAATGAGTGGATGTACGTTTCAATGCGTTAAGTATTCTCACCCATGGCGAAGCCTGATGGTTTGAATTTGCTATTGCTTGATCACTGGGGTCCATTCACAGACAAATTGTCCATTACAAGTTGCATGACGGATGGCAAAGACCTAATAGTTGAGAAGATACCAAAGAATTGCACACGATTTGTGCAATCATTTGATGTGTTTTGATTCCGATCAATCAAAGATTATGGCAGGAGATTTGTACATAGGATGAATCTTCTTCATCTGGACGTTATAATGAACCAACGAAACAATCAAATAAAGTTCGTGTCCATACGAATCACTTCCGATCACCGCGATACATTGGATTGTTCCAGTTTGCGTTCTACAAGGCAGGTTACGAACAAATTATAGGCCTATAACTTTTGAATCACTTGTCGAACATACTTTTTGCTTTGGTTCTGCGAACTGTTCTCTTGACGAATGCAACACAATTGCACATATAAAATGTTCATGGTGCAAGGAAGTCTTTTGCCTGCATCATTTCTTCATAAAACAGAAGAACAACAGTGATCAATTTTCATCTCTAACCTATGATTATTGTGAACAATGTAATGACTAATTGTATCTAACAAACCCGTTAGTTATTGCGAAACACTTTTTTTTTCCTGTTACCTCCGATAGCTTTCAATTCGTATGTTAATATTCGTTACTAATTATGTTGTACTTAACGCGTATAAATGCGTATATCCTCATTTTCTCATATAAACTTCCAAGTTGAATATCTCGAACCGTTCTCAACCGTACACGAATTTTATTAGCTTGTTAAGGCCAACATACACTAGCGTATTTTCAGCGCGCATTTTCGGTCCGTAAAATGATGTCGTAAATTTCGGTCCGTAAGTTGGCCCATACACCTAGCGTAAAAATAGGCGCGTAAAAGAAGAAGGAAAAGAAGCGGTCAGTTTTCGCTCTTCCTTTTGCCTGTTGTTTCAGCACGCGGTCGTTTTCCAGTTTGCTCAAGTTGTTTGAACAGGACAGATTTATGTTTTAAATTCAGGTCCTATAAACATTATGCTATTAAGGAAACGAATAAAAAGAAAGAACAAAACAATAGAAACATTTGGACTAGCAAGTGATATTCAATGTAGGAGTATTTTTTATTTCTTTTCATAGTATCGGAATGTGAAAATTCCCATAGAATGTTTTAACAAAGTTAAATCAGACAGATTTTAAAAAAAGAAAGAAAGAAAGAAAAACAAAAGCTAAATCCATGATTTTGCGAAAGCAGTAATTCAATTTAATAAATTTTCTCACTAAATTTGTTAGATTTCTCGAATAAATAAATAAATAAATAAATCTATCCTCTGTGGCGTAACATATCTCATGTAACCAGGGCCTACCATCCAGCTTGTGCTACTCATGCCTTTAGGGCACGATGCGAATCCCGGGGCGGAATTTCCTTCTATTTTGTTTTAATCCCTTCCAAAAGCAACAAATTGAAACATTGATCGCTCACAAAGCAATCAACTATCTCCTGTTAGGAACTATTTTATCCCCCTTCAAATATACACAACCTAATTCGCGCACTGCTTTTGGGTAATATATGCTCAGCACATCTGCTGCTCTTGTAGAATCTAGTCCTTAATGAAAGGGTCAACAAAAAGAAGGAAAGTCAACCGTCTCCAAGTACAAACAAACCAAGTTTTAAATTCGAAGTGTGACTTGACAAGTTATTTAAAAGTTACAAAGAATATCTAGAATAATTAAAATGTTATATTTAGAAAACGAATTAACACTTAATCTGGGATATAACATAACAAAATGAAAACAATATCAATTGTATTGTTGTACTTTACTAATATGAAAGGCGGCAACTAATTCACTCTCCTGTTTTCTTTCACAATCATTGAAGCATAGCATTTGTTCTAACAGTAACGATATTAATGCACCATGCTACATTACATTGGATAGTACATTTGCTCATAATAAGAAGTTTTTGGAAGGTAAAATATCTTTTTAAGATAAAATATACTTTACCTTAAATACAACTAATTTTTAAATATATAGGTGCTTGTGTTATTCCTTATCCATTTAGCAACTGTATAATAGATTGCTTTATATTTAGAATAGTTCTCATCAGAGTCGTAGCTAAGTTGGGGGGCCAGCGGGGCGGTCCGCCTCGGGCGCTGATAGCAAGAGAGTGCCGAAGAAGCAAGAAGAAAGGAAAGTATTGGAAATGAAAATAGATTTGTTAAAAATTTTCTTGCTCGCTACGTCCGCAATCCAAATGTTTCAATAAGAGTTAGAACAAGTTTTTACTTATTACTTAAAAAAAAAAAAGCTATTATATATGATTTCTTAATGACGATGTGACATACATGCTGCCAAGTAATGACTTACAGTGTAAACAAGAGCGTTTTTCAAAATCAGAAACGGTCACAGTCTTAAATACGTACGTATTCGGCATTTTGATGATGATAGTTTGGTTAGTTAATCACGTTTTTCTAACCAATCGTTTTAATCATGACGGTGAGAATAAAGGTATGAAAAATGAAAGGAGTGAAGAGACACACAAGTTGTTGTTTGCGCGGGAATATTAAAAATGAAGGTAAACAAGGAGAATAATAACGTTCTTAAATTTGAAACAGTTGAAGAATAGGGGCTTAATGGGTCAGAACTTTACTCCACGAATTTCGTCTTTTTCAAAGACTGATCGCTACCAGTGTTTTTTTTTTTTTTTTTTTTATTTCATTGACATATGAAATGCTTCCAATTTAAAGAAATTTATTGGGATCATTTCTCCATTAACTACTTGTATCGCCAGGATTCTTCTTTGTGCTTACGTATCTAGTTGTGTGATTTTTTTTATTTTTCTACATACATGCAAAATACACACACACATTATATATATATATATATATATATATATATATATATATATATATATATATATATATATATATATATATATATATATATATGTGTGTGTGTGTGTGTGTGTGTATTTTAATATTTTTATTAATAAAAGTAACCTTAAATTCAGAATTTTCAGTCATTAAGAAATTAAGTAAGTACTATAATTTTAAACATACACTATGTGATCAAAAGTATCCGGACAACCGGCTGAAAATGACTTAGAAGTTCGTGATGTCCTCCATCGGTACTGCTGGAATTCAATATGGTGTTGGCCCACCCTTAGCCTTGATAACAGCTTCCACCCTTGCAGGCATACTTTCAATCAGTGCTGGAAGGTTTCTTGGGGAATGGCAGCCCATTCTTCACGGAGTACTGAACTGAGGAGAGGTATCGATGTAGGTTGGTGAGGCCTGGCACAGTCGGCGTCCCAAAACATCCCAAAGGTGTTCTGTAGGATTCAAGTCAGGACTCTGTGCAGGCCAGTCCATCACAGGGATGTTGTGGTTTTGTAACCACTCCGCCACAGGCCATGCAGTATGAAGAGGTGCTCGATCGTGTTGAAAGATGCAATCGCCATCCCCGAATTGCTCTTCAACAGTGGGATGCAAGAAGGTGCTTAAAACATCAATGTAGGTCTACGCTGTGATGGTACCACGCAAAACACAAGGGGTGTAAGCCCCCTCCAAGAAAAACACGACCACACAATAACATCATCACCTCCGAATTTTACTGTTGGCACTACACGTGCTGACAGATGACGTTTACCGGGCATTCGCCATACCCACACCCTGCCATCGGATGGCCACATTGTGTACCGTGATTCGTCACTCCACACAACGTTTTTCCACTGTTCAATCGTCCAATGTTTACGCTCCTTACACCAAGCGAGGTATTTACCTGCGTGATGTGTGGCTTATGAGCAGCCTCTCGACCATGAAATCCAAGTTTTCTCACCTCACGCCTAACTGTCATAGTACTTGGAGTGGATCCTGATGCAGTTTGGAATTCCTGTGTGATGGTCTGGATAGATGTCTGTCTATTACGCTTTACGACTCTCCTCAACAGACGACGGTCTCTGTCAGTCAACAGACGAGGTCGGCCTGTACGCTTTTGTGCTGTACGTGACCCTTCATGTTTCTACTTCACTATCATATCAGACACAGTGGACCTACGGATGTTTAGGAGTGTGGAAATCTCGCGTACAGACTTCTGACACAAGTGACACCCAATCACCTGACCACGTTCGAAGTCTGTTAGTTCCGCGGAGCGCTCCTTTCTCACGATGTCTAATGACTACTGAGGTCGCTGATAATGAGTACCTGGCAGTAGGTGGCAGCACAATGTACCTAATATGATAAACGTATGTTTTTTGGGTGTCCGAATACTTTTGATCACATAGTGTATGTAGTAGCCAAACTACATTTTGGATTTCAAGTACGAACATTAAACATATTCTTTACCTCCATCGATCAATATTAAGAAATTAGCAAAGAAGGTCTCTTCAGAGTTTCCGTTACATTTCACAAAATATTTTTGACCGTAAAACGATCAAAATTAAAATCTTCTTTATGTGGTCACATACAAAATAAAATTACAAAAGTTTACAATTATTACTGGAAATTGATGCTGTTACCCATTTCGAACATTTTTAAATCACATAGTTTCTGACGTATTAAAATTTCATTTCTTATATATAGTATGAAACGTAAAAAGTTGTAAATTTTTATAACTTTTTTCAAAGTGGATTTGTGTACAGCAAAGGCAGTTTTGTAAGTTTAACAAAAAGTCCAAAATAAGCCTCTTGAAAACAGCTTTTATTTGTAAAAGAATAGAGAATGATCACTTTCGGGTGTTGCAATAGTCTGTGCAAGCAGCATGATAAAAATTCAACGTGGCATGACAAGAACAGCTGTTTCTCTTATTTGTAAATAAATAAATAAAGGAAGGAAGCTTGATAAGGTGAGTGTAGGGGCGCCGAATTCTACTTCGCCCCTGGCGCCGAAATCTCTAGCTACGGCTCTGTTTTTCATCCACTTTCTAAACATTTGTATTGTTTACTAACACTTATCGATTCGACTGTGATATTCCTCATTATTGTAATATATATATAATTTTTCGAACTTTTAATATTCTCCTTCACCGGACGCAAATTCTTATTAATTAATACACTGAGAAAAGTCTGTTATCCGGACAGCGGTATATTGTACAATTATACGGAATCATTATGTTTACTACAGAAACCTGCACGGAGCATACGTTATCCATATGCTACAGACTTTCCCCGCTTAGATGTTACATCATGCCGTTGCAGGATGTATGACATCTAACAGTCTTCCATATATCACATACGTATGTGTATGTTACATACGCCAGTTGTATGTTACATGCGTATATCTGTATGTAAGATCCTGACCACCTATATACAGTTCTTTCGTTCGTACAGAAAGTACGTTTATTCGAAACATGTATGCGGAAAGTATATATAAAATGTATACTTTTTTCAGTTATACATTTGCTGTACGTTAAGTCCTAAAACTACATGATTTACACATGTAACCTACGTTTTTAAGTACGCCACATAATTTTTTCTGAGTATATAATTTCACAATACGCCCTATGTCCGCCTCTTATGTTAGTATATAAGAAATTTACAGCATTCAATGTAAGGCCTACTGAAAACCTTGTGACACAGTAAGCAGACACTTTTGATCGATGTAAACCAACTTTTAAATTAAAAAATGATTGATCCAAATGACTGGACCAAGCCACATGTTCAAATTAAATATAACTAATTTGGTGTTTTTTAAAAAATAATTTAGTTAATTGTAAACAAATTAATTTAAGTTGTAGGCCAATGTAGTGACTATTAGTGAATATTCTACGTTTGAACGCATCGTTGGATGATTAACAGTTAATGAAAATATAATGAAACTAATTGTAAATCTGAAGTGAAGTGATTCAAATAAAAGCGTATGGATATAATTAAATACTACTAAAATTATTCCTCAACAAAGTCTTAAAATTCACTTAAATTAGGAGTATTATTAACAAATGTGCTGTCCATCGGCGATTAAGGGCGTGAAGGTAATTGCTGCCCCCACTTTTTTGACTTCACACTATAACCTAATTACATGCCCCCTTACTATTAGTAGTGTTTTGTCCCCCTTTTTAGTGTTCATACCCAATTGCCGTCACTGGTACTTTCCATTGCAAGTGAATAGATCTGTGTTTTTGCGCAACTACAATTGATTACGGAAAGTAAGATAAATTTATCTAACGCTTGATTAAAATTATTATAGTTATTTAGTATACTAAATATTAAATTTGTCTTTAAAAAAAAGGTTTGCACGTGTATGTTATATGGGAACATAAGAAACTGCAAATAATAAAATGTGGGGTTGTTACAAATGATTGTAGCTGTTTCATGAATTTGGCGTAGCTATGATATTTAGCATATTATCACGAAGCTTTACCACAATATAGACCTTAATTTATTTAATTTCGAACTTAGTCAAATTCGGTCCAAACATTAGCTATTCACAACACTCTATTCTCCACTTCAACTCAGATTAGGTTATTTTCAAACAAAGTCAAACTATTCTGAACGACTGGTTTGTTTAAATTTCACTACATGTTGGTACAAACATCCAACTGCTTATTAAAATTAACTGAGCTACCCAATCTTAGTTCAGATTTCTTTTTCAAATGAAGTTTAAACTGTTAACTCATTAAAGACACTTTGAACCAAATCCATTCGTTCATTTAAATTTATTATTATTATTATTATTATTATTATTATTATTATTATTATTATTATTATTATTATTATTATCATTATTATTATTATTATTATTATTATTATTATTATTATTATTATTATTATTATTATTATTATTATTATTATTATTATTATTATTACGTTTGTTTCACAACTTATGAACCAATGATTTGAACCAATCTATGTCGGAAGAGTTTCCATTTACTGGTTCAGAAAATAAACAGATTTGTTTTATTTTAAATTTTCATTTTTCTCAGTGTAAAGATCCGTCGAATTGTATGTTTTTAATACTCATAGTTCTTGTATTCATTGAATAAGACATATTTCACTGTAAGAAAGCGTAGTTATAAGGAATTAAGCAGAAAGTAAAAAGAAAAATGTAAACAAACTTGTATGTTATACGAAACTGAAAACAATTAAATATCAATTAATTTCGAAGCTCTAGTAGTAAAAATGGCACTAAAATAACACTATTAAGTAAGAAGTTGTGTCAATTATTATATAAATTCTCCTGACACTGATGTACATGCTACTTATAAACATAATAAAACGATTAAGTTGAGTTGATTTTGAATTTAACGGCCCCCCTTTCAGCAGCGAGGCTATATGAGACGAGGCCTACTGATTAACGTGGAATCCGAACCACATGAGCTCCCACGCCAAAGACACGCACGCTAACCGTTTAGCCACAGAGGAGCTCAGTAAAATGATTGAGTTGTTCGTGAAAGAAATTATTTAAGTGTTAGATATTCATTGTTATTTAATATTTTGTGGTAATAGACCTTAAGTTAACGTTTATCTGGGAAGAATTGATAGTAACCACACCACAAAAGTTGAGAAATGCTTTAATGGCATACTACAAGTTAACATGAACTATTATGAGTGTAATCCTATTTCCTGCAAATGGGTGTCATTTCAATTTTGGTGTTAGGTATATTCTGTTTTGAGTCTACTTAAGCTTTTCAAATAAGTGTTGGTACAGTCCCCATCATGACGAGATATAATAAAATGTTGAAAAATATTCAACATAGCTGGTACCCTGGATTGAACTAGAACTTTTAGGCTGAAAAGCAAGCACACTAAAGCGAGCAGTACAATGATTGTGCTATTTAGACTTAGTATGTGAGCGTTAATGGTGAAATAGGATTATTAGGTCTATTAAATATATGTACAATCCGCGGCAAAAAACCTGCAACATGAGCATATAAGTTTATTGTGAAATGAAGAATTATTTTGCTCCAAAATAAGTGTGCACGGGAAGAGGCCGAGGTTTATCCTGGCGTGATTCGTTCCACTTAGACGTTATGTTCATTCCCTGTGCTGTTAGGCGTAGTTTCACAATACACTTACATCCTCATGTTGCAGGTTTTTTGCCGCGGATTGTACAATCTGAGGTTTGAAATAATTCACAAAGAAAGAAACATTAGGCCATGTATTGCGGTTTCTCACATTTTCTTTTTCACGAGTAATGTTAAGATCACAGGAAAAAATAGTGACTTTCTGAACCTATTTTGTTACAAGTTCTTGTAAAATTGAGAAGGTACTTAAAATAACAAGCAGCAGGTGGTCAAAATAGCAAAAAAAATTTCACCGAATTTCGATAGTCAAACGCAATTTTTTGCTGTTTTATCAGGCAGATATCGAGATAATATCTTGTTGAAGGTCAGGATTATTAGTTTTTATTCTTAAATATACCTAGTAGGTACCTGTAGCCTCTATGCTGGTAGTGATTTCTTTCAAAAATATTGTACGGGTAGCGTGGGACAAAACAAAATATCAGAAAGCTGAATTTGAACATTATTTGGTGAAGGAGTGTTCTTCATAAGAGTGAAATATAATTTATCTTTGCTACTGGGGACATTTTTATTCATATTCGACCGGAAAGAACCAAATGAACGAGAAAGTATGTCTGGAAGTAATATTTTATGTTGGTTGCTAGGGACGTACACAGGAAGTGGGTCCTGGGAATCCTGGGGGGCGGTTAGCCTAATTTTAGGAATTTTAATATAAAATACCCTCATATTGAGTTTGGACCGCTCCCGAAATAAATTCCTGCGTACGCTACTGTTGGTTGACCTAACCTTCTTTCCCTTCTCTTGCTTTCTCTCTCTTTTCTAAATAGCATGGCATTTTTAGTTTGGCGGGAATTGGTCACATGCTATTAAAAGTCATGTTATACTTCTTTTTTTAATATCAGAATATAAGCAACTCTAAAGGTGTGACTTCGTTTTTATAACCATCTTGACCTCTGTGTATATGGGGAGGGGGCTAATTGTCAAATATTAAATTTAATGTTAAATTCGTAGTCGAAAGATATGTTCGATTGGATTGGGTTGGAATTTAGCGACCTCTCAGACAGCGAGGCTATATGAGAAGTGAGATCCAAACTGCGTGAGCTTCTGCCGAGAATCGAACAGGATGTCTTGCGCCGGAGAAGCTTACGCTGATCATATAGCCACGGAGGAGCTCTCATCATTTGCGAATTCTAATTAGAAAGTATTGGATTTACCTTTTTCTCGTGCACTCAAAATTAATTATGAATTTTAATTAGGAAATAATGTATCGTTTCGTGCAATAGGAAATATTAGTTTAGCCGAAATCGTATCTTGTATGGAAAGACTGAAACTAGATTGGAATGATGATTTCTGGTGAGTCTACCAGCAAACCTCAGCAACGATTCGCGAGGACAACACAAGAACAGGTTTTCTCTTCTGAAAACAATAAGACCAGACCAGGGAGAAGTAGATTGTTACCAACTAGTAAACACTCATAAATATTCATGAGTGTGTACTTTTCTGACATGGTAGCAGTTGGTAATACACGGCCGGTTGACAGTTTGAGGAATGGATACACCTTTTTTCCCGCATACTAATAACACATAATGTATGCAGGTGCGGCCGGAGGTAACATGACACATAATAAATGGTTTCCGGTCAAAAGAAATGTTAATTGGACAAGCAGAATATAGAAAATACCTTTTCGGAAATAAAATATGCAGATCACACACGTAGAACAAGGTAATTCATTAATATTCAGCACATGTAACGCGACAGCTGCTGCTGGAGAATATGCTAGAAATTTGGATCGTTGGTATGAGTGAAAGAAAGCACTAGAAGCTTCCAGATCTTTTTTCTAAGCTTATTATTGTTGGAATAGGGGAAAGAACACACTCGAACCTTCTGGAAAGATTTAAGGGCATATAAATACTGATGCATTTGCATGATGTGTACATTTAGAAAGAAGACAGCAGGAACATCAAGTGTTAACTTTGCGAAGAAGATATTTTACTACTAGGAGAGATTGGAAGATTGGTAAGTAATAACGTTGTAGTTTTTTTGTATTATACTTGTTCATTTTTATATGGGAAAGGGACATATTGTAATTGTTGGGAGTATAAGGGGACGGAACTGTTTGGTTTTATCGGGAATTGATTGCGGATTTTCCGGTATTGAAAAAATGATATGACTCGGTGTACTTTTATGGAATTATAACTTGACTAAGATATAGTATAATGTAATATGTAGGGAAGCAACATTAATGATTGCACCGGGAATCGAATGAGTATTCTCCCATTTGGAGAACCGTACGCTAAATTGTATGCTTGCAGTGTGAACTTATTACTTATACATAGCTATGAATTGTGTAAGATATAACACGAAGTGAACAGAATGCGCTCCCGGGAATCGAACCAGGGCTTGTCCACGTGAAAAGCCGTACGATAAACATTTTGCTTAGCAGATATTGTTACTTATATGTAGCTATGAATTGTGTAAGATATAACTGGTATTTAGAAAGTATATGGGAAGTTTTATTGAGTAGGGAGCCATGATACTGCCGGAACTCGAACCAGGGCTATCCCACGTGGAGAACCGTACGCTTGCTTGCACTGTAGACTTTTTTCAGTTATAAATGGTATATTTTACAATCTTATATTGGATAGGTAGTTAACAGAATGCGCCCCGGGAATCGAACAATGGCTCTTTTACATGCAAAGCCAATATGGTTGAGCGTTAGTGTTACGTTGAATATTATATTTTGTAATTTGAAAAGTCGTAATACGGTAACTAAATGCATTTTTTTTCTTTTTTGTTTTAGGTGCTGAAGCAAATAAGTGATAGAATCGAGAAAAAAGCAGAGAGCACGAAAGACGTGGATTTCAATTGGATTATCACTTAAACAGAGATAAACTATTATTCGGTAAGTATTATTATTATTATTATTATTATTATTATTATTATTATTATTATTTTCAAAATTTTGTTTGTTTTCAGGTTTTTTAGTCATTGTATACATATATTGATTGCACTTTTTTTGTCTTGTATTTTACAGAAAAAAATGGAGTTTTACTTTGAGGAATTTAACGTGATTGATGAAACCATTTTCCAGGGAAGACTGAGAGGCTTGGATAGTGCTGAACGTGTTTTACAGACTTGGCAACAAGTAGTGGACCTGCAAGCAGCAGGGTATGTTGGATCGTCTGAAATTGTAAATGATCTACTATCGCTTTTGTACCTATATTATAAAAATAATCAATATATCATTCTGAATAATGTTCGCTCAGCAGCGGATATTATAGAGCTTTTTGACCACGGATTTTTCCGTGAAGATCGACTGTATGATGCGGCATTTATGTCATATTTAAATTATATGGCCTCTGAGAAGGGGCAGTTAGAGCGAGTGAGTGACAAAAGTGTATCCGCGTTCTTTTCATTTACGGGAAATCGAGAAAATGTTCATTCAGAACATAATGATGATGATGATGATGATGACTTATTACATATTGATTGGGCACTATTAAATGAAATTAATTTGGATGAACCAGTAGAAATTCAAAATTCCGAAACTGACTTTACAGAGATGTTGTGGCAAAAATTACAAGAAATTGAGGAAGAAAATGCGCGTGTTGATCGTCTGAATAATGCACATTATTCAGAAGATATGCGGCCCACAACTTCTCAGCACCCTCCATTGCGAGGGTATGGAGGGAATGAAAGAGAGTGTAATATGTTTGAAATTGTGGGGAGAAATGTGAGAGAGTACCCGCGTTTCAATATGAAAGGGGTGGAAATTATTGTAAAACCAACGGTACAACATATAATTACAAATCCCATGGATTATATTACGTCCATGATGGATTATGCGCTCTCTACCGTTTTGAGGGATACACGACCCCACGATTTTGTTGGTTTAAGAATAAATTCCGACCGAGATCTCCTGAATAAAGAAGTGTTTGTTCCATGGAGAAAACGTCAAAATTTGAATACCGATGTGGTTCTTAAAACGGTGGAAAACGTATTAAATAGCAATGAATCATTTCTTTTAGGAAATCAATTAGAATTTCGGTTTGACATCGTTGATGGATTACACGGACAGGGTATACCTAAACGCGCAGCGGTAAGAAAATATGCAGAAATGAGTATTTTTTTCAAGGATCATGTGGTGGCCACAAAGGCTAGTGATTTTCTTTGTCTGCCAAAATCCATAGTATATTGGATTACGAAACATGAAGAGAGTAAGCAGGCTTTATACAATATGACCCTGCCTACACGCAAAACATGGGAAAATAAAGCACAACAATTGTGTAACGATGCGAAAATGTACGTTGAACGGAAACAGGGATTTGATTTGGAAGATGTAGTTGCTTTTCAAAATTATTTAGTGAAAAAGAATTATCAAATTGTAGTATATGAATTACCTGAAGATTCCAGAACACCTGTGGTACGCTACCCAGGAATAAATGCGGAGAAAAAGATATTTATTCTGTATCAGAGAGGGGATACTGTGGGCCATTTCCAGCCCATTAAGAATATTAATTCATTTATGGGTAAGAAGAAGTTTTGCTTTTCGTGCTTGGAAGGATTTTATGAAACACGTGCGGCTCACCAATGTCAGATGAGATGTTCGTACTGTGAACATTTTCATAGTAAAGAAACTAACGCGAAACTAGTACATTGCACACAATGTAATAGAAACTTTGCTGAAGGCATTTGCTTTAATAACCATTTAACACTAAATAAAGTAAAGAAATCCACATGTGATTACGTGAAATTGTGTAACGCATGTGGTGTAATTTATGATGTGAGAAAAAGAAAATCAGCTCATGTATGCGGCGACTACTATTGTAGTCTTTGTAAAGTGCACGTAACTGTTGGCCATCGATGTTTCGTTCAAAAGTGTAAACTAAAACGCACTGAACGATTTTTGTACATTATATTTGATGTGGAAACCATGCTATTAGCACCAAATGAGAAAGGTGAACGGGAGCATGCCGTAAATTTATGTTGTTGTTTGAATGTATGTTTCCACTGCATAAATACAGGAGTAGATAGTTTGTGTTTCAAGTGCGGAGATAAAATATCCGGGAACCGTATGTTTTCTTTCACAACCATGGAGGCGTTTATTGAACATGTGCTTATGGAAAGGCCAGAGTATCAGATTATTGTGGCACTTGCTCACAATAATTCGCGATATGATGGCCTATTTTGTGTGCGCACACTTATTGAGAAACAAAAAATAACTCCACATGTTCTTATGCACGGTCAAAAGATATTTCAAATTAGTATTAGTAATCGTTTTTATTTTCGGGACACTTTTCTTTATCTTGGTGTAAAATTATCCAAATTACCGAAAACCTTAGGATTGAATGTTGAATTGAGAAAAGGAGATTTTCCATACCTCTTTAATACAGAGGAACATCAAAATTACGTTGGAGAATGGCCGGCATTGCATTATTATGACCCGGACTCACGTAGTACGGCAGACCGGGCAGAACTTATGCTGTGGCATGAAGAGCGAGTACGGAATGGTGATATTTTTGATTTTCAGAAAGAATTGATGGAGTACTGCCGGAACGATGTGCGAATATTGGCGGAGGCAGTAATTAAATTTACCTCCATGATTGAAGAGAAAACAAATGGTATTCAATGTTTTATTTCCAGCACGACGATCGCTAGTCTAGCAATGTTGACGTACCGGTGTCATCACCTGATTGAAAACACAATTCCAGTTATTCCTCCAAACGGGTTCCAACTTACTCAACAACAGAGTATTAAAGCATTAAAATGGTTGAAGTATATGGAACATGTAACAAAGAGATCTATTGTTACTTCGAATAATGCGTTGGAGGAACGGTTTGGCAGATATAAAGTCGATGGTTTTGACGCTAAAACAAACACTATATATCAGTTCATGGGATGTTACTGGCATTCCTGTAAAAGCTGTTATAAAGATAATAGAAATAGCATTTTATGCAAAGAAAATGGTGCGTACAACACTTTTGAAAAGAGATACGAACAAACAGTGCACTGCCGCAACTATTTGAAAAAATTAGGCTATAATTTAATAGAAATTTGGGAATGTGAATGGGATGCAATGGTAAAACGTGATAAACATATACAGAAGATCCTCGAACAACGGTGCAAACATATTCGTGATCCTCTCATTCCGAAATCTGCCTATCAAGGAGGTAGAACAGAAAATTTTAAGTTATATGTAGACTGTGCAGAGGACGAATACGTAGTTTACGTAGATGTCACCTCGCTTTATCCCGCAACAATGTGTAAACGAGGCATGCCTGTGAATGTACCTAAAGTACACAATGGCCCCAATTTCCCCAATGTGCGAAACATTCATGGACTTGTAAAATGCAGTGTTCTTCCACCCTCCGATTTATATTTTCCAATCCTCCCTTATGTTACGGGAGGAAGATTAATCTTTGGATTGTGTAAATCGTGCATGGATGAACAAAATGATGATGAATGTACGCACATAGATCTTGAACGTATCATTACCGGTACGTTTTGTACCCCCGAACTGCACAAAGCATTAGACAATGGGTATGAGCTAATTGAAATTCATGAAATATGGGAGTTTGATTTATTAGTCCCGGAAAAAGATGTTTGTGAAGGATTATTTGGGTCATATGTGAAATCCTTTTTACAAATGAAACAAGAAGCTTCAGGGTTTCCTGCAGAATGCACTACAAAAGAAGAGCAGGAAAAGTACATTCAAGAATATTTCAGGCATGAGGGAATACAGTTAAATTATGAGAACATAGAATATAATCCAGGCCTGCGCAGTACAGCGAAACTGTTTTTGAATTCACTGTACGGGAAATGGGGACAAAGAACAGACCTTTCACAGTGCACAATGGTTGATACAGCAGAAGATTTTTTAAAAATTTTAACAGATCCTAAATATGAAATTCAAGCTGTAACACCAGTTGGTGAAACTCATTTAATTGTTCAATATAAAGACTGTGAGAGTGAAAATATCCCATTAGCATTCTCAAATGTTGTGCTGGCATCATTTATAACATCATGGGCACGACTGTGGCTGTATGATCTACTAACAAGTGTTGGAGAACAGAATGTAATCTATTGCGATACGGACAGTATCATGTTTATACAAAGAAAAGATGAGCAACTCCCATTAAAATTAAGTTCGTATTTGGGTGGGTTAACAAATGAAGTTCCCGAAGGTTGGGAAATACGTAAAGTAATAGCATTAGGTGCAAAGAATTACGCCTACGCTTTACGCAATGCTAGTGGGGAAATGAAATATGTCTATAAAATACGTGGAATAACATTAAATCACAGAACAAGTGATAAAATTAATTTTGATAGTTTTTATGATTTAGTGACGGGGAATCGGGAGGCAACTGTAATCGAAATGCCATCCAAAATTGTTCGGAAACCAGATTTGCGCATCTTTTCTCGAAGAGAACTAAAGACACATCAAATGGTGACCAGTAAACGCAGACGAATAGACGCTGACATTGTGACTGACGTACCAAAAAGTGTTACTGTTCCGTATGGCTATAGATCTCATAAATGATTGGCCAGAGACTCGTTTTTTTGGGGGAATAAAAAGCAGAGTTTCTATCACATTGTGTCATTTGCAACGAAGATGTTACGTTTTAAACATCCGTGCACTATTCTCATAGCCGGCCCTTCCCGTGCTGGTAAAACTCACTTTGTGAATCGATTAATCAAAGAAAGAAATGATATGTTTAATGTTTCCTTTAAAGAAATTGTATGGTGTTATGGCGCAGTTATACCAAACTTGGACGTTGATGCAAAAATACGTTTTCTGGAAGGAATCCCCGACATAAATACTTTTGATATAAGTGAAAATTCATTACTCATATTAGATGATTTAATGTCAGAAACAAATGACGATGTGGCCAAATTATTTACCAAGTACGCTCACCACAAGAAATTAACCGTAATATTTATTGTTCAAAATTTATTTCCAAAAAACCGGCATGCTCGAGATATTAGTTTAAATGCACATTATATAGTGGTATTTAAGAATCCACGTGATAAGTTACAAATTGAATATTTAGCAAGACAAATTATGCCTCGTGAAAGCAAACAACTCGTGAATGTCTTTGAGGAAATTACACAAAAACCACACACGTATTTATTGTTTGACCTTACACAACAAACACATGATGCCCTACGACTGAGAACAAATATATTTCCCGGAGAAATAATGCATGTGTACAGTAGTGTTAAAAACGCGGCCACACCGTTTTATGTTTAGTTGGCATCAAGATGTTGAAGGTAAAACATCATTATAATACGCTCTGCACGCTTGCGAAATGCAAGCCATCCGATCGGAAAGTTATTCTTGAAAATGCACCGGGTGATTTGATTCGTACCATATCACAAGTAGCAAAAAATACTATAAAAGGAAATATCCCCATATCATTAATTCAGAAGCAAAGGCTCCGTAGACATAAGAAGATCTTACGTGCTCTCTCCTCAAAACTTTCTCTTAAAAAGAAAAAGAAATTATTACTACAGAAAGGTGGTGCATTACTTCCATTAATTTTCGGGCCACTCATTGGTGCCTTAGCCTCAACAATTTTTGGAAGATAACATGTCGGAATTACGTAAAATGCTATTAGTTCCAGAAAATGCACTTCATAGAATACAATCTAATTTAAAGACGCATGAAGCACATCAATCAAGACTAGATAAAGATATGAGCGAAATCTTACATCGTACAGATTTGAGTAGAGAACAAAAATGGAAATTGTATCAGCAAGTATTACATCAATATTTACATTATAAATCGAGTCCCACACCGGAAAATCCTATTGCCCTACCCATTGTTGACTCAGAAAATGCAAGTAGTCGTACAGATAGTGGTATTTTAACTCTTGTACCCGATATATTACAATCAGTACCAAAAACACTTCGAAGGAAAACGGATTTATTACTTAAACAACTCATTAATTCACAGAAAATCTCGTGGGATCAAACAGGTACAGTAGCTATCGATGGAAATATCATTCCCGGTTCCAATATTATCGATTTAGTAAATGATGTCGTTCGTACACGAAAATATTCAACACAACCAGTAGGATTACAGCCATTTAAAACGTTATTGGATGATATTAATGTTCCTCGGGAATTTATTAGTTCACGTACACCAGGACCGCCTTCACCTGCTTTTACAACCCCGAAAGTGACTGGCAGTAAAATTCGAAAACGGCATTCTTCTTCGACTGCAGTATCCCCCGCAATTGCAGCTAACGTATTTCGGTATTGGAAAGAATATAAAATGTAAATAAGAAATGACAAAATTATCAAAAATCTATTACAAGTATTCAGATCCTGCATCTTTATCCAGTGTTAGTACATTAGAACGTAAAACAAAATTATCCCGAGAGAAAATTAAAAAATGGTTAGCATCACAAGATGCATATACAATGCACGCTCCAATACGAAAAACATTTCCACGGAAACAATATTATGTTAGTGGTCCTAATGAAACATTACAATGCGATTTGGCGGACATGCAAAATATTGCAAAGTATAATGACGGATATCGCTATATTTTATGTGCAATTGACATTTTTTCGCGGTACTTGTATTGCATTCCTGTGAAAACAAAGAAAGGGCCTGAAATGGCTAATGCAATAACTTCAATTTTAAATCAAGTGCCATTACTGGTTCACGTACAAACTGACTTAGGGTCAGAATTTTATAATCGCCATGTAAAGAAAGTGTTTAAAGATTTTGGGATTAATCATTATAGTGTACATTCGGAAATGAAATGTGCGTTAGTAGAAAGAGTAATTCGTACCATTAAAAGTAAAATATATCGTTATTTTACTGCAGAAAATACGTATCGGTACATTGATGTGTTGGATCAAATTGTACACAATTATAATCATAGTTATCATTCAACTATTAAAATGGCACCCGCAGAAGTAAATGATTCAAATATCAATCAAGTGTGGAATACGCTGTACGGAAAGACTGTACATAAGAAGAAATTAACTTGTAAATTTCAAGCAGGAGATTATGTTCGTATTACTAAATATAAACATAAGCTTGAAAAAGGATATTTGCCAAATTGGTCTCGAGAAATATTTCTCGTTGATAAATGCATAAAATCAAATCCTGTAACTTATAAATTAAAAGACTGGAATGGTGATGAAATTAAAGGAATATTTTATGCTGAAGAATTACAAAAAATATTTCTAAGCTCAAACAAAACCTATTTAATTGAAAAAGTTCTTCAACGTAAGAAGGGGTGGGTTTTCGTAAAATGGTTAGGCTACCCAGAAAGTATGAATTCGTGGATTCGAGTATCTAGTATTCAGTCTGCATAATGAATTCGTCATTGAAACACGGTTTTTACGTGACGTTACCTTCCAATGCAAGTAGTACACTTTTTGATAATACAACATCCTCATTTCGAGTAAAACTTGCAAGGGCCATAGATTTAACGGACGGAGAGTGGGTTGTGGGCTTAACACAAATTAATATACCGTGGAGTTTTTATAATGTTGGTCCGGGTGAACAAATTACAATCGATACATTTATTGATGGTGAATATATTCGATATCCTGTTAAAGTAACAGAGGGATATTATGCATCCATTAAAGCCATCTTAAATCTAATTCCCGAGAAAGTACGTATAATAAAATATAATTATTTTAAGAATCAAGTGTATATTCAACATTCCTTCCGGTCACGTGATCGGTGTATTCTAGACATAACAAAAGGTTTACAACATATACTCGGTTTTATGAATGAAAATTCAAATTTTTATAATTCAGTGGTGTATATAAAAGATCAACATAGGGAACAATTTCTGGCTCCTCAGGGAAAATATCCCTGTAACCTTGATTATAATATTCCAACAGAAGTTAACGTATGTGTGGATATTGTAAAACAACAAGAAGAAATTGGACCTTTACTTCGTAAAATTAGTATATTTTACGAGCGGTATGGACGAATCAAAAATATTTTATTTCATAACCCGCAGTACGTGAAAGTTGAAAAGAAATATTTTGATACGATAGAAGTAAACTTAAAAGATGAACTCGGTATAAACTTACCATTTCGTTTTGGAACTTCGAACTTGACACTTCACTTTAAACGAAAATGATTTCTGAAAGCATCGAAGACAGTTTCTACATTACAATGGTTTCAAATGCAAGTACAGACGTTTATCCTAAAAATAGTCCAACCCATTTCATTAATAATTTGAAAAATACTGTACGTTTAACAGATACGGATTGGTGTGTCGGATTAAGTGAAATACATATTCCTTTAACGTGTCATAATGTCACCGAAGATGAAAATATCGTTTGGTACAAATTAGAAGGTCATGAAATTATGAAAAGTAAAATTACTCCTGGATATTATGCAAACATTGAACACATACTGGAAGAATTAAATAAAGTTTCAGAATTTATACGATTTAACGCTTCCAATATTATTCATGTTACTTCTGAACCAAACGTTGAATTTATAACACTTTCACCTACTTTGGCTATACAACTAGGTTTTCATGAAAAAAATGACCTCGTTATTCAAAAACAGGGATTTAAACAACCATACTTAGATATTGGATATCCTTTTCAAATTTTTGTGTATACTGATCTTATTGAATATCAGTTGGTGGGAGATACGCAAGCTCCCTTACTACGTATTGCAACTGTTGGCAATATGACTTATGGAAAAGTTCAAACGTTACGATATCAAGATATTCACTATATACCACTCTCTAAATTTTGCTTTAACAGTGTTGAAATACTACTAAAGGACCACGCAGGACGAAATTTACCATTTCGTTCCGGGACATTGACAGTGACACTTCATTTTAAACGTTCTCCTGGAAAATGAAAAAGCAACATACGTATTATCAGCGGGGACGTGGCCTTCCCTTCTTTTCAGGTCCAGTTTATCAACGGGGTCATGGGATTGGTAGTTTCTTTAAAGGTTTATTTCGTTTTGCATTGCCTTTATTAAAACAAGGTGCCAAAGCTGTAGGCCGGCAAGCGTTACAAACAGGAATACAAGTTGCAGGTGATGTACTAGAAGACCGTCCATTTAAAGAATCCGTTCGTGCTCGCGTAGAAGAAGCTGGAGAAACATTAAAAACTAAAGCTGCAAATAAACTTAGTCAGTTGTTAACCGGTAGTGGTAAGAGACGTCCACGAAAACGTAAGGCTCCTGCTATTGTACAATTCGGTCCTCCGGTCAAACGTAATCGAAAATATTCCGGTGATATATTTAGTTAATCATGGCTTTACTCAGTGGAAGTAGTCCTGAATGTTGTACAAGTGAACTTGATTTGTTTACTATTCCAATGACTCAAACTGCTATTGAGTCATCTTCCACTGTTGAATATCGTCCGGTTTCTACTTTATCGTCAGAAGGACCAATTGAATTTGTTGTACCTGGTGAAACTGGTGATTTTATTCACACTGCATACTTGTATCTCTATGTAAAATGTAAAATTACAAAAAACGATAATACAAATTTAGTTGCGGCGGATATTGTTGCACCTGTAAATAATTTTCTTCATTCGTTATTTAGTCAAGTTGATGTTTTATTAAACGATAAATTAATTAGTTCATCATCTGGTTCATATCCGTACCGTGCTTATATCGAAACATTATTAAATTATGGTAGTGATGCCGCTCGAACCCATTTAACTGGGGGATTATGGTATAAAGATACTGCAAACCAATTTAATGTATTAGGTAATGCAAATACTGGATTTACAAATCGTGCCCAGTATGTTAGAAATAGTGCATCATTCGATATGTATGGCCGTATCCATGCTGATATTGCCGGTGTGGGATGTATGCTTCCTAATAAAGTAAGCTTACGTGTAAAATTACATCGTACAAAAGATACGTTTTGTTTAATGTCTGCTGAAAATACAGCATATAAAGTCAAACTTGAAGACGTAACACTTCACGTGCGGCGTCTAGATATTGCTGCCGACTTAGCTATGCAAATCAATGCTGGCATGGAACACATTCCGGCCAGCATACCTCTTACTCGTGTTGAAACTCGTACCTATACCATTCCCGCAGAAGTAAGTTCATATAATCTCGATAATTTATTTTTGGGTAAAGTACCAAAAGGTGTTGTTATAGGTTTTGTATCAAACGCTGCATTTAATGGTCAACCACATGTAAATCCTTTTGAATTTCAACATTTTAACGTTAACAAACTGCAATTACAAGTTGGTTCAAAATCATTTCCACCGACACCCCTCACTCCTAATTTTGAAAATGGATTATATGTTCAAACATATTCCACTCTGTTTTCCGGTACCGGTATATATTATCAAGATCATTCACATACAATTTCCCGTGAAGAATTTCGACATGGATACACTTTGTACCCGTTCATTCTATCTCCAACAGGAACATTAGATGATTCTACGTGGGATGTCATACGTGATTCCCCTGTCAATTTAAAATTATCATTTTCTCAACCTCTACAAAATTCCATTACATGTATTGTGTACGCTCAATTTGACTCTCTCATTCAAATCGATAAAGACAGGAATGTATATACTGATCATACAATGTAAAATTTCGTCATTTGAGTGCCATGAGGGTTATTGTTCACTTCTCCGCGTTCAACGATAATGATGATCATATTATTATTAAGGAACTTGCAATTGTAAATCCTGATATCCCCTTTGTACAAAGCTGGATTTTTAAACCACCATATCCATTACATGAATTACGTGTGCCGCTCATACTTTCGAATAAACATCTAGTACAACATGATTATGGTATTGACTGGTACAATGGCGATGTAGATTACTCATTGTTACCTACTATATTGAAACAATATTGTGCTAATACCTGTACCTTGTATACTTATGGTAAAACACGTCAGGACTATCTGCAGCAACTATTGGAACGGACTGTTGTGAATTTAGAAGATTTACAGTGCCCAAAAGCGTCTTCCTTGGGATTTCATGTTTACTCTTGTGCTTATTTAAAACATAGATTTGGACAATTTAAGTGTTGTGTGCGTGAAGCTTTATTATATGCCGAATACTTAAAAGTCTATGGTTATGTTTTATACGTAAATCCAAATAGTGCAACGTATGTTCCATCAAAAATAAAACAAGAGGAGGAAAGTAAGGATGAAATAGACTAATAAACATGTATAGTGATCAATTATTACAAGTGTTACTAAAGGACTGTATTACCGGTGCACATGTGACTGGAATTTATCCCATTGATCGTTTACCTATAATTGTTCAACACCCTGTAGGACTGATTATTAATTTGGACAAGTCTGATTTACCTGGTAGCCATTGGGTAGCGATCTATATCAATAACAATAAACATGGATACTATTTTGATTCTCTGGCACAGGGTGTGCCTAAACTAATTCAGCAGTTCCTACAAAGGAATTGTAAACTCTATTTTGTAAATACTGTACAAGTTCAAGATAATCATTCTATCATGTGTGGATATTTTGTATTATATTTTCTATATTATATGATACGTGGTGTTTCATTTGACAAATGTATTGCAATGTTTAATCATAAAAAATTAAAAATAATGATAAGCTTGTCAAAAAACATGTAGAAAACATAATGAAAAAGAAAAAAAGTAGATGTTTGTAGATTTTTAGAAATAAATAAATACCAATTTTTTAAAACTTTTATATTTTTATTTCTCCATAAAATATATCTTCCTTACAATAGTTTTAAGATTACAATGAAAACATTAAACTTGCTATGCCCTTAGTAAGGGTTGTGGATCGCTCATTTTTCCACCAATAATTCAATTGTTGTGCATTTCGATATGCACATGCCGATTTTGATTCTACTTGCTTATGAAATGAACAAATTTCATTACAAACGGTACCTTGTAATTCTGCTAATGGTGGACAACCTTTTCTTTCCAGATCCACAACGTTTGCTAACGCAAAGATTTTCTTTATCCAATTGGCTTTTTCCCCACCTTTACAAAGGAAAGTTGCATCTGATGCACAAAAATCATACATAATATTCCGAATATGTGATACGAGATAGCCAGTCTTACTAGACCATGACAAGCCATGCAAGTGGTTTGTAAGCCAATCGATTTGTTTTTGGCAACCTATTGGTAAATCGTTAAATTCGCATGGTACTTTTACTAAACAATGAAAATTTAAAGTATCATCACACGCAGTAAGACAAAATTCACGTATCACAAATTCATTCGGGGAAATCTTAAATCCCTGTATGTCTACAATATACATTTTATGGCAAACTGAAATTTCACACGAACGTTCCATGACAACTGGAATAAGTTGTCCAATAAATTCAGTATTTTTTAAACATTCACCAGTTTTTAACATAAAGTTTGTGATTGAAATTTCACGATGCCGTTCATGAAAAATTTCAAAGAGTTCTACTAAAGCCTTATCATTCAACAAGTGCTTTTCAAGAAAAGTTCCAGGATTATGCTGCATACCACTTATTCCATTTGAGCGTAAGTATACACTTATCGTTTCTAACACACAATTTTCACTAATGTTTTGTCCACAATTCTCACTATCACAATACATGATTATTAATAAAAGGAAATCAAACAATTAAACAATTTACCATATGTCCACGTATTTCCCATAATCTTTTTCTAGTAAAATTTTTAATAGAATGGGTCTGTATTCAAAGTCCCACACAAGATCTCGGAAACGTTCAATGAAATTCCATATCATCGCAAAAGGCTGTCCATGCTTTTTTCTGTAAATTGATAATAATTCTTCACGAACTTCAAATTTCGTTATGGTTTCTATAGCTTTCCGTTCAAGAGATTCCGTATCCAACACCAAACAATCATGTGTCCATTGACTGCCGTCTCCGAACCCGCAAGCAAAACAAATACATATATCGTCTGGTTTCCAGTATATTATACAGTCTTTTATACAATCCAATGATGTACGTTCCACAGTACACTCACATGGCAAATTCAAAAATTCTTCCAACTCCCAATTCTCCACCGGGGAATTACTCACTGTTGGTGAAGGTGTAGGGGGATATTCTTCTATTTCGTTTTCAACATCAAGTAACGGGAAAACTTCTGTTTCCAGTGGCGGAGGTTGCGGGCTCACCACCGGTTGGGATAAAAATTCTGTTCCCGGTAATACATCCAAGTTGGCCGGGGTAACTTCTGTTTCCAGTGGCGGAAGTTGCGGGTTCACCACCGGTTGGGATGAAACTTCTGTTCCCGGTAATACATCCAAGTTGGCCGGGGTAACTTCTGTTTCCAATGGCGGAAAATGCGGGCTCACCACCGGTTGGGATGAAAATTCTGTTCCCGGCAAAGATGATAATTCTGCGAGATCACTTTCACCTCTTGTACTAAAATTCAAAGGTTTCATTGAATCCATGCTTTAAAACCAATCTATAATTCCTTTTCACTAAAAACACCGGCTATTTAATATGCTTCGTCCATCACGTGATATCCCATTCCAACAATCACAATTTCTAGATTATTCTCCAGCAGCAGCTGCCGCGTTACATGTGCTGCATATTAATGAATTACCTTGTTCTACGTGTGTGATCTGCATATTTTATTTCCGAAAAGGTATTTTCTATATTCTGCTTGTCCAATTAACATTTCTTTTGACCGGAAACCATTTATTATGTGTCATGTTACCTCCGGCCGCACCTGCATACATTATGTGTTATTAGTATGCGGGAAAAAAGGTGTATCCATTCCTCAAACTGTCAACCGGCCGTGTATTACCAACTGCTACCATGTCAGAAAAGTACACACTCATGAATATTTATGAGTGTTTACTAGTTGGTAACAATCTACTGGGAGAAGGCAAGAGACCACCTGCTGCTCGAAAACCTTTTCATCTGAGCCGTTTTTACGCGCCGTATTTACGCTCGAAGTTAAAAGCAGCCAGACTTTTCCAGCGTATAAAAATTCGGTACGTAAACGTACGCCAGGTCCCATACACTAACGTATTGACAGCTGCTAACAAGACTAGCGCATGAAATTTTATGGCTACGGCGGAAAAATACGTCAGTGTATGGCTGGTATTATAATCAGCATGAATTGGGACTTCAAATGGCATGCTTAGTTTCTCTGCAGGCGAGTGCTTTCTTCTGAACTTCCCTTGTGAGGTACAGCCAGCAGTACTTTTTTGATGGAACTTTCAAGAGCTGCTCGAAACAATTTGCACAGCTATACACAGTTCATGCTGACATAGGGAGTTCAAGTGAGAATACATAAATCGTACCAATTTTGTACGCACCGCTCCCTGACAACACTGAAAGTACACTCATGTCCAAAATTATTGTCGCATATCTATAACTGTCTTTTTGTAAGAATATAATTTGATAATTTTGCAGAGTGCTTTTAATACTTATATTATGTGTATAATCAGGATATTTATATTTGTGATAAATTTCATAGGAAAAGAATTATAAATACGAAAATCATAATGAGTAAAATAAAATGCAACTAAATGGACAAGAAAATTTTATTTTCGTTTTATTGTTCTTATTTACTGCTCTTTTGACATGAAATTTACCACATACTTGTCTTTGCCGATTATACACATACTAACATTATAAAAAATACCGGGCGAATTCGTTATCAAATTATATTACTAGAACAACATATTTATAATCATGTGACAATAATTTTGGACATGAGTGTACATACAGAGACCTGTTTACCTTTGTTAGGTGTTGGTCTGAACAACACGATCCTAAGGATCATCTAGTTTCTTTCATGCTTCTTGGCGTCCGGTAATGTTACGTCTAGCAACTTTCTTTCAGGATCGTGGCAGTCAGCACGCCATCGTGGCAGTCAGCACCTTGATATTGGCAATTAGCGCCAGTCGTGGCAATCAGCACCAATAATTGGCTGTGGCAGTCAGCACCCGTGGCAGTCAGCACGCCACCCCACCGCCTAGAGCGGCAAGTCAAATGGGCGGCAAAATTTGAAAAAGAAAAGAATACTATCAAAATATAATGCTTCGTAATAGGTTCACATGGAAAAATAAGATTGTGTTAACCTGAGAATGTAATTGAACTTACTTTACTCACATTCAAGAAAATACTCTCTCAGGAAATTCAGAGCATTCCTCCTCGTTTTCAATTATCAAACTACTAGCCCAGCGTTTCCCAACCTTTTTCAACTTGCGGCACACTATAGGTGTAACTTGAATTCTCGCGGCACACCCATATATATATATATATATATATGTAAATATAAAATACCATGGTATTTTTATGTGATTACTGATCTCCTTACAGAGAAGAAAGCTCGATCACTGATTTCCCCCCGTGGTAAATCATTATGCTTATTTTTCATTTTAATTTTAAAATAGAAAACAATTGCAATGACATATAGGACTCGGGTTTTTAAAAATACACTTTCTCTTTCGAAAACTGTATCTAACCTTTAACTAAAAGGGAAGATCACTAAATAACGAATAAATAAACAATCTCCTATACTTTTAAAGCAAATGTAGGTAATTTGTATGCATATTTGCTTTGTTGAATTTATTGAATGATATGTTAAAATTTCCAGTTACGAAATAGTCTGCAACAATAAAGAAGCAATAATGGTCATGACAATGATAAATACGTTTTCCAACATTAAAAATGTACAGAAAAGTAACACAGTATGAAACTTAAAATTGTAGATTTATAGTAGAGATTCATAGTAATGAGAAATACAAATATACATTTTCCCCTATATCTTGCAATTTGATTCCTATAGAATTAATAATTTGTTTCGATTTCCTCGCGGCACACCGGTTGGGAAACGCTGTACTAGCCACAGGTATCTCGTTCAATATTTCCCTTGCAGCAGTGTAGATAGGATTTTGAGCTATAGTGCATAAGATTATCACGGTGTCTTTTTATTTTTTTTTTCTATTCAATAATGTTCTAACGCTCCGCTCCAAGTATGCAAAAAGTACACTCCCACTTGAGACAGGCCGTTCTAGCCTGTAGCATCCAGGGGCAGATCCAGGACGGACTTCTGGGGGGTGCGGTGGGTTGTAATACTGCTACTTAGAGCTACTTTTAAGAGCGTCAAAAAATAACCTATATATTTTATTTATATATAAAATAAAAAAGTTTCCTCTTCTGGGGGGGCAATCGCCCGATCGCCCCCCTGGATCCGCCCCTGGTAGCATCTAGAGACATTTAGGTTCTAATAGCGAATTTTTGACCAATTTACAAATTGTTCATTCCGAATATAGTAAATCGTACAGCGTATTATTTCTTGAGAAATGTCTCATTTTTTGTATAGCTAAAAAAAAGTTTATGACTTTTTTTTCTGCGTCAGTTCAACGTTAGGCCATACTAAAGGAACATATTAGTAGTCTCACTTTAAAATCATAATCCACCACAAGGTGGGAGAGCCGAATTGATGCTCTGACTCAGTTATCAAATATAGGAAGTTTATGATGCCTTACTTCAAATAAGTAATGACAATAGAACCGATAGAATGGTCGTCCACGATGCTCTGTGTATAGCAAACCAGCTGAGTTACTTTTCTTCCCTTTACTCACTCGTTGTCTGATATGACTTTAAAGCATTGATTCTCATGTGTTGGATGCAGTAGGATTTCTTGAAAATATATCTGGGTACTTTGAGAGGAGCAGAAATTATGCAAAGTTTAAATCTTACTTAGTTGATACGATGGACTTGGCATCAGCATTAGATACGGGTGATCCACTGATACGTAATACAGTGCAAGCTCGAAGTCGAAAGAAGAGAGAGTTTCAGTACGAGGCAGAGGATGAAGCTACTGAAAACATCCAGAAACAAGATACAAGATCGATTTTTATTACAAAGTTCTAGAAGTGATTGTGTTAGCTTTTAAGAGAAAGATTTGAGCAACTTAAACATCACAGCGAGTATTTCAATTTTCTTTGCGATATAAGTAATCGTAAACATATAGCCTACCACCTGAACTTTTTGTCTGAAAAGTGTACTAAACTTACCATCATTTTAACACACGAAGAATTGAAAGATATTAACCCCAGTGATTTGAAAGACAAACTGAAAGTGTTATCCACTATAATTAAGCCTGTGAAAGTTCACAAATAATAATAATAATAATAATAATAATAATAATAATAATAATAATAATAATAATAATAATAATAATAATTTAGGAACATGACTTTGCTCTCAATGTTAGTATTGCACGTAGAATTTTGTTAATCTTGCCTGTAACAGTGGCAAGTGGAGAAAGAAGTTTTTGGAAACTTAAGTTTATTAGAAACTATCTACACTCTTCTATGTCTGAAACACGCTTGAGTGGTCTAGCGACGATATCAATAGAACACAAATTGGCTAAAACATTGGACTACGTGATGTGATAAAGGAATTTGCTCATATCAAAGCAAGAAAAGTTTCTTTCAATTAAGGTATGTTAAATTTATGTATGTCTATTGTGTTTTAGTACATTATAAGGCTTAAGCTAATCACTTACATTTACCATAATTATCTGATTTACTGTATTATCTTCTTGCTCCATACTCTGTTGAAAACGCCTTTTGATATAAAATAAGCCTAAAAATTAAAATTCTTAGTCATGATTAAAGTATATTTTTAAAGTTTTATTTTCTGTATGCGCTGCTCTATATTACAGATACACAGCGAAATCGAGCATACTGAATATTGTGTCAGTATAGAGTCGTTTAAATATTACGTGAACATTCCCGAAAGGTAGTTCTTTTCTTTTTTTTTTTTTTTTTTTTTTTGTTTGTTTACTTTTCCATTTTATACATGTTTTTAAATGACACTTGAACGTTATCTGTCAAAATAAGGTTTGCGGATTAAAGGGGCGGCATGTGAAAGCACCGCCCAAGGCGGCAAAATTGCTAGCGCCGGCCCTGAGTAGAGAAGCTGTGCCTTACCATAGATATTCTATGGGGTTCATATCTGGGGATTGGGGAGGTGTGCGAAGCTGTTTCAAGGTATTATAGAGTAGCCACAATCGAGTATTTTCCGCTGTATGTTTGGAGTCGTTGTCTTGCTGAACAATAAATTGTTTTCAAGAACCATCTTCTGCGCACTAGTATGGAGATTTTCCTTTAATATGTTAATATACACTTTGTGGATCATCACTCCATCGATAAGGTGGAGACGACCCACTCCTGAGGCACTCATACAACCCCAGACGAGCACGGACCCTCCTCCGTGTCTTACTTTAGGGACGAGATTTTGAGGATTCATCTCTGTATTCACCTTGCGCCATACAATACGCCTCCCATTGGACTCGATAAAGTTAAATTTACTTTCGTCCGAAAATATGGCCCTATTCCAGAAAGAAGCCTGATCCCTTATCTTTATACTCTTTTTCAAACTTTAGTCTCTTTATACGATTTGTCTTGTTCACCCAGAACATTTTCCTGGCTATCCGACCATGATACCTTGCAAATATTCCGCACTGTACTGGCTGATACTTTAACACCGCGTGTTTCCAGATCCGTTGCCAATTGCACAGCACTATTTTTTGGAACCTTTTTTCTTTCCCTAATAATGTAACGTTTATCTTGTTCACTCAACACTCTTGGTCTTCCAGTTTTTTTTTTTTTTTTTTTTTTTTTCTTTCGCACAGTGATAGAAACATTATACATCGCAATTATTGTTTGTACTGTTGAACGAGGCCTGTCTGCAAGGTTTGCTATCCTTCTCAAAGACTTACCCTTCTTATGCAATTTAATAATTACTTTTCTTGTCTCCTCATTTGTTTCTGTTCGGTTGCTTCCCACTTTGACAGCCCACCGTGCAGTTTTTTCACTTCTATTCACAACTAAACTCATTCTGTTACTCGTCATGCTATACAGAGGTGTATACCCAGGTGAATACTAGTGAACCCCAGTTGTGGTATCTTTGTTTCGTATTCGTACGTCAGGTGTACAATCACATTTTGCGTCTACTCTATACACTTTCTACGGAATTTATTTACTTTCTGACCATTAAATTTGTCTTTGTGGTTCTTTATTGATATATTCATAAAGCTTAGTTTTCATTATTCATATTGTGTGTGTTATTACACTTCTTAAATTTTCTGTTTCTTTTTCGCAGGCATTCTCGTTTCAATAGCATAGGTGTACGAACACTTTCTGCGCTCACTGTATGTACAGTAAATACAAATTTATAATTTTTGACTTTACGAAGTGTACAATGTAATTGTTCAATAATTAACATAAGCAGGCATTCATTAATTTATATTAATATAATAATTAATAAAACTAATAAGCGGGTGATTGATGACTCAGTGGTAGAGTTTTCATCTATGGTATTCTAACCTAGGACATGTGGGTTTTCGATGGCTAATTTTGTGTTCGAAAATTTTCCCGGTGGAAGGCCTACCTTTCTTATATTTGTTCCATCATCACTCATTAACGAATTTAGTTTATCAAAACTCTATAGCCATATATTCATTCTGTCCGTCAGTGAAGCAAACAGTCTCAAGAACTATCTGATGGATTACCAATCAATTTTGGCCATGATGTACAGAGTCAATAGTTAAGAATCGAGTTCCCTGATAAATGTAATATTCAAACCGGAAGCGGTACAAATCAACCATTTCCGGTTTTAACGTTAATCATTATATAGTAAATATGGTAATAGATAGCGAGAAGCGGTTTCCAGTAATCGACATATATATAACATTCATGTAGATAGAATGTTACCCAATTTGTGCATCTGCTGAAAATAATGAGCTTAGGTATTTAGAGAGCATTTTCCGCTTTAGAAAATGTGTGCTTGGTAAAGAATGTAGAGAATTAGCTGAGTCAGGCATGTAGCTAGAATATGGTAATAGGAAGGGGGGGGTCTGTCACGAAATACTGTGGTTATTTACCAGGGGCTCAATCATTCTAAACTATTCTATTGGCAACATATATTGGTTCGTTTAGCCAAGATTTCTAATGGGGGGATGATATGAAATACTGTGGTTACACACCAGAGGCTCGATCAATCTAAATATTTTACTGACAACATACCCATATTGATTGGTTAGGACAATAAAATGAGGATATATTAGTAAGTATTTTAATAAGAAGCTATGAAGAAATCTCGAGTAAAAGAATATAAAAAAGTATTGAAAAAGATATAGTTTTCCGAGGTCATTCGAACGGTGTCGAGAATTTTGCGTCTGGGAAATTTGCGCCCTACCTCAAGAACAGGGAAAATTGCGCCTGCGATGTACCTCCACCGGGAAGTTTGAGCCCTGCGAAATAAAAGAACCTATTGGAGCTTACACATTTGCTCGGAGGGGCTGACATTACAGCATAAACAATCCTCCCCCCACAACCATGCCATTTGTGATTTATTTTCATTGTGGCTATATAAGGGGAGAATAAACTTCAATATAAGCCAAAAGAACACAACGGATCAACGCAATCACTGCTTCTTCCAGAGATGATTTTGGGGGAACACTGGCCTCCCCAGAGCTCTCAGAGTGCCCCCTCGGAGGAGACCAAAATAATACGTCTATAATATAATAATAAATAGAATAGTACCAGCAGTGACCCCCCTCCGGAATACTAAGTGTGCCCCCCGGAAAATTTTTTTCTGAAAGAACGACTGAACGCAATTGTGTGTTTGAATTCCAGCAAGTAAACACACTGTACATAGTTTTCTTGATAATATTACTGAACTGATTTTACATTCACTTTACATTTTCTTTTCTATATTTTGTCCTGAAAAGCCAAACAACTCGCAAGGATTGTGAACAGAGATATCTGGGTAGAGCCAAACAGCCTTTTGTAGATTAAATTATACTCTTTGATTATAATAATAATTATATATCAGTCATTTATACTTTTTTGTAAATTTTGTAGTATAATGAAAAATTGTATTTGTATGGATTGCCCTTTAGTGAACTAAAATTGTATTTTTTTCATTTGTTCGGAATATTATAACGGATGGAGTAACTCACTGAGACGACGATAGGCAAGCCTAGTTCAAGTGTGAGTGGAAGTTACTTTACACAATACAAAAATAAGTTGAATTGTAGGGCGCTAACATCCCAGTGCAAATATATAGCCGGCGCATTTTCCCCTCTTTTTGGGGTAGGGCGCAAACATCCCAGTGCAAATATATTGCGAGCGCATTTTTTCCTATTTTTGTGGTAGGGCGCAAATTTCCTGGGCGCAAAATTATCTCATTCAAGGAAAATATAATGTCCGTGAAGTTGACAAGCCACTTATGTCAGACTCCATTTCGACTTTAAACGTCGCTAGTGCTACGTTAGTGTTCGATAGTGACGCAAATCGTTAGTACTTCACAGATAACGTTTGCTTTTTAAATAATGGATATAGGTCTTCTAACTGCATGCCAACACGCCCACTTCTAAGAATCATCTCAAAACTGAGGTTAACCGTTAGAGCAAGTAAGTGCTCATTAGTGTCATTAACATTAATGCCTCCATCGTACGGCCCTTTGAGTAATGATAATAGCACGCTCTTTGCTAGTCTCAATGCGTCCCTATATTCTCGCGAACATTCTGACGTGCACAAGTTAGTTACTTTTTTTTTTTTTTGCAACTATTGTTTATCTGTTATTGTTTATTGCTAGTCTGCAGAGTAGTCCTTACATTAATATGCCATTGTCCTTGATAATCATTGCGTATTTACAAGCAGTTTGTTATTACTGTTAGAAGATATCAAAAAACAACAGATAAAATCTACTACTTAACGGTTCACATTTTTGTTTTACAGTACATAAACGATTAATAATAATAATAATAATAATAATAATAATAATAATAATAATAATAATAATAATAATAATAATAAGACTATTCCAGCATAAAAGTTATCAATTGCATCCCACTGGCAACAAGCGACGCATATTTTAACTTCACAAAAATTAGTTTCTCACGATTTTCTGGAAAACTACGTATGATAACATCTTCATTATGTCAAGTTGTTTATCTCAGTGTGATATATGTCTTACCTCTGGACAATATCACAGTAAAACAAAAATTAAATATTAGAAGTACATCGTACTTTTGGACTACATCTCATTAACCATGGGAAGATTGAGTAGTGTATACTTTAGGATGTAAGTTTCAGCTTAACTTGCATCATACATTCTTAGGATTACAAAAAGGAAATTTGTTCGTTTGCGTTTGAACAAAATTCTTAGGATTACAAAAAGAAAAAATATTTTTTCCGAAATCCGGATTTTTTCCGAATTCCGGAATTTTTCCGAAATCCGCATTTTTCCGAATTCTGGATTTTTTCTAAATTCCGGATTTTTTCCGAAATCCGGAATTTTTCCGAATTCCGGAATTTTTCCGAAATCCGGATTTTTTCTAAATTCCGGAATTTTTCCGAATTCCGGATTTTTTCTAAATTCCGGAATTTTTCCGAATTCCGGATTTTTTCTAAATTCCGGATTTTTTCCGAATTCCGGAATTTTTCCGAAATCCGGAATTTTTCCGAAATCCGGAATTTTTCTAAATTCCGGAATTTTTCCGAATTCCGGATTTTTTCCGAAATCCGGAATTTTTCCGAATTCCGGAATTTTCCGATTTTACTTTCCGGATTCCGGAAAGTAAAAATTCCGGAATTGGCCATCCCTAATATATATATATATGTCTTTTCGAGACTGTCTGCTCATTACGAAGCATGGTAGATTATTTAGCGTGTATTGCTTATAATCCCACGTATATTGATCGAAAGCTTTCAACAAACAATATAAAACATTCTTAACTGCAATCCCAAGTTTGTTTAAATGCTTCGTATATTGAGGTTTTACTGATTGAAAAAGAAAATAACAATAATAAAACACGAAACCAATGATTACATAAATATAGCTATAGCTAGTTACAGTAGTCGACAAAAAAAAAAAAAAAAAAAAAAAAAACTTTTTATCTGGCACACGGAAGAAAATACCTGATCCAAATAGAACTTTTCACGTAGAATTCGAATCTACAATCAGTTTTTCTCCATCACCCTCAGTTTTCCCGTGACAGAGGGATTTTCGGGAAATTTCCCCTCAAATTTCCTTTTTTATTATTACAATTTTCACACCTGTAGCTCGGGTACCCTTAGATATATAAACACACAAATTGTATTGTATGTTAGCTTGATTTACACTTAGTAAGCCCTCTAAGTTTCATAAGAATTGCATTATTCTTTCTAGAGAAATAAACATATTTATACAAAAATATGCTATGTGTACTGTCCATTTTACAATATTCATTAGTGGAGATAAAATCACATATAACTTCCACGAAAATTATAATATAAGCACGGTTTATACCTCATTGGACTTCCAATAAAACATATTTTCAATGATGTATAAACCGTGCTTATATTGTAATTTTCGTGGAAGTTATATGTGATTTTATCTGCACTAATGAATATGGTAAAATGGACAGTACACATAGCATATTTTTGTATAAATATGTTTATTTCTCTAGAAAGAATAATGCGATTCTTATGAAACTTAGAGGGCTTACTGTATAAATCAAGCTAACATACAATACGATTTGTGTGTTTATATACCTAAGGGTACCCGAGCTACAGGTGCAAAAATTGTAAAAAAAAAAAAAAAAAAAAAAAAAGGGGGGGATTTCCCGAAAATCCTTCTGCTACGGGGAAACTGAGGGTGATGGAGAAAAATTGATTGAAGATTCGAATTCTATGTGAAAAGTTCTATTAGAATCAGGTATTTTCATTTCTGTGCCAAAATCTTATTGACTAGTGTTATTAAACAAAAAAAGGCATTGCCATACTTCTAGTACAGTCATCAAATAGCAGGAGTTTCGCTGTTCTCCACCTCCACAGGGACCTTTGATCCTCTTATTTCACAAATGGTCTTTAGGGAATTTACATAGCAAATTCAAAAGTGGAAACGAATTAATTGATGTCATAATGGATCATAGTAAAATTTGTTTGCAGGAGGAAAAGTTACAAATCAATATTTTGTAGCAAAATGCCCTTTGCTGGCATCTGTTACAAAAGAGGATAGAACAAGTCCCTGAGAAAAGAAGCAAATATAATCCTTTAACTGAGATACTAAGATCTCATACGAGAGCGTCACACTTTAACCGAAACATGAGTTTTAGAAACGTTATGAGAAGCACAAGGTCTCAGAGACCCATTAGTCAATTTTGTATTATATTTACTTTCAAATGAATTTAAGGTCTTTTATAATAAAAGCGCCAAATAAATTTAAACTCTCACGAGCAACCAGGGTTGCCACTCTTGCGTTTTAAAATTTACCACTGGTTCTCTGAGACCCATGTTTCGGTTAAAGTATTAAGGAAGGCTGTATATAGTCATTCAATTTCATACCATTATTATCTTTGTTCTTGGTGTGTTTCTGGTCTTGGCATATTTAATAGAAAGATATTTAAATTTTTTAAAAGTTTATTAGTTAATGATAGTTTTAGGTTATTATATTTCATTAACCTTAGTATACCTTAGTGCAGGTTTCATAATTAAAAAACCTGATGGGGCGAGGTGTATTTAAGTATACAGATGGTGATCAGAAAATTGGAAACACCTGAACGAAATAGCAACTTACCAGATTAATATTAACGTGTGCTACAAATTTCTAACCGGAATGATTTTGAATCTTAGATACTTTTTATACTTGGGGGCAGAGCGTGGCTCATCTGAAATTTGTAACACCGTGTATTTAGACAACTCGAGGATGAATTTAACAAATCCTTAGGATAAGAAATGAAATACTCAATTACTTTTGGATATTTTCGACATCACACCACAAGCTATTAGGATTCGAAATGGTCTTAACTATAGAAATCTACTACATCGTAATGGCACAGAAACTTAACCATTATGGTTATCTAACATCGCAAATAAATGTAGTACTCACAGGTTGTTCAGCTCAGTTCAACTCCAAACGATGTCCTTCCACTCTCCAATCTTAATTACAACTCCCGATTCTAGTCTTCGTCCTCAACCAGCACAACCCCTTTCCGGGATTCAGGTGCTTCCTGGTTGTCGCGAAGAGCTTAGCTCAGGTCTCTTTCTGCAATCTCTTACTTCCTTATTTCCGTATAGGAAAACTTCCTATAATTGTGGTGTGATGCCGACGTTATCTGTTTTTTTTATTTTTTTTCTAAGCAGTATGACTATAACTTCCTTGTTTTATAATAAACAACATAAATTAGACAAACACATGTAAGGATTTTGGGTACTTTACATTACCCCTGTCTCGAAATTTTGAGCACGATTCTATGTGCCAAAAAGGAAAAAAAAGATTACTGTCCACCTGTATAAACATAAAAAGTAAATAATAATTAAGTTCGTCCATTATCTTCGAACACTCTGTATATATAAAGTTTTCTTTTTACTCGTATGTATGTATATATATATATTCCACCACCAGCATTGTCCGTCACCAATAATATGAATATATGTTGTTTGTATCACATGAGTATCTGCTGACAAGGTAATATTACAATAAATGTAGGTTAATGTCACTGTATCCTGTCTGTAAGAAAGAAAAAAAAACACATTGTCACAAAACACTTTGCACTCTGAATGAAACAAAACACTCAGTTTATTTCACTAGTTATGTGTGAGTTTGTGTTTTTCGTCATCTGTTCCTTCCTATACTGGAATACATATTACTTGGAGGTATGTATTCTGTCATATGTATTTAATTGTCATTATCACTGAAGTCCTCACTTCGATAACTGGTAGTAGTATTTAATCCTTTGAAAGCATAGATTCCTCAGGATCCTGTTGTTCGGCTCAGTCCACATGGTCCATTGTTGATATCTGACATTGAAGATAAGGCATCTATGGGAAACTGCTACTGTTGCTGTTCTTTTGTTGATGATGTTGATATGTTGTTGTGTAGGAGTGATTATTGAGTGTTTTTGTTTATGCGTGTAGTAAATACATTTATTTACAGATATTAAGACAAGCACAACAGTTAAGTCTGCACCATTACTTAGAAGTAGTGAAATGAGTCCCTTTTTAATGTTTGAATAACACGAAGTTAGAAGAAATCATTGACATACCATTAACATTAAGAATTATAGTAGGCGTAGAAGGCTTAATTGTTGGATATACATTTAATGTATCATCATAGAGGTGTATCGAAGAACAATCTGGGGTTACGTGTGAATCTGTTTTTGAAGAAACATATTTGACAGATCGAATATGTGAATTTGAAACGTTATTTGGGGTTAATTTAATTTTGAATAATTTGTATATTATAAATGACAAAATTATTAAAATGATTATTAAAATAGTAATTATAGGGATGACGAAAGTATATGATTGCATTGTGGAGCGTACCTAGAAAGGCAAAAGAAAAAAAAAAAGATTCAGAAAATGAAGTTGTTACTTGGTTATTCTTCTTTGAAATATGCTTAGCATAATTTTAATAATAACCAAATATTTTTTCTTTTTTTTTAATTAACTAGTTTCTTTGAAGGATGCTTTGCATACCTGTTGCCTAGTTAATCTGCTGTGAAATAGACTCTACTTGAAAATTTGCTTCGCAAAATTTATATTCATAGCCTACTCACGTTTCAATAACAATATTGTATTTCATTGTTTATTTCTTTAATCATTTTCAGGCCTGTGAATATGATTACTTAGTTCAGTTACTATCTTATTCAGCTTGTACATTTTAATAACTAGAGCTACAATAAGAATTAGTAATAGAAATCCTACTAGTATAAAAATAATTCCAATGCTATAAGTAATATGAGTATCAAAGTGAGCCCATATTGGCATAGTAGGGTTCACTGTCAAATTCGATAGTTGAGAAGAAAGGTTCTGTAATTTATCCAAGTAAAATTGGTTTCCTACATCCCATTGTGAAAATGAAAGATTTATAGGTAACTCTATGTGATGATATGTAACTTCTACGGTATGTCTACTATCTAAGATTATTTGATTTGTAATCACTGAATCGAACGCATTGTAAGATAAGAAATAAGCTCTGTGTTGATCGTCTGAATAATTTGAATAAACCGGTGTTTGGACATTTCTAGAGACAACATGAACAGTTGTTAATGCTGAAAACAAAATACCTACTGGGGTGTATAGATAAATAAATTTGGAGTTCGTAGTATACTTTACTATATAATAACGATTAATTAAAAATAATATGAATAAATATTGAAAAAAAAATATCTTTGAAGATTTTTTTTTTAATGCAATCACTCTAAGTTTGTTGAATGTCTATAAATAGTAAATTCTCTAATTTCCTATATCGCGAAATAAGAAAGTTTTCGGCCTAACTAGCTTATCAAAGAAATAGAATAGTCCCAGGAAAGAAAAATAAGGGTATTGATTCCTTTGTGTTCGAAAAGGAAAACCGTAAGGCACTTACACTCACGGTGTCCGAAGAAGAGAGACTGTTATCGCGCAGTCTATTCGCACTTGCTGAGTGAACAAAAGAAATCAATACGAAAGGCTTTCACCAGAGTGACCTAATATCCCTATTCTAGACTAACATATGATCCTCTTCTTTTCCAATGTACCATCTCGATATTCGTCCAGTGGTTCTTGATTTCGCTTCTATTGGTGGTCATCTTTCGTTGATTGAAGATCTGGTTGACTCTCAAAGTTTCGGCGTAGGAACATCTTAAGTTGATAGTAGAAACTTGTTTCTTCTTTGGGCGTCGTCTGTGTCCACCGGCGTCTATGGGTGTCATCTAGCGTCTTCGCTTGTCCTGTGGTGCTGATCACATCATTCATCATGTTTCTTAGTTGTAGATGTTCAATTGTTTCCATAGATGCAAATCTTGGAGAATTTTCTTCGTCCCATGTGTTGTGGAGCAAATTGCCTACTTTCCAGGCTAATGGATGTTTATGTCTCTGCGTCTTCTTCTCTTACTGATGAAATCTTCTTTAAAGATCTGATGTCCACTTCATCACGTTTGGCGTTATTCTTCTTATTTTGATATTCTACGACGATTTTGTTCGCACTGTTAGTGAAACCTACAACTGTAGCTTTCTTGTTATATTTGTGACTGAACACTTCTGGGATCCCTTTCTTTTTCTGATGGTCCTTCACTAAGACAACATCCCCAATCTGGAATTCTGCTTGTTTGTTTTCTTGAAGAAACTTCTCAAGTTGCTTTTGATAATTCTTGATCATATTTTGATAAGCCTCTTCTCTTATCGTTTTCAAAACTTCAATGCGGTCTGCATTTTCGATGTTTTGCACTGGAGTCTGAAATTCATTTTCCAACAATGACCTTGGCTGATAACCATGTAGCAAAAAGAAATTGCTAAATTTTGTTGTCACGTTTGTAACATTATTTAACGAAAAGGTGAGTGCTGGTAAAAATAAGTCCCATGTGTGTCCTTTAGACGATACATAGTGTCGTAACGCTTGCTGAATAGTGTCTGCTGTTTTCTCCACCAAACCTAAAGATTCGTGCTGATTGACAGCTATGAAATTCAATGTGGTTCCCAACCTTTCTGAAAGTTCGGCCATTAATTTACTGCGGTGTCCGGGAAGTCTGTCCAAAAAAATTTTCTCTGGCAAACCATACTTGAGAAATACTTTCCGATATAACGAGTCAGCAATTGATTCTGCTGTTAAGTCTATTAAAGCATCTGTTACAATATACCTAGTACAAAGATCACATGTGATGAGAATGTATTTGTTATGCTTTTCAGACATTGGGAAAGGGCCTACCTGATCGATTTGGATAGTAGAAAAAGGCTGTGATTGAGCATATGTCTGTGGTAACATTTTTGGAGGTTTAGTGACTCTCTTATTTAATAAACAGGATGGGCAACTTCTAACCTTGTTTCTAATGAACGTTTTCATGTGTGGAAAATAAATTCTATGCAATGCATAGTTATATGTTCTCGTTTGACCTTGATGAGCAGAGGTTAATGGCGACTTATGAATCATATCAAACACTTTGTTTTGTAACTTAAAGGGAATACATAGTAAACGTTTGGCTACGTTTGCAAACTTATGTATTCGGTAAAGTTTTCCATCTACTAATTCATAGCATTTCGACATTCGTACTGCATTGGTGTTAGATGAAACTTCACCTGTTTCTAAATATTTATAAATATCTCCAAAGAATGTGTCCTCTCTTTGATAGCGGCCTATATCCTGTGGCTCTGTGAAATTCACTAAACATTTGTCTTGATCGATATTTTCTACTGAAAGATCTCCCGGCTGTACGGGAAGTAGTGTGTAACGGCTAAGTCCGTCAGCTATATTGAGCTCACTTTTTACATGTATTGGCGTGAATTGGTAATCTGATATATAAAAATACCATTTCAAAAGTTTTGGTGGCAAATTCTTACTGGTCTTCAGAAATGTTAGAGCTCTTGAATCTGTCTTCAGATAAAAATGTCTTCCAAGCAGGAAGTAACGAAATGCTCGAAATGAAGCTATAATTGCTAGAAGTTCAATTTCTAAAACACTCAATTTTTTCTCTGATTCTGTTAACAAACGAGAGTAGTATGAGATAACATACCATTCACCTGAATTTTCATCATCTGTCTGCAGCAAAATTGAAGAAATTGCTGTCCTTGACCCGTCAGTATACAAGCACAAGGGTTTGTTTTGATCGTACGGTGCAAGAGCGGGGGCTGCTAGCAATTTCTGTTTCAAAAGTTCAAAAATTTCTTGATGTTGAGCGGTCCATTCAAACCTTTCTCGTTTACGAACGAGCTTTTGAAGCGGTTCCGTGATTTCTGCATAATTGGGCAAAAATTTTCGAATATAATTACAAAGCCCTAAGTAGGATCGTAATTGTTTCGTATTTTTAGGTGGAGGATAAGTTTCAATAGTTTTCAAAATTCTGTCTGAAACTTCAAACCCAAATTTTGAAATTTTGTGTCCCAACGCTATGATTGATTTCATGAGAAACTGTGATTTCTCTACCGACACTCTTAAACCATAGATTCTCAGTCTATGCAACAGTTGTTCTAGAACTTCTACAAATTTCTCTTCAGAATTTGAAAATAGAAATAGATCATCCACATATAAGGCTATATTGTCGGGCTGTAAATTAGCTAGTACAACTGACAGGAACGTATTAAAATAAAAAGGCGAATTTACATAACCTTGTGGCATACGAAGGTATTCGAATTTTCCAAGATTTGGAATGCTAAATGATGTAAATTTCCTTGATTGAGGCTCTAATTCTAATGTGAAAAAGGCATTAGAGATATCCAAGTATCCGTAGTACAAGTGTCCTGACATAGTTGACAGTATTTCACTGACAGGAGGTAAACTAACACTATGATATAAAACTCGTGAATTCAATTCTCTCAGATCAATAATCTTGCGCAGTTTTCCTGACGGTTTCCTAAGAAACATAACCGGAGAATTATAAGGCGAATTGGATCTTTGTATCACCCGTTGTTCCAATAACGTATTTATAAATTGCGTAACTTCCGATTTCAGTGCATGTGGAATTGGAAATTGTTTGCGTGAAAACGGAATTTCTGTGTTAAGTTCAATTTTACATTGAAAATGTCTTGCTTTTCCGATCCTGTTAGGATTCCACGTAAACACATCAGCAAAGCGGTAGCAGAGGTCTATTACTTTTTCTCTATATTCAGGACTGGCATCTTGACCAATATTTAATTTAGAAATTTGGAATAACTGTTGTCCTTCCCGTAATAATTCCTCATCCACATAATTTTCATCTATTGATTGGCAACATTGATTTGACTCTTCAATTTGAACGTCTTCCGCTTTTCCGATTACAAAATTCTTATGAAGAACGACTTTTGTGACTAAAGGGTTAATAATTTCAACTACAGGTTCGTTTTTATTTAAAATAGCTCGCGGCACTAAAATTCCTAGTTTCTCAATTATAGACATGTCTGGCTCTAAAATCACTTCTTGACCTGATTTCGAATTAATACATTTAAGTGGAACAATTATTCTTGTCCTTGGAGGAAGATACGTCCTCTTATGAATGACGAACTTTGGATCATATGCCTCTGTCAACAAACAAAATATTGGCTCTGAAACCTGATGACCCGTATTACTCTGTTGTTGTGTGTTACGAGGAGGCTTTCCATATCTAAACAAAGATAGCATCTTATTAAGGTAATCAACACGGGCGTTATGAAAAATAAAGAAGTCATTTCCTAAAAGAGCTTTCGGACCAAAATTTTCCACTATTCTAAACCTGTGATGAAAGGATCGACCGTTAATTAGAAATTTGATTATGGCTGTGTGTTTCAGCTCTATAGGTTCACATGAAACACCAACAACTTTCGTAATTTCCTGTGACAATTTAGTTTTAGGAGATAGCAATGATTTATCTAAAATAGATATTGTACTTGCCGTATCTGCAATTATTTTTAATGGTTTCTTTCTAAGTTGAATTGTAAATCTAACCATGTCCCCTTCAATTTCTAATGGAGTCTGTATCTCTTCTCCCTGAACATTCTTTTGTTTATATTGACGGTGTATACTAGTATTATTAATATCTACGGGTGGGCCCTTTTTCTTGTTATCTGTACATCCACCGTCTGCATGTACAGACGTTGTCAGTTTAAATTATGAGTTCCCTGTACCTGATTCATTTGGGAAGGGTTTTGTACAGGAACATAATATGTTGTACCATTACTTTGCATGTGATGTACACCCTGCATTTGATTAAAACTAGGTACTTGTTGTACATGAGGCACGTTAGTATGATGACAACAACACTGGTTGTTATGATAATTTGCGCGTCCTGATCTAAAATTACCGCGACCACCACGGCCTCGAAAATTGTTATTTTTCCCTCTAAAATTGTTGTATTGAGTATTGTTTCTACCCTGATTATTCTTAAAATTGCCTCTCTTACTACCTCGAAAATTATTTCTGTTATTCTGATGGGATTGAGAATTATTTTGCGCACAGTTGGTGTTTAACTTTTGCGAATCTGAAGAACCGCCTTCGATTCTCAGCGACAATTTTTCTATTTCTTTCTGTAACTGGCTAATGGAAGATGTAACCTCGTTACTTTGAGATGATGATGGTGTGTTTGTGTTCTGAGTTTCCGAGTGTTCTGCTCTGTGTTGTTGTTTCTCTACTAATTCTCGAATTGCTTTCCTTTTATTTTTCCTGTGCCTATGTGACGTAATCTCGTCCTCGGACTCGGACGAAGAACTGTCAGTAACCGTAGATTCTGATTCAGAATCAGATGACGAACACCTACATTTCCCTTTTCTACACTTCTTCTTATACGCTTTCTTAATACGTGCATCTATTTCTCTCTTTTTCCTATTTCTAATTTTACATTCATTTGCTTCTAACGTATAGAGAGCCTGGATAAACGCATCTAAAGTGTCAAAAGACTCATAACCTAGGTGTTGAATATAGTACGGTTTCAACCCTGCTGTAATGATTGAAATGATCTGCTCTTCTGTCAAAGTCGGAGCATGTTTGTCTACCATGGATAAAATATCATAAACAAACGACTGAATGGGTTCATGCTTTTTCTGAATCCTGTTCTGTACGGTAGAGAAAAAATCTACACTATCTCTAGCATTCTTGAAACATTTAATTATCTCAGCTTTACAATTCGCGTAGGTTGTTTCATCTGTAATGTTCTTTCTCTTTAACAAAGTTCGCAATTGTTCTTTTAGTTTCCCTGGAAACGCGGTGATTATCATTTGTTTTGCTATTTTATCAGTCCAATTATTTAACCGTACACAGTCATCATATTCATCAAAGAACTGCTGTATCGTGATTTTGTGTGGTTTAAATTTCGGAACTGGATAATGGGAATTGTATACATTAACAATAGGATTTTGAGCTCCCTGACCTTCACTATGTTGTCCCTGCATTTTCTTAGACTTATTGTATTTCCGTTTTAGGGGAGGGATTTTTACTTTTATTGGAATCTTTTTGTATCTTAACGTTCTAAATTGTCCGTCTGAATGTTCTGTATCACTGCTGGAAGTATTATTCATATCCTATATATGAACAGAAAATAAACCTTCTCATTGCGGCTAATTTTGCAACCTAAGCAAAGTACACTGACCATTAGTTTGTAAATGCAGCAAATTCCTATATGACAACAAGAATCTTGGTGTATTGTCCGTTTCTTTAGTAACAAGAGGAAATGAATCTCGCAAGACTATATAGCATTATAACAACTGACGTCTGTAATTTCAGCATACTATGAGAGAGAGAAAAAAAACATGAAACTCCTTTTACTCAACTTGACAAACTGATGTTATCGTCTAAATAATTTAAACTACGCGTGATACGCTTCATTCCCATATGTATGAGGCATCGGAATCAAGCATGATGTATCTAATTTAATGTAACTTGAATGGCCTATAAAATAAGCGAGATCTCCGAAATCGAAACATATGTGGTAAATGACCATAATCTAATTAATGTTGTCCGGAATCTTAATTTTACCCATAAATGGATAAAACCGGATGCTTCCACCATAACGTGTGCTACAAATTTCTAACCGGAATGATTTTGAATCTTAGATACTTTTTATACTTGGGGGCAGAGCGTGGCTCATCTGAAATTTGTAACACCGTGTATTTAGACAACTCGAGGATGAATTTAACAAATCCTTAGGATAAGAAATGAAATACTCAATTACTTTTGGATATTTTCGACATCACACCACAAGCTATTAGGATTCGAAATGGTCTTAACTATAGAAATCTACTACATCGTAATGGCACAGAAACTTAACCATTATGGTTATCTAACATCGCAAATAAATGTAGTACTCACAGGTTGTTCAGCTCAGTTCAACTCCAAACGATGTCCTTCCACTCTCCAATCTTAATTACAACTCCCGATTCTAGTCTTCGTCCTCAACCAGCACAACCCCTTTCCGGGATTCAGGTGCTTCCTGGTTGTCGCGAAGAGCTTAGCTCAGGTCTCTTTCTGCAATCTCTTACTTCCTTATTTCCGTATAGGAAAACTTCCTATAATTGTGGTGTGATGCCGACGTTATCTGTTTTTTTTATTTTTTTTCTAAGCAGTATGACTATAACTTCCTTGTTTTATAATAAACAACATAAATTAGACAAACACATGTAAGGATTTTGGGTACTTTACAATATGGTGTCGGGCCACCTTTCGCCTTCAGAACAGCCTTGATGCGACATGGGATGGAGGCATAGAGGTCGTGAATTGTAGCAAGTGGAATTTTACACCATTCCTCGTGCAGGGCATCGGCCAGTTCTGTGAGACAGGATGGAGGTGGAAATCGTCGCCGGAGTCGTGTTTCCAAGACGGACCACAGATGTTCAATTATGTTGAGATCTGGGGATTGGGCGGGAGAGGGGAGGTGTTGAACTTCATCCCCATGTTCCTCAAACCACGCTGCAACAATGCCAGCTGTGTGAATGGGCGCATTATCACCCTGGAAGATGGCGTCGTTGTCCGGGAACAACATCCGGACCATAGGATGCAAGTGGTCTCCTAAAATTGCGACATAATCGTTGGCAGTGATTCGTCCGCTAAGTGTGACCACAGGACCCAATGAAAACCATGATATGGAGGCCCACAACATCACCGAGCCGCCGCCATGTTTCACAGTTGGGCGGAGACACTGCAGATCATAAGCTTCTTTGGGCGTTCTCCACACATAAACACGGTCCGTGGTTGGGAATAGGGGGAAGGATGACTCATCCGACCATATCACACGTTTCCAGTCCTCAACGGTCCAAGTTGCATGGTCACGGCGCCATTTGCGGCGTGCGAAAGCGTTATGGCCCCTGATGAGCGGTTTGGGTATGCCCCGTGCAACATGATCCCGTAAGTTCATGTCATGTAATTCGCGGCGGACTGTGATTGTCGAAACAGGGTGAGGGAGGTGCTGATTGAGTTCCTCCGTCACTTGCTCCGCAGTGGCACGACGGTTCTGCGTGACAATGCGCTTTAATACCCGGCGTGACCTGTCACTCATGATTTTCTTCCGCCCACTGTTCCGCTTCCCCGATGTGGTTTTCCCGTGTGTTGTGTAGGCCGTTATCACCTTCGACACTTCCCACGCGACACACCTACCACAGTAGCCACTGCCGTCACACTCACTCCACATAACCGCGCACTAACAATTTGCCCTCTTTGAAAATCTGAGAGGTCTCCCATTTTACACTACCTCCGTCTGCTGCAGCCACTGGACACTGCTGTTCCACTGCGCCTGACGTAGTATGGAGACCGACCTAACACACCACCACCAGCGGTTCGGTGCTGCGGGCGCCACGACACCACTGCCAACCCATACATCTGACGTGTTGCCAACTACAGGTGTTTCCATTTTTCTGATCACCATCTATATAAACTTCACCTTAAGACCGTATCTACCACATCTAACAAATCATTTCTCCGGATACAATATACATGTTGAATTTTCTCCCGGAATAATATGGAAACTGTTTTTCGTACGCAATTAAAAATTTCTCAAGGTATTACTCTACCTCAGTATTACTCTATGTTCACTTTTTATTAAATCTAGTTTCATAGTTCATTAATGTTAGTTTTGATAAAGAAATACGGCAGCACTAGAGAATATGTAGAGACACAACAATGTTAGCTGTGTATATGTTATGGAGGGTTCAGGTATAAGTTTACTGCTAAATGGGACGCTAAACCTCAAATCACACCAACCAGCGATCTTTTATTTAGTTTCTGTAGGCAAATGGAACGGAACCATGGGCGCCCAAAGGTGAGGGCAGGGTGGGGCCCGAGCCCCCCTCTAGCTCACGAAAATGTATACATAATATAGCAAACCGTGTATATTAAATACCAGAAATACCAGACGTTATATAGCAACTATGCAGATGGGCCCCCTCTAGAAAATATTCTTCGTGTGCCCCTGGACGGAACTAGTTCAAATTCATAAGGAATTGCAACAAGTGTAAGGCATAATTGTGATAACACTGCAGTATGTATGCAAATGATGTCGAGAATTTAGTAGTGCTCCCGTGAGAGTGTAAAATTAAGGAAGGACAGGGCTACAACAGAGCTCCTCCCTGCAATTAGAGAGGTTGTACGTGCGAATCGCTCAGTGTCAATATCAGAATTCGAAGTACAGTTTAATATGTCACATGGCACAATGTGTGACTTTGTCCACGAACTTTCAAGATACAGAAAGTGTGCAGAAGGTGGGTTCCGCTAAAACTGACAGACGACTCATGAAAAGAAAAAACAGTAAGAGTGAAACCCTTTCACATTTCCTCTGCCTTAATACGCACGACGATTATTTCCTGAATCAAATCATTACTGAGAACGAAACGTAGGTGTATCAATAGTGCCCAGAGTCAAAAAGTGCAATGAACTTCATGGAAGTATCTAAGATACCCAACAGTCGAAAAGTTCGACATCATCCAGTACCATTAGCGGTTCGTCAGGTGAGGCATGTGAGGCCTGGCCTCATCTATATTTTTGAGCAGAACTAAATTAACGTTTTGCAATAAATTTCAAATTAAGTTAACATTTCTGTTGGATCACTACCCGGAAGTCAGTACATATTTTAGCTCATTTCCTTAACTACCGCGCAATGAAACGTCACATATTATAAATATTGTACTATAAGATAGAGTATTGTTTCAGCTACAGCACAAAACACTGATTCATTTCGTTGTATCTCCTGATATCGAAAAATGTAACAAATACAAGAAAATATTTAATTCGTTTTTTTAACAAGAGCACACAAGATGGCACTTGCTGTTAGATCTTACTAGAAGTGCTCCATTTCATGAAATGTTTATTTATGTGCGTAAAGTATTTTAAAGTAACAATCTTATCACGAAATAAATATATTGTTTGACCGTTTTTAGTATTATGTTTCGTATTTTATTTAAAAATTAATTTGCATTAAGGAAATAGATTATTTAAGGACATACATTTTGAGACGAAACTTGCGTAGAACGCCAAAATGCGTTGTTGCCAATTTGTACGTTTACGATAGTAGTCACTAAGTTATAAGAAAATTCCTGGATTCTAGCGTTGCAGTTCGAGAAATGGAATCGCGGTAAGGGTCAAAAAATAATTTCTCCTGTAAGTATCTAAGCAGAATTCCATGATTACTCCCTTTATTATCTGGCATCAGTAAACACCCGACACTATCTGGCAATGCCGCACTATTCAAGCAGCGTTTAGCATAGCACCGAGAACACCTAGTGATCCACCTGAATAGATATTAAAGGCAAAAGCGAAAAATTATATTCTTTGGCATGATAATTTCAGTTCTAAAATTCCAATCCTGTATTGAGGCCTAAAACAGATTTGGTCTTCTCAGCAGTGAAGCACTATTGACAACGCAAACACCCCTGTCGCTCTGAAAGGGGTGAGGAATTAGGGAGGTCAGTTGAAAATGGGCCTGCCTACGCGCACTGCATATGTTTAAACCAGAGAGTGATACTTGTCATACTCTTCGCTGTTCCCAGACAAGGACATGCAGTGCAGCAAATTGAATAAATTTAAACGTAAGCGTTGATTATATGGAAGTAACCAATTACCTATGCTATTTCCTTCACATTAACAACATCTTAAACTTTTAGAATGTTTTACTGAGGAAGCATAATATTTCTTTTGAAGGGAATTATCTGTTTTTCAAAATATATAGTGGTCTATACTTAATTTCTAGTAAACATGCTAAAAACGTTGACGAAAAAAAAAAAAAACTATAACAATTATGAGAATACTGTGAAACAATTTTTGTAATAAGAGCGCAAAAGTTGACGGATAGCTCGAATGTAATATCGTGATTTTCTGCACGTTTGACCTTGTTTTCAAGTGATATTGTGCGTTTGTAAAATATTAATGGGTGGGGTATTTTTTTGTAAGTTTGTGACAGTGTGTTAGAACAGTGGACTTGTGCTGAATTAATGTGTACATGATCGAGGACATTGGTTCGTGTGATCACAAACCCATGCAACCCAAAAGGATCGTCGCATCGATCTTTTGTACAAGTAAGGTAAAGTTTGTGTTTTAATATTTATGTTAAAAATTCAAAGCATAACTTATTTCTGTGTGTTTCGCATATGTTTTCTCTATTTTCCGTATGATATAGATTTTTTTTTTTTTTTAGGTAAGGGAGGAAGCAACAGTGATCACTGGCGCAAATCCCGAGGGTTGAATGGGACGTCCCCCAATCTTGGAACTGGGTAATTGTCCCCCCAGTAATCCGATTTGAAATGTGATGGTTTTGGGGGGAGAAATGTGATGGTTTGTTTCCAACTGCCACAAAGGAAAGTGAAACGAAATTGATACCCCCCGAATAAGCCACAAATCTGCCTACCTCTCAATGTTAAAGACAATTCTGCTCCCCTGATCCTTCACAGTATTGTTTTTCAACTTCATAAATATTTTGAACATCGTTTTAAAATATATATATATATGGGCGGAACGGTCTTACCCATTCCCCCAATGTTGAAGACAGATTTCCGCTTATGACAGTGATCAATTCAACTTTGAAGAAAAGAAAGGAAAAAAATAAAAGATTCTAATCTGACGATTTGTCTTAAAAGCAATGTTATTTTTGTAACAAAATATAAGGAGATATAGAGTAACAAATGCCACTTCGTTTTCTGCAGATATAACATTGACAGTGGCGTCAATAACGCCTCTACAACATGGGAAACCTCGAGTTTATATCCTCAAATAATTGGTTTCATACTATGCTTATTAGCTTACTAGCATCCCGAAAGTCAGGGAAAATCCTGCAACGGACGGGGAAGGGGGAGAAGAGCCAGTTTCATCACCATTGAACACTACGACCCAGTTTTCTGAGCCTCGCCTATTTATTTAGCCACGAGCCGCCTCTGTTCAGCACTGGCAAACTTATTACAACTTTCTTTTGAAATACCCATGGCATACTCCTGATGGACTTGTGTGCCCCTAATCACACAGTGAATGCTCCTGTGTACAGGCAACATTTCGGAAACTGAAGAGATCTGTTCGACGCAAAAGGCCTTAACTGTTAGGCAAGGTAGTGTAGTTGCTCCACGATAATGCACTCACATACAGCTCATGCGATAGTGAATCTTTAGCAACACTGGGAGTGGGAATTTGTTTCAGCACACACTGAAACGCTGTTGTTCTAGTGTGAAGTTGTCCTAATATAACACTAAACAGAATATATAGTACTGACAACTAACAACACGGGTAATGACTGTACGGTTGTACTGACAAGTTCACGTTTTTGACCTAGCTTTACGCCTGTTGTCCTCAGCAGAAGTTATTGGCTGGATGTGAAACCTCCATAAGCAGTAATATACGAACTGCTTTGGCGTGTGGTACTTTTTTCTTCTTTCAAATCGTCTAGATCTAGGTGGGGCCAAGTGTGAAAGGATCTAGACTAAGTAATTACTTTTACATCAGAAATCTTGATATGTATGCCTATCTATTGTCTTTTCGCTCCATTAAATATGGAAAGTGAGCATGTTATTTTTCAGTGTAGCTCAAATGAATATATGTATATATAAATATAAATCTTTTTATTGCTGTAGCTAAACACAGAACCATTTGAGGATTCCTGAACGCACACACACAAAAAAATAAGCATAAAAAGGTATATAAATAAATAAAATTGAATGATCAGGTGCAAATGCACCTGTTTGTAGCGCTTCTCGTTCCAGATCATTGGTTGTAGTGTTTAAAATTATATCAATTTCGACTCCACCTGCTCCTTCCCCTTCTACTGTTGCTTTTTTTTTTATTTCTGTCTGTATTCGCACACACACACACATAAACAAAATATATTCCACGTAACACGCACGCACAAGACGACCTTCGAAGAACTTCTGAAGCTAGAAGAAGGGAGGGTAATGACCAGTTTCCTCGGCTGTACGTCTTCGCTTTGGTAGGTAGGCTGGCAGACTCCGATCCTATGCAATGCATGTATGTATGTATGTATGGTATACATACATATATGCTAGATACGTTCGAAGTTTCAAACCACATGCATGCAAGTTACAAGCGATTTTCAACCATGAACACGGCCATGCACCTGTGGATGTAGGAGAGGCAGTGAAACGACAGGAGGTGGGGGAAAACGGGATATAAAAATAAAAAAGCCAGCAAGTTGTGTAGTTTTTGTTTCTCTTTTTTCTTCTTCTTTTCAAAATCTCCTCTGCATAAATTTGAACTGCAACCATTTTAGAAGACTATTTATGCCTCTAGCCATGTAAAGTGGTTATACCACGGACAAGCCGGAACGTGTAACAATATATAACTTTATATGCTCGTCCATATACCCATATATAGGTAAATATATCTTCTTTCAATAGCTCATTCTTGGGTAAATAAAAAGTTTTTTTACAACTGGACGTCGTATATGCTAAATAAGACTCATAAACACACACACACACTTCATATATATAATATATATATATATATATATATATATATATATATATATATATATATATATATATATATATATATATATATAGAGTGTTTCAAAACAACACCGACAACGTTTGGGAGGTAGAAGTAGTTGGTGATTACCTCAAATTATACCCGTAGCCAAACTCCCTCTATAAAAATTGTTGCATCAGTACTTTAGGATTCTGAAACTTGAATATTTGGATAGGGCACATACAAGTTCTTAAGTGAAGTTTTCACCCGAGTACGGTAGATCCCATAGTTTAGGAGCTATGAATCTTTAAAACTCATATATATATATATATATATATATATATATATATATATATATATATATATATATATATATATATGTGTGTGTGTGTGTGTGTGTGTGTGTGTGTGTGTGTGTGTTTTCTATTCCCTCCCGCATCCATCCCTGATATAATAATTTACTTTTCCATAATCAATTCACTTTTATTGAACGATCTGTCTGTTTTAGCCTACAAGGTATAATTGTCGGACGTAAGACCAAATATTTCATTTATTTTTATATGTTAGTGTGGTTCTTTATTGGACAATTAAGCATAATAACATTTAAAAACTGCTCAATGCCATACTTCTCCTATACGCGAGAATAGCACCCGGTTAAGTGCTCAATGAGGCTAAACTTTTGTTTTTCTTTTTTAGTCCAGCAAATTTTCAGAATTAGCTCAGCTATATGAAATATAGAGTTATGAGTGTAGCAATTACATTTGAGTTAAGAAGAGTAAAGCTTGTGTTTCAAACAGAACTCTTCGTAGGATATAAGGCCAGAGTTTTTAATACTATAGTGCGTTTAGTAACTATTAGATTGGACTAACTTTTAATTGAAAGCAAGTAAAGATGACGACGGATGTCTCCACTCGGGACTGACAATAGGACTCTGGAGATAACGCTACGCAATTTCTATACTTTGGCAGTCAGCACCACGCCAATAGCCAGCCCAAAAATTTAAGGGGGCCCAATCCAACCACACTATAGTTCATCACCATATTATAGTTCATTTGCAAGCCTATCGTGAAAATTTTAGAGGCCGGTAAAAATTTAGGGGGGTCCGGCCCCCCTACACCCCTTTGGATACGGGCGTGGTCAGTTGCCTTTACCTCTAGATTTTCTCATATACAAGGGTGCCTCAAAACCACTCCAAATTTATCATTATTCCCCACATGACGGGTCTCTCACATTTAAACATATATGTGTATAACTTCTAGATGAAATTAAGCAAAAAATCATGTCATAAATTTTGTACCTGTACATAAGGTCACGAAACGAGACAAACGATAAAAGCTGTTCGAGAATCCACACAAGACTTTTACAAAATTTACGAGAACGAGACGATAAAATCTCGTCTCGTCTCGACTCGTTAGAACATTAATTCCAATATATCGATCAAGCTTTGATATCTTATCACTGTACGGTTTGTGTTCATTTATTTTCATTTTCTTGTATAGTAAAGGATCTATGCCTTCTTAAAGTACGTACTTTTCCTCTGTTTAGGGGTAATTGAGCAGTTTATTTTCTGTTGTATTCTCAAACAACCAATACATACAAATACAGTACTGTATTTTCTAAGGAAATACTCTCCCAGGTTCGATTCCCGGTGGGGACACTCGGTTGAAAAAGTGTAACAAGGTTTTTCAGACCAGCTACCCTGAATGAGGTTTTCCTGGCTTTTCCTCATTCTCACTAGGCAAATGCCGGGATGGTACCTAATATATAGGTCCCAGGCCACTTTCTTCCTTCCTCCATCCTTTCTTCCTTTCCTTTCCTTGGATAGTGTGCTCGCTGAGGAACGTCATCCTTCCATAAATCTAAAATCCTAATTCTAATCCTGAGGAAACACTCGTACGTATTCTTTTTTAACCCCATCCCGGTAACCCAGCATTTTCACCAACTCGGCCACTCTCCGGTTCACATTAGGCTGAGTTTTCGGTACTCTACTGTATGTAGATTCGGACATCGCATAGCCATTACAGTTAGTCATTGGTAACGATAAGACGTTCTTCAATCTGCGGTGTCCCGTTTGTATTGTGCCAGTTTAGTTATCTTCATTATATACAGCGTTTGGGCATCTTCTGCAGCGAAAGATAGATAACGTGAATACTAAACGTGACTGGAACGATGTTGTCCGATATTGTGAGGAGTGAAACGAAACGAACAAGCAGAGTCAGCAAACTGTGAATTTTGCAATTGGCTAATTCCCATGTTTCATAAGGAAACAGGTCTTTCTATAGCAGAGTGCTGTTATGACCATTTGGGTCTTCACTCTTCAACAGCTGTACCAGATTAAACAATCTTGAGATGGGAACAGAAATAAAAAAGAAAATAATATTGGTACAATTTCAAGAATGAGAGACTAATATACATAAGTTATTTACCAAACTTGGGAACGAATATCGGAGAAAACGGAATTCTAGAGAGAATTGTGTTACGCAGGTCAGAGGTTGGGACATGGACGAAGATTGACAGACAAAAATTAGAAGCTTTGAATAAGTAGTGTCGCCACAGTATGCTGTGTGTCTCCTGAACAAAAATGAAAGGGAATAACGAAATGTCGAGAGAGCAAACGAAAGAAGGCAGGTCCTGACAGCCATGGGTAAGAAAATAAACTAGATGATTGCCCATTTAATGTTACATTCAGAATAGATTAATTTTCTGTTTGAAAGGAATGTAGAAGAGAGGGTGGGACAAGCAAGGCCTTGACATGAGAATGTAGATGAGATACTACAAAACGGATATCTATCTCAAATGAAAAGAATTTTGAAGTACCAAGTTGCTCACCAACCAAACGGTTGCGGAAGGGATGAAGGAAAAGAATAAATTGACCCTTCATGGACTCGTTCAGGTCTTCCTTTAACAGCAATATATCTCTCTTTGTAGTATATGTGCGACATTTGTCCTGGGACAGAAATATGTATAACAACTTTATATATATATATATATATATATATATATATATATATATATATATATATATATATATATATATATATATATATAGTTCATGTAATATTAGTAATGAATTCGTACTTAACGTGTGTTTCATACTACATAGAACAAGAATTTAAAATGTTAGTCGCTATGCATATCTGATACCACAGCAAATGCCATTATTTCATACCACTATAGTTGTACAGAGTTTTTTTTTTATCCAAAGAAAAGTTGCAATCATGGACTATCCACCGTACACACTCTATTTGGCTCTAACGAATTACTTTATATTCTGAAACCTAAATTACTGTTAGGAGGTGATAGGTTTGCCAGTTTAGATAGACAGAAATATGTTATTGTCTTGCTGCAGAAGGTACCGAAAAAAGTTTTACTCAGAAGTGGTTTCATAATATAGTCACAAAGTCACGTGAATTTCCAATTAGCAGGAAGAAAAATATTTTAAACAGAATAAAATATACACAATTATTCCTTATACTAATGGAGAACGACCGGACAAATTATTTAGTTATTTTGATATAGAATATGCAACACTGATTATGTCCATGAAAGAATTGGCAAGAACTCACAATGCTTGATGATACTCTCTATATACGTACTCTACCTTGGCTTATTGTTTTCGTATTACGTTTCTTTCATCAGAATTTTTTTACTATTCTCTTCTTTCCATAAAAAATATATACATTAAAGCAAAATTATATACATCACTGGGGCCGCGGTGGCTCAGTGGTAGAGCGTTCACCTCTGTTGCTTGGGGTCTCGGGTTCGATCCCAAGTGAACTTTGTGGTGGACAAACACCGTGTGCGTGGGTTTCTCGGGGTTCTCCCGTTTCCTCCCACTTTCTTCATTCCACCATTTCATTCATTACTCATCATCACCGTCTCCTTTAGCCTAACCGGCATAACCGCGGGACGTAAAACTCAAAGATTTCATTTATATATATAGGCCTATATATATATATATATATATATATATATATATATATATATATATATATATATATATATATATATATATATATATATATACATTACTGTAAGTACGGGAAGAAATGTCTTCCGCGAATTCCGTAGGTTCAAAACTAGAAGTGGCGAATAATCCGATTTAAAATATGATTTTCATCTACATTATAATGCCTAGTAGATATATACCAATTATACAGTAAATATACATGTATTCAGATTTCACAATGTGTTCTCGGCACTGATTTGTAATACTGATATGATATGTTTCACTTCACTACTTCATCTACATCGCTTCATATATATGACATACAACAGGTTCACCTCAGAAAACAGATTCATCAACCGTAGTATGAGTCTCATCTCACTCCCCCTCCCCAGAAAAAGCCTGAAATCTGCCCCCCTCAATGTTGAAGACAACTCTGCTCCCCTGATCCTCCACAGCATCGTTTTTCAACTTCATAAATATTTTGAAAAAAAAAAAAAAAATACGGAAAGGTCTTACCCGTCCCCCCAATGTTGAAGACAGATTTGCACCACTGGTAATTTAAGTTTCTGTATGTCTTGATCAACCCTCACAGTACCAGCCTTTCCCGACTACATTATTTCGCCTGCTAGAAGTTAAGTTATAGAAGCAAGGAAATCTAATGTAAAATTTATCATATTTAAACCTGGGGAGGAAAAGTATAAACTCTTTAGAGAGAAATTAGCTTTTTCTCTTGTTTTTCTTTCTTTTTAGTAAGTAATTGAAATGACCTTGAGTGTAATTTTACTATTTGACTCCATATGAATTTGCGTGTTTATCTCCCTCTGCAATAAGATTATTAAACATTACCCGATTCATCTTTTTAAATAATAATAATAAGAAGAAGAACTTGTAAAACCTGCCTGATTTTCATGAAATATGGTATCTTGGAACCTTCTTAACGAGCATATTACTTAAAGTTGAACTATCGACCAAGGGCTGAATTCATATGAAACTTAAAAAAAAAAAGATAACTCTCGTTAAAAATAAAATAAAATAAATGTAAAAAATTTTAAATGTGGTGTGGGTCTCCTTTGTGACTTAAAGAGTTCCTCTGTTGGTTGGAGGTTGAAATCGGAACGGTTGTGAAATCTCCTAATTCAAAATTTAAAAAAAAAAAAAAAAGATTAAGGAAAAAAAGAAAAATAAATCGCGTGCACTGTTCAACTAAACTGAAATGTTCTAGATTTATGCCGGAACGAATTTATTACCTTCGGAGAAAATGAAGCCATAACTCCACATTTTAAAAATACATATTCCCAAATCCTGATTTTCAATCTCTCTCTTTCTCTTCATTGCAATTCCATAATTACCATTTTCCGTATACTTTCGTGAATAACAAGAAAGGAACTGAACAAAACTGTATCTCTGAACTACTACGTTGAGCAAAATAGATATATTTTACTAACTACGTAGGGAAGTGGGTTAGAAGGGCTGACTACAGGATAAAATGGGTGGACGGAAGCTAACAACGAACTTTATTGGCAAACCTTCTTTGACCTGCTGTAAGTGTTTTAAAGTCATATTTCATTTTCGAAAGACAAAACTAAACGTTTGGAGCTCCTTCGTGGCTAAACAGTTAGCATACGCGTTTTTGGCGTCGAAGACCCAGGTTCGATTCCCGGTGGAGCTCATGCGGCTAGGATTCCACATTAATAAATAGGTCCACGTCTCATATAGTCTTGCTGCTGAACGAAATGTTAAACTCAAATCAATTCAACTCAAAGCTAAATGCTAGTTAAAGGAAGATTACTCCTTTAGACGTCCAATGCAAAAGATTCATACTTTACTTCTTTCTTTCTTAATTTTGTGTACTACAGTATTCTACAAGTACTATAGTAATTTGCTGTAACTATTACTTTTGTACATAAAGGAGTGTGTATGTCACCGTAAGAAAAACACCCAATCTGCTAGCTTACAGTGAATTTTCGAAGATATACAGTACATAAAAATAAATATTAATTTCTTCTTGCAAAATAGAACTTGTTAGTTTTTGATTGATTTGAGATAAGTGTTCCTTTCAGCAGCATGGCTATATAAGATCCGTGGGACCCGACACCTGTGTTGGGCCCGTTAGTTTTAATTGACGGGTCGATGACTTCTGGTATGAACAAAGACATTTTAGACAATAGCATGCTGCCGACACTATGGAAACAGTTTGGAACAGGCCTCTTTCTGTATCAACACGATAGTGCTCCTGTTTATACAGCACGCTGCATTGACTCGTGGTTTGACAATAATCAGGTAGAAGTGCTTGCCTAGCCGGCGCGAAGCCCCGACCTGAACCCTATAGAACAGCTTTGGGATGAATTACAGCGTCGGTTACATGCTAGACTCACTCGATCAACAACCAAACGTACACTGTTCACCGTGCTACAGGAAGAATGGAGCACAATTCCGCCAATAGTGTGCCAGAACTTAGAGGCTAGCCTACCCCAAAGGATAAACCCTGTAATTCAAGCCAAAAGAGGCCCGACATCCTATTAGTTACACGTGTGATGCCTTTGAAACCAACATTACAACGTGACTGGTGATTTTTGACAATATAGTGTACTTCATTCTCTCCTAGGGCCACAATAGCTCAGTTGTTCCAAAGCTTTAGGCTGACAATCATTATACGAAACCCGTTTGGAGTCCGAGAGCAAGTCCCCCTGTAGTAGAATGGACAGATTTTTAACTGTCTTCGATATTTCTGAGTTCGTGCCCCTGTCGAGTACGGTATTTCTGAGCAACGGAGAAAGAGAAAATAGAAATCAAAAAGCCTTTTTTTAAAAAAAAAAAAAGAAAGAAAGGAAAACGCCGTAGAGCGCTCATCTCTCGTGGGTTTCTTCCTGTTCTGCCTAATTTCTGTTCTGTCTAATGACCCTCCAGCACTTTGTAACGCATTTTTGATCTAATCTTATCTTTAGGCATAACAGGAATTCCTGTTCTGTCTAATTCATGTTCTGCCTAATTAACGCAAAAGGAGATATTTAGATTTACGGGAAATTTAATACTAATTATTTTCCTTACAATTCCAGTTGCTTTCAGAACCCATTTATTTTCATATGTTGTTTCAGCTTCTCTGAAATGAAATTAGCAATCTTAGGCCACCATTATTTTACTATGTGTATTCTATATCTACACGATATCTGTTGGCCGTCTACAACTTCAGCGAGGAGATCTTATCCTTCTGGTTGCGAAGATATCGCGCAACCAAATTGCAACTAACTGAACAGTAACATAGTTAAAGATTCTATTATAACTACCCTTACGAAAACGTGGATTAATACTTTTTCATGTCGGAAAATTCTTAAAAATAAGAAAATTTATATTTAAAAAGATGACTTTTGATATTAAAGTAATTCAATCAACATTTCCTCGTACAGAAGTTGAAATATTAAGAATAATAGTAACATAAATATATAAATTGGAACAATAGAGCCTAACAAATTAGGTTGCATATTATATAAGCAATTACGGACAGCCATTCTTTTATTAGTAGGGTAAAAATAGCCGAAAATTTCTCACAATTCAGAACTAAATACTATTGAAATGATTTTTTGCACTAACGTTAATGAGTATTGGTACTCTTCATAGGCGAAATGCTAAAGCACGGCACTGTGCGAAAATTGTTCTATGAGTGCTTGAATTTTGGACCAGTTTTCAACAAATTTTGCTGTTTGGATTTATGTAACACATTTCACATAACCATATTGTTTATGTATATATTTTATATATTTTGTGTGTCTAGTAATGTTTTAAATTATTAAATTGAAAATAGTAATTATATTGTTGTATTTTCCTTATACAGGGCTATTCAAAAGTTAGGCAACCTAGGACAAATAGGTAAAATATATATGAAACATCCGTACATAGCTAAAATTATTTTGTACGTTTATTTTATACATTTATTTTACTTCTGTATAAAATATTTCCTGCTGTGGCATGCATGCTACCTATATTTGCTGCGACAGGGCACAATATGTATGCTAAGTGTGAACGGATGATGCAGCAGTTACAATTTACACATCCGTGTCTATACGATCAGTTTCAAAACCATGGAAATCAAGTTTTCCGTCGAACATCAGAAAAATGGGAAGGAATTCCTCGGAACGTGCAATTGAACAGAGTACGATACCTGCTATCAAGAGTAAAGGAAGTTTAACCCACGATCGTGGAATGATTCAAAATACTTGGAACAAATGGATTCAATGTGTACATATATTTGGAGATCTTTAACTGGAACTGAAGGCCAACAGAGTGTACAACATTTTGAGCTATTGTCATCACGTATGTGGGAGGAAATTGTGGGAGGAAATGGAAGAACACCAACAGACAAATAGACACGATGTTGTCTACCACAAACTTACTTGCGCTTGTATTGAACCAGATACCCCATGCACCAGAGGTAAGCCTTCTACCGCTGAGCCAACGCGCTCCTCCCTGCCTCCTAAAGGACATTATCATGAGACGTAAAAAGATTAAAAGAATAGAAAATATTCCTCTTGTTTCATAGTTAGAAAGCAAAAATAATAATAATAATAAAAAAGAAAGAACATAAAATAAAACCTGCAAGAAAAAGGTACTTAATAATTGAATCGGTGAGTAGAAAAAGAAGAACATTCCAAAAATAAAGGATAACATTCCACGATAACAATTTCTCTATAACTAAATATCCAATCAGATTACGTGTTTGCAATTTTGGGAAATGAAAGGTCCTAACATACGCTACAAGTCTCCCATACAGATATTTTTACGTAAGCAATGGTATTTCCGGTAAACAGTTTTACTTTTCGTTTTTCAAAAGTAACGTGTTGGGGAATATTCTCCTTTTTCTACGCACCGATTCAATTGAAAGTAACCAAGGTGCAATACATGAATTATTAGAGGGTGAATAATATACAGTATAAAAGTTAAAATTGAACGAAAAGAAAAGAACAGAAGCGTGAAATCAAAAGCTTCCATTTACGATTTATCAGTTATTCTTCATTTACGTAATTGTCCGTAAGAGAGACATTCTAACGTCAACAACAAGGGCGTTAATAAATCGGCCAATAATAGTGTGCAATCTTTTCTTCTATCCATCATTTATTACTTTTGTTTTTAGTGCTAAAACAAATGATTTTGTATATTCATTACTCATTAATTAAAACAACTACTGCTTTATACATTCACAATCTATAGAACAAAGTTTGCATCGACGAAGAAGCTTCACACATTTTTTTTTTTTCACTTTTCCCATTACTGAGGCAGAACGTAGAGCAAATACACTTTTTTTTTTTTAACTAAGGAACTGCCTAAATTGCTCCCCAGTGTAAGCAAATACTTTCTTTTTTTCTTTTCATTTCTTTTCTGCCAATTTTGGTTCAGAAGCAAAATCCCTTTAGCTAACAAGAAAAAGAGTTTGACAACGCCTATTAGTGTTGAAATTTGAAACAAAAAAAAAAAAAAATCGATGACGTATCCACTTTCTATCTCACTCAGGAAGCCTAAATGTGCTTCTTTTACTAATACAAATACATCATCTTCGCTCGTAAGATAATGTTGTTTTAATATTGTTTTATTTTTATTTGTTTTTGTTTATTTTTTTAATAAGAAGGAAAAAGGCGTAAAGGAAAAATGAAAATGAAATAAAATTGAAGGATTACTTTATTATTTGTGCCACAATTTATTTTATATGACATGTATCGTACTTTTGAAAAGTTAAAAAAAAAAAAAATGACAAAAATGTCTGTATTTTCGACTTGGACCCTGAAAATATATTAATTACTTACTATTTCCTTACCATTGCATATATATTACAGATTCACAGACATATGTTTTTAAATATAACATAACAATAATAAAAAACATAACATAAATATGTTTTTTGTATGTATATTGCTCACCTTCACGTAAGTATATGATGGCGTACAGAATTACTGAAGTTATATACTACATTTCGCTTTAGTGTTAGAAGAATTTCACGAACATGTTTTGTTAATTTCATTTGGTTTACCTACTGTGTTAGGCAAACAACTATTTTTCGTAGGATTTCACAGAATCCAGTCATGGGCTATCATAAATGAATCAAATATTAGCCAAAGTAAACCAGATACTGCAGTTCTTATCTTGTAACAATTCATAGTATTGTGCTCTCTGTCGACTTCTACATACCATTCCAATTTATTGCCATTCTTCGTGCTCCATGTCCAGGGCCGTGCCGTGGGGGGGGGGAACAAGCGGGGCGTGGGCCCCGGGTGCCGAAGTAAGAGGGGCGAAAAATTCGGGAGAAAAAAGGAAAAAATATACGAAAAATTGTTTGGAATATATGTATGGGGCGCCGTTGTATACTCTCGCCCCGGGCCCTGATTTTCCACGGCACGGCCCTGTCCATGTCTCAGTGCTACCATAAGACTAAAGATACACAGAGATTGTATTTGGCTAATACTCTTGTTGCTCGCTTTTACTAAGAAGGACTCGTGCCCACAACCCCATACAAATAACAATAAGGAGACTACTTATGGCTCAAAAGAATTCTGGCAGACAGAAGCGAGTGATCGACAGTAAAATTATTTTCGAGATGGCAGAGCAATACTTTGTTGTGAAACCGAAGTATTAATGTAAACCTTCTAATTTTGAAGCCTTTTCGTTGTCAATACATACATCTGTTACATCTTACTCACTCTAAAGAACTATATTCAAGTAGTACACAAAACACGGAAAAGAAAGTATTTGACAGTTGACAAATTTTCTTTTGCCAATAACTCGGGAACAAATGAATTAATTTGAATCTGTTTGCTGTTATTCATAGGATACTTATAATTTGATAACTTGCCAAAATCGGTACTGTAATAGGTTAATTTATTGCTGGATTACTAAGAAAAGAATTTTGTCAACTGAAGAATACTTACTTTCGTTACTGTACGTGTGCAAGACTCTTGCAGGTATGATCTTGTTCTTGCATCGGTAGTGGAGTTTTTAGGATTTTGTTTCGGGGGGGGGGGGAGTCTATACACAACCTGTGAATAAGTACTGATATTTTTCCTTTTGAGCCGACAAATTTTAATGAAGTTTTGCATATAACAAATTTATTTCGGATGGAGGGACTTGAGCCCGATAGCCACCTCCCTAAATACGCCACTGTGCATCGGGATCTCTGATCTTGGTCTTGCATGCAAGACCAAGATCAAAGCTACAATATCAAGACTCTTTGTGCTCATCACTAATCATTAGGATATATTAATGTTCGATTGTGCCATTTTAAATGACAAACTATGTCCTTTCCCCCCCTTAAAAAAAAAAAAAAAAAAAACTCTCATGGGTACAACTTGTGCTCTAAAACCCGTATGTGAGCACTTCCATCACAGGGCACTCAAACCTGAAGAAGAAAGGGCACATCCAAACTAAAATGAGTGGAGACATGACCCATTTAGATAGTAGGTTTCATAAAATTGCAAAGCATTTTCAAAAAAAAAAAAAAAGAAAAAAGAAAGAAAAGAAAAAAGAAAAGAAAAAGAAAGAAAGAAAAAAAGAAAAATGTAGATTACGGTTCTGAATTTCAAACTGATGATAATTTTACTTAAAATGATTAAAAAAAAAAGAAATATTTTAGTTGTACGCCCCACGATTATGCCCTGTACGCTAAAGAAGATGGATGATTAATGAGGTGAATACTTATAAAAGAATTGGTGGATTGAGGATTGGGAGAAAACCGGACAAACTCGAAAGAAACACAGATACCATGCTGTACACCACATCACATGGCATTGAATTGAAACGGAAACCGGACACTTCCAAAACTTTAGTTTTGTAGAATACGGAAAACTCGGTGAGACTATCATTATTTATTTATTTTTGCAGAAACATCAGTATTTCAATAGGACAGTGGTGACCAACGCATCGACCGCGGGTCTCTAGTAGACCGGCAACTCGTGACAGCCAGCCCACGGTATTATGTGTCACGCTGTCTGGATCGATCATTGTTGGTGTTGCACACGAGACTAGAAATGTCTCACCTCGAACACGAGTCGAGACGAGATAAGAAATTTCTCGATGGTTGCAAGTAACTAGGGATGCGCTCGAGACAAGATTTGAGATTGTCTCGACTCGAAAATGTGCTGTAAAAGTGATGTCTCGACTCGAAAAATATATATTTTTCTATTGGAAGAGCTGTGTCTCGACTCGAATTTTGTCAGGAAAATTCTGTCTCGACTCGACTCGAATGCATCCCTACAAGTAACACTAGTTCACTCAAGTCTTAGATTTCAAACATTTATATTAGTGTTATGTAATTCATAGTATTAAAAAAACTATGAATTAATAAAGTAATTGTATGAACTCAACGAAGAGCATTTATCAACGTTTAAAGATATGTAAATCATTACTCCAATCATAAATATGGTTCAAATGTTATGTAACACTCTTCGTAGGCGAGCCGATGCAAGAAAGGCTTTCCAAGAGTCCAGACTAGATGCGAAAGAATTATTCGAGAATAGAGACAAGAAGAAAATTCTACACACACACACACACCAAAAAAAAAAAAAAAAAAAAAGACGAGACGAGACAAGAAAACCTTATTTCTCGTCACGTTTGCTGAAGCTCCTAAACAACGCTTATGTCTAATTGTAATTTTAATTTTGCATACATATTGTACCATTCTGTGGTTCTCAGCAACAGTCGTCTCCTGTTACCATCAATTATTTAAAAAGTTATAAACAATTCTAAATAGGAACTTACCTACTTTTGAAAAAAAAATGAAATGAAATCTTTAAGTTTTATGTCCCACGGTTATGCCGGTTAGGCTAAAGGAGACGGTGATTATGAGAAATGAATGAAATGGTGGAATGAAGAAAGTGGGAGGAAACGGGAGAACCCCGATAAAACCCATGCACACGGTGTTACTTACTTTTGTGTACACGTAATATAAAATATACAGGGTGGCGCAAAAGTAGGTATACACCTCTGCATTGATCAAGTATAACATTCTAGTTTCTGAGTTTATTTGCTTCGGCTGTTCCAAGCTTAAGATGTAAGTAAAAACACATTAAGAACAAATAAAAAAAAAAAAACTAAGTCTACATGATGGATAACAATAAGAAATTATATAAAATGCAATGAGCTGATCAGTACGGTACTGTATACCTACTTTTGGGACACCTTGTATATTACTCTATTTTTTAAAACATATATTTTACACGTTGCATTTTTCAGCTTCTATTTGTTCAACGCCTTTGAAATCAAGATCAATCTGAACCTAAAGTTGGAATAGTTTGGCACCATGGAAGAAGGCTCATAGTCAGAACTTCCTTAAAGAAATAACTCAAAAGTTGGTTTCCAGACTAAAAACCAATTAACTGTGTGTAAAGTCAATATGATATATTCATGTAATCATGATTATCAAGGTTTTAAAACAAATTCAAAGAAAGATATATATATATATATATATATATATATATATATATATATATATATATATATATATATATATATATATATATATATATATATATATATATATATATAGTAATAACATTCATGGGACTAATGAGTTCCCTTCTCTTAGGTTCGGTCCTAGAAATGTTTCTTCCACGTTTCTTGATCTTCAGCTCCCTCTTTAATTCTTAATATTTTTTCTTCTATCTTTCTAATCATCAGTTAGTTGTGTTATTCTTCCTACTCCATGCTTTCCTTACATCTATCCTTCTATGATAGGGTGACCAAATCGTCAACTAGAAAAAACGGGACAACTTTTTACTTTTGGATAGGTTGCTCCCCTAAATATATATTTTTGCCTCTCCGTTCTCTTTTCCTCTCTCTCTCTCTCTCTCACACACACACAAAAAAGGGGCAAATTTAAACTTTTTCATTTTAAAACCTATTGAAAGGTTGTGAAATTAATTAAACAACAAATAACTATAAGCAACTAACAAAAAATGAAATTTTGAACACATTACTAAAATATATAAACCATTCATCAATATCTGTCCATCAACAAAATCTGTCACCGACAGAATTTATAACAAACTACTCTGAGCATCGGATTCCAACTCCCTTTATTTGATTTTTCTTGCTTTTAAACATTATTTCACTTACAACTAGTTTTCTTTTTACTTTCACTTTTATAGTGCTGTACTTTTCTTTCCCTTTCGTAAATGACAGTATGTTACATCTTAGTCAAATCACGGAAACACTGTACTGTACTGATGACAGTACCTCAGTCTTCCACCACCCGAAACAGAGAGTAAAAACAGTTTGTTTTTCATAAGACTTTCAACCCCTTGCACTGTTGTCTGCAGAGTGGGAGTCTTGGAGGGGGAGGCCTAGGAGGGAAAACAGTGCAGCCACCACATCCAATATCGCAAACGTCATAATGACATTGCTCAGTAATTAGACATATTCCAACATAATCACATAGCTTAGAAAATAATAACATTATTATTTTCTAAGCTATGTGATTAGAAAATAATAATATAAATTAGGAAATTTTAGATGGAAAGCTTTTTTTTGTACCTAATGTACGTAAATACGGAACATTTTGGCATCCCGGGAAAATTTTTCGGGACACCGGGAATGTTGTGAAAAAACGGGACAATCCCGTTTTTACGGGACGGTTGGTCACCCTATTCTATGACGATGTGAAGAAGACAATTTCTTTTCAAGACGTGCCGAGTCCAATTGGCCTTCCTACGAAGGATGCTGGCTAAAAGCATTCTTTTCTCTCTTACCGGTTTTAAAACATCTTCGTTTGTTACCCTCTGCATCCTTCTCCAGGGCCTCGGTGGCTCAGTGGTAGAGCGTTCACCTCTGGTGCGTGGGGTCCATAGGTTCGATCCCAGCTCGCGCCAAATGAACTTTGTGGTGGACAAACACCGTGTGCGTGGGTTTTCTCGGGGTTCTCCCGTTTCCTCCCACTTTCTTCATTCCACCATTTCATTCCTTTTCTCATCATCATCGTTTCCTTTAGAGTAGCTGGTACAAACGTGGGACGTAAAACTTAAAGATTTCATACATTCATATCTAGTGAGCCACAACATTGATCTATTATATAACTAAACACCAAATTTTCTATTACAATTCACAGAACGAGAGGGTAAACTAGCCTATAAAGTAAAACGTCTAGTTTTGTATCCGACTAGAGTCGTCTCTACCAGATGTGTAAAATGTGCATTTGCACGGGGCGGCAAAATCTTTCATAACCATATTATTAGGGATGCGCACGAGACGAGTCGAGACAGAATTTTCCTGACAAAATTCGAGTCGAGACACAGCCCTTCCAATAGAGAAGAATACATTTTTCGAGTCAAGACATCACTTTTACAGCACAATTTCGAGACGAGACAGCCTCAAATCTTGTTGGAAACTGTGACTGTGCAAAATAAAGGTGAAAATGAAATTCGAAAAATTTCATGTCAGCCACTTTATTAATATATATATATATATATATATATATATATATATATGCAAAAGAAAACATTACAAATGAGAATTTTTCCCGGCTGAGATTTTATATATCAATAGGAACAAACGTGAGCTAGTACATGGATAACAAGATTTGCAAATGTTATTATTTTCTTTAAAGTAAATTTTTATTAGTGAAATAGTCCAATTGTTATTATTTTATTTTTATAGTTGTCACATTCCCTTAATAGTCTTTGGCCGTTCTATTATGAAAGGTTATTACAGTTTACGTATGTTTGATCTTACCGGTCCTCTCCGCATGGTCTTTCGATGAGTCTCAAGTATTTTCACCAAATAGTCCATTCAATGCACCAAACACTCACATTTAGCACAACTCAGAAAACATTCACAATGCATTCATGTCCAGATCCTGCCGCTGAGGCGATTATGTCACTAATTATTTCACTACAGTCTATCACTCACATTATGTTGAAATTCGTATACAGATTCTGTCAATGAGACGTTTATATCACTAATTACTTTAGCATTGTCTTTCTAATTACTGTCACTGGTCGTATAGTACTCGCACACTATATTCCTCGTTTTATTAATGATTGCAAACTGATATATTGAGATTAAAGCTCGATATTGAATTATTACCATCTTTCCTCTGTATGTGTGTTTGCTTTATCCTTCACTAACTTAATATATTATTATTTAAAGAAGAGCAGACCCGACGAGATTGTATTTGTAGTGTTTACGCCTTTCTGAGTGCGAGTGCCTTTTCCCTCCCCTTTATTGTTCATGATGGGATAGCATGCTTGAAAATCGTGGCTTTAAAGATTTGTTCTTTCTGGAGAAAAGGGCGAGCAGTAAATGATGGCATGGCATAGGGCGGCAAATTGCCTAGGGCCGGCCCTGTATCCCACATTATGCTCTTTAGGCTGAAGAAAACGGATTAATAATGGAAGTGAATTATTATGGAATAATTTATGGAGTGACAATGTGGGAGGACACGTCTGAACATCCATAGACACGATATCACTTGGCCTGGGTTTGAACCAGGAACCTCGCACTACACGTGAACGCTCTACCACTGAACCAGAGTGCTTCCATAAATATATATATATATATATTGAACTCCGGTCGGTATAGTAAACGGGTATCTCTGGTATGGTTAACCGCATTTAATGCAATTAAATAGTTGTGTGGTTGGCCATAGCCCGGGCTGTAACTTCAGGAGGTTTTGATTTATAGTTTCAGTTCATAGTAATAGGAACTACTGTATATACAATATATATATATATATATATATATATATATATATATTGGGGGAACGGTAGCTCAGTGGTAGAGCGCTTACCTCTAGTGCGTGTGGACCCTAATTCGATCCCCAGCCAAGTAAGTTTGTGTTGGACAACATAGTGTCCGTGGGTTTTCTTGGGGGTACTCTTGTCTCCTTCCACTTCCTCATTCCATCAATTCTTCCATCATCATGCACACTTGCCTTAATCATCGTCTCCCTTAGCCTAAAGGATATAATCGCGGGACGTTAAACTGAAGAAAAATTTCATTTTAAACACCGGTATACTTGTCATTATCAATATCATTTTGAAACAGATTGTTCTGACGTTCTGTCAATATAGCAAACAGAACTTCATTCTTTTTAGAAAAGAAAATATATATTTTGTAAATGATCTGTTATTCTGTAATTTATGTACATGACTAGCGAAAAATTCTAATAAAGAAGAAAAACAATCTCTTCTGAGTTGGGATGGAAGTGTGAAGAGGAGAGAAATATTGAAAAGCATCAATGAAAAAACAGTTTTCTTCCTGTCTCACACGCACATATATATTATATATACACACAAATTTTTAATATATACAGCAAGGAAGATTAAAAATGACCAGGAGCCTTCTCCTCCTTCGTGCGCACCTCTTCAGAGAGCTGCGAGAAGTCGAAGTCTTCGTCCGAGCAACCGAACTATGAGGTATAGCGGCGGCAGTAGTTATTAGGTAGCCTCCGAGCAATTGGGAAGTTGTGGTATACGAAAATCGACCTTAACGCTTGGTTTTCGAAGCGCGCTCGCTGGCTTGCCGCACACTGCCAGCACAGAAGTCCCGAAGAGTTTGTTGGAAAAGTTGAGAAAATGAGAGGGGAAAGAGAGTGGGGAGAGTGCTGCATGTGAGTGTGTGTGTGTGTTTGTAGCGTGTCACACAGAACAGAGCGCCACAGCTAGTCACTCTTGCTCGAAGAGTTATTGTGAGCAGATCCCGAGAGTGTGGTGTTGTGGCAGTGGTGAGTCCGACGGACTCGTACGTGAAAGAAAAAAAAAAAAAAAAAAAAACTTGTTGGTCGTGAAGATCGAGATACAAAAAAGAAAAGTAACTTTACGTTCAAAGTCGTGACGTGTCATGCCTTTTACGCCGATGTGTCGTCATCACAATGAACAGACTTCACGGAAAAGTTACGCAAAGAGACCGAGGTTGGATTAATCATTGAAGAAAAGATACGTACAATTGTGCTGTGTCAGAATCTATACTACCTGTTCTTGAGGGAGAGGCGAGGATTATACGTGTAGTTTGGTGTGCGTGCGTTGGGATATATTAAAATTCTCGTAACATACAAAACTATATACATTTTAGAAACATATCAAACAGTGATTTGTTTTAGTCATTTTTTTTCTCAAAGTTCAACAAGTGGTTTGTGTGGATTTTTTTTTCTTTTTTCAAATTTTGCTGTGTTCGTCTATATATTATTCAAGTGCATTGTTTATTTCCTATTTTGTTCTTCGGTATATTGAAACAAACAGCTGACAGCCGGCGGAGGAGACACCGGCAACATTTACCGGCCGGTTCAGCGACACCCTCATCAAGTGCTTTCAAGTATATTTTTTTCTCAGTTTTTGGATTTAGTAAATTTGTGCTGCAAGTGTCTCGTTATTACTTTTGATATTTGGACAATTTGACAAAGTATTTGGATGATTTTGATAATCTAGGGAAACAAAGTCTGAAAGTTCCGAAAAAATAAAAACGAAGTAGTAGTGTTACTTGTGCTTTTCGCATAATTCACTGGAGGAAATTTTTAAAGTGTTTTTTGATGTTTTTGCTGCGGTGAACTTGATTTATATACAGAACAGTATGAAGTCTCTACGGACAGTTGTGCTAACTATCTCGTGTTTATGTGTATTCTCAGCAATTTTTGCCGAAGGTGAGTGATTAATTTTATATTTTATTATCAGTTCTTATTTTATTATAGCATGATCTATATTGCCATGGTGCTGAGCACAGATCTAATTTTTGTGTAAACATCATAGGCATAGCTAGGAGAAATGCGGGACTCTTAAAATAACGTTGGACTATAGGTATGGTTCTTTAAATTCTCAAAAGGGTCCATGTCCAACCCCCAGCAAAATATCCTGGTTACGCCAGTAGTACGTAAAGATGGTAGCACCGGGCCTTAGCGAGAAGGGTAATAGCAATAGGTTGGGTTTTCTTCCCCATATTGTAAATCCTGTTTCTTTATACCGGAGCTATGAATGGTTTATCTTTTTTTTTTTTTTTTTTAAGCGCTGGAGAAAGAGGTGGGAGGGGCTTCATATATTGTTTACGTCCTTTCTGAGTTTTATAGCGAGGGCCGGTTGCAAATGGAAACTTTATTTGAAATATGTAAATAATAATAAATGAACGATTTGTTTGTTCTTTCTGCTAGAGAAATTGCTATGTGTTTCATATGTAATGCATTTTTAGTTGAGATCGCGATAATGAGGGGTTGAACCGGAGCTACGTTTCGCAGTTTGTGGTCGATGTTCTGTTTGCCGGAGTTTCCCGCTTTTCCTTACCCAGAACATGCGGGAATTATTCCTTGCTGTGATATCCTTTTTCCTGGTTCTCGTGTGAATCATAGATAGAATTTTAATTATTATTGAAATCATTTTCTAGGCTAAGATAACGCTGTACTTATTGGATGAATTTTGTAACTCCGTTGTTACTTCTAACATTATTCTCGGTGGCAGGGTTCCAATCTATCTGTTTTACAACGGGGAGGACTTTTCCATTGTATTAAATGTGATATGTATGAAATTTGGGCGAAAAGAATTCCTGGCAAAGAAGGAGTTCTATGACAAGCCGGAAATTATTTGAGAGAGAGGGCAAATCTCCCGTTGATTCGAATACTGCTTAGTGATACATTTGTTATTATGATTATTCTTGTTATGTTAATTATTACCTGCTGACTCGTAATTTGAGTTCTACCTTTCTGGCCTTTCAAAGAGAATTGTCTTATTTGTAGGCGAACTAGGGGTTCTGCGGTTGAAGTTAGGCATATGGATGATTTGCTTTTATAGTATGTCAGTGCCGAGCCGCCCGGGCGCCGAAGTGAGGGGCGCAGGATTCGGGAGGAATAAGAAAAGGCATTAAAAAAAGAAAGGGATTGGAATATTTTAGATCACCAGCAGCATTTTTCAATCATGTTAGGAAAATGTATGTGCATATAAAACGGGAGGAAAAAATAATAAAAATGATAAAAAGTACTCAAGATCAAGGAGAAGCATGGTTTATTTTTAAAAGTTTCCTCACGCTTCGCGCCAACCATGGTGGCTCATCACCGCTGGTCTGTCGACCTTCCATATGTACGGGGGCGCTGATTTTCCACGGCACGGCATTGTAGTATATTATCGGTATAATCAGTAATTCTGTCCGAGATCTTAGGGGTGTACTTTCGCTTTCCCCCTCCGCACCCACGCTCTGATGGCGGCGTTATTTCAGATTTTGTTTAAGGGGATAAATTTATTCGCTGCGTGAAAAGGAAGTTTCACGTTTTTGGGTACCAGTAGTATGTTAGTATACAATTTATTAAAAGGATGTATCTGAAACTCAGGTAACATACCTTCCTGCTCTCCTCAAACTATGATCCTCCTCGCAGAGGGAATTTTTTTCGCATATATCCGGCATTTTTTCTGTTGACAGTCTAGAAATTAATTTCATGCAGTCAGTGATATTCCTCTCAATGCAGACGAAGTCAAATTCTTTTCCACATTTTGCGTCTATATTGTTCCCCTCCCCAGTTTTTAGTAATATTGTCTTCTGTAGATTTTAATCATTCTACCCTATAACTATTAAAGAAAAAAGTCATGGCACACTCTGACACCTGCACAAGCACATATTCGTATTTTTATTCTTATGGCAGATACATGATTTAACAAAGCCTGAGAAGTACTTCTGTTACAGTTCTGTATGGTCATTATAGTTTTATTTTTTAAGAAACCCGTCCATTCCCGTGGCGTAAGATATATTGGAGTAGAAAATAAGAGTAAACCTTATTGGAAAGGCTCAAAATGTTTCTTATTCTCTGCAAAGTTCAAAAGTTTCCAGGGGATTCTGCTCCCAAATATCCCGCCTCTTGGTCACGCCTCAATATTAGATATCTCTACTTTATATAGCACGTTGCATGATCTAAAGATTTACTTGGTATATGCCCCTATTTTTGTTTCTTCTTGGGTGTGGAACACAAGTAAAAATCAGCGGCACAACTCACTGAAGCCCCTGGACAAAGCGGCCCTATAATCACTGCTTGAAGCACTTATTGCTGAATATTACTCTGTTTTTCATTTTGTGTATGTAAGATTTGTACATTGTAATATTTGACATTACGAACAAACTTATTTTGATCCCTCCCCCATTGTTAAGATTCAAATGATAGTCTCATGTAGTTTTACATAGTCTAGCTACTGAAAAGCACGCTAAATTCAAAATCAACCTAGCAGAAGTCACTGAAACGGCGACGAAACCAATCATGAATATATCATTATGTTAATTATCAACACTACACGTAATATGTCTTCGTTGAAATCGGGAGATTTAGTAGGTCACGTTCATGGCCCCCAGAGGATAGGCCCCATTTGTGCCCTTAGGAGAGGAGACCCTGCCAACTGGAGAACCATGTATGCTGTTGAACAAAGTTATAGGCCTTCTTCCACAGCCACTACTCTTATTCGTCTCCAGAGTCCTGAAATGTCATCCTTCTCATTGTTGTCTTTCTTCTATATAAAAATACTGTCACGCAGTGTGGTTTCTCACGAAGACTGATCAAAATCTAGTATTTTTGAAAAGCAAAACGAGAAGATATAAGTGTGTTTGCACATGAGGCCTGCAATGTTGGTGGAAGCCCGGAGAAGCAGTTACCGGCGCTGAGACGCAGTTCAGGACGTGAAAGAGAGAAACATGAGTCCAGCTATCAACAACATATATCTTCTTGCCGTGTTGTATTTAAGAATGTTATGAGTTATATTTGGTGATACGTATTTAGATGGAGATCAGTACCCTACAATTTCCCACATTTTATTTTTATTTAATACAGGGAATTACCTATCTCAAAAAGGAACTGTACTAAAATGTTCTGAAGTTTTTTTTTCTTTCTTGAGAGACATGACAATAATAAGAATAATAAACCTAAAATAAAATAAAATGGAAACAACAAAACTCCAAGCACAAGAATGCACAACGACATGTCAAACTTGAGCCAACTACCGGCCACGTGTGCCATTGCTCTCGATAAAGCCGGCTCCGGCGGTAACGCCGACTTTGTTGGGGAGTTCTCCGGCAGCATTGTTGTCGCCGGCTGTTCTGTCGACAATGCCGGTACGTGTGTAAGCTCGCATTCGATTACATTGAAACTTAAGGATATCACCAGCATCGCCGGTATCGTGTACAAATGTACTGACTAAAGGTTAGAAGGAAAGAAACTGAGGCAACATTGATTTTCAGCAAGCAAGGATCATGAATTTGAGGTACCTACTACGTTCCAGAATTCACTCCAAATGGGTAAAAGCAAGTTTTCATGATGCGATCGCAAACAACAGAAGTCATTTCCAGTTTTGGGAAAAAATTAGAAATGTCCCTTGCCCTTTAAAACCGGAATTTTGAAAACATGCTGGATCACATGTCCACTTATTAGTAATCAGGAGCTTTTATACAGTTTTCATCGTTCTAATTTCACGGACTCGTGAGAGATACTATATTTTTTGCAATAATTCTGAGCACTTTACCCCCTTTACGGTGCAATACGCCCTTTAATCAAAATAGTGACTTGAAACGATGCTCAAGGCATGCAGTAAATAGGCATATGCTCCAAAATTCATTTCGAAGTTTTCAGTTGTCTTTCCGTAACGCAATCAGAAAAAAAGAATGAATAAAAAACAGACAACGTCGCTTCGATGCGGGGGGGGGGGGGAGAGAGCGAGAAACTATCTTTGGAGTTTTTCAATAACACTGGGACGCGTGTTCATATATTTTTAATGAGGAATTTATATGGCAAGTTTAATGTCCCTAGCTTTAGGAATTTATATGGTACTCAATTCTGGGCAAAACTTTTGAATTCCCTTTATCTCCCTGAACCTACTAAAAAAAAAAGTCCGTGGAGGACTAAGTGAATAAATAAAGGGAAATACTTATATTATTGAAATTGATCAGTTTTCCCTCTTTGCGAGCGGAATTTTCAGAAACTCGGAAATGCATGGCTTTTAAGTAAAAGAGTAATCGAATTTCTGATCCCCAACTTCAGCAAATTCCTACATTCGCATCTTTTCTGATTAAACAAAGGGAAATTTGAGTATGTTAGGAATATCCGTGGCTTTTCCCCTTCCAAGTGGAATTTTCACAGTCTGAAACACACATTATATTTTCTTTTAATGGGAATTTTCGAACACTCTTAAACGGGTGATACTTTATTTTTAATGAAAAGTTGAAGAGTTCATATGCCTAGTTTCATGTCTAAGTTCCGGTTAGTCGTGAGATTTTTTTTTTTTTTTTTTAAGTTTACGTTCTAAAGAATATGTATTTCTATAAATCCTTATCTCATGCTTTCGTGAGAAAAAGCATTATTCTGGCCAAATTTCAAGGTTTTACCAATACTTATATAGCCTGGCGATGATGTATCACTTCTACTCTATTACCGAATAGTACAGCTTATATTATTGCTAAATATATTACCACATTTGAGAAGAATTTAAATTGAATATTCTTCGCAAAATAGAGAGACAATCAGCTGCCGCACAGACCAAAAAAATTTTGTTGTTGATTGTACTTACCTTTCGAAACGCTTCACTCTGCAGCCAGATAACTGTGTTTCCATTAAGTAGTTTATCTCGTCCGTGCTAAAGCAAAGGTTCGAAGGTAAAAGCGATAAGATAAGCGAGGTATTCAGCCATCATTAGGCCCCACCCATGTTGAAACTATGATATATTCTGAGGCGCACATATTCGTTCGTGATATGTTGGATGTGCTTTTTCAAAACTGAATAAAGAAAGGAAAAGAAAGCTTTATGAAATATATCTACAAGATTTTCATTTATTTTTATAGTTTTGAAGATTGACAGTGTTTTTTTTTTTTTTTTTTTTTAATTATTTATTCATTTTAAACCGCAGCGAATAGCATAGCTAATCAGTTATATAGACTTTTTGTGAACACTTGCTCTAGAAGGAAAGAGACGTTTGCTTAGAATAAAGCCATTTATCTTATAAGCAGTGATAGCATGCTACTCTTATCAAGCGGATGTTTACTTATAGATACGTGCTGAAAGCTGGTAAAAGACTACAAATTTGCTTATAGGGGGGGTGCAGTGCTCAGGGTCTCGGATTTACTTTCAGGTGAGAGAGAACCTTGAAAGTTGGAAAAGGAATCACGGTGGTTCCTGAATTGTATATCCTTGTCTCATATAGGATGCTGAAAAGGATGCGAGTTTGAGATTTCCCTAATATAGGGACATTTCATAAGTAGACTTAGCAAAAAGGTAAAAGGGGATATTTTCGATAGAACGTAAAATTCCAGGGAAATTCTCGCGCTGGCTGATTAACCAACATAATTCTTTGTTTTTCAGATATGAACCAATACAATAGTAATAGTGTGTTTGTGTGTTGTGTTTCTGTGTGTTCGTTTGTTAAAAATAAAATCAGTTTAACGTCCCACGATTATACCAATTAGGCTAAGGGAGAAGTAAGAAGCAAATGAACGAAAGAAACGTGGTTGGAACTTCCTTTAATATAGCTATGAGCTTATCACACATATTCTGGCATAGGAATTGGACACTTAACAAGCTAGTGAAAATTTGATATGTAAAGGGGAAATTTTTGTCAGTCCAGGGAAATTTTCTTACGGAAACATACGAACAATGTTACGGGAGAAGGCAAAGTACTCGAGATCTCGAAACCATTTATCTAGGCTTATTCGAGAAGGAGTGGAGTCGTGACGTCATTCGAATTTTTAGGTGCGAGGACTGGTATCCTGGTCCTGTAATCATCTCATGTAGGCGAGATAGTGTGGTGGGGAGCGGTCTATGAGGGTTGATCTTGCATGATGGTGTGTGTAATCGCTAACTGCACCGGGTTCCAGATCCGGTTGTGGTTCGGAGCCCACATTACTAGTAACTACTACTAAACTTTGTACTAACTCAAACTTTATAGTGGTAATTCCTAAACTTCGTAACCTCAGTGATGCATAAAGGATGTAAAAGACACAAACAAACAAACTGAAGTTTTGGGACGGCTTTGTAAAATATATAGCCGTGTGTAATGGAATGGAAACCGAACCGAAAGGAGGTAGGGGAGAAAGGTTGTTGGGTAGGTTTAAAAATATGTAATACATTCTTTATGGTTTATCTTTCCCGCTGGTCAAGCTATTAGTGCGCTCGACTTTGATCTACGTGGTTCTGGTTTCAGTTCCCAGTGGGGAGCGTTGAACAAATGTGGTTGTAGGTTGGATTTCGCCTACGCTTCAGAGTGGTGTAGGGGTGCGTCTCATATAGCTTCGGTGCTCTAAAGTAGATACTATATTTGAGGCAAACAAACAACATTTTAGGGATGGAGGTGTTAACAGTTAAGGGAATGGGCACTTTAATGTGGCTCCATTATCCAAAGCTTAGCATTCATTTCATAAGATTTTCAGCAACTTCTTACGTATTATAAAGAACTGGATCTTTGGGTATTGTTGTGGGTGATGAAATTTTTGGTTCGAGATTTTTCTCTTTCTAATTAGATTTGCATTTCTGGACTTCGCTATTGGTTTGAACTTCTGGTCTCGTAATTATTAAGAGGAGCAGTGGCACAAATGAGTCCTACACTTTGAGGGGGGAGGGTAAGACCGTTCTTCTCTGTTTTATTGATCAAAATATTTATGAAGTTGTAAACCAATGCTGTGGAAGATCAGGAGAGCAAAGTTGTTTTAAACATTGGGAAACGGGCAGATTTGAGACTTATTCTGGGGAAACATAGATTTATCTTACTTTCCTTCGTGGCAGATGGACACAAATAATCACATTTCTTCCCCCAGAAGTAAATTTCAAATTGGAATATTGGGGGGGCAGTCCCCTCCAGTTCCAAGATTGGAAAGGACATGTCCCCTCATGCCCCCGGGATTTGCGCCAGTGATGAGGAGACTAAGGCAAATTCTATAAACGTAATGGATGCCCATTTGAGGAAAGGAATGAACGTTAATTGGAGGCAGGAAGAGTGTAAGCAACGATGCAAATGGAACGACCGGGATTAAGTGTACGTTCGGCTTAAAGAGTGGTGAGCCTGGTACCGGTACCTCCTAATTGTGAAAGCTCCGTCGTGGCTCTGTGGTAAGCGTGTGAGACCTGGGTTCATTACCAATGAGAGCGAGCTCATGTGGTTCGAACCTCATGTTAAGTTGTAGGTCCACGTCTGGTATAGCCTCAGTACTGGAAGGGATGCCAAACACTAAAATCAGCCAAACAATCTCATTATTGTTAGCCGAACACTACATAATGTATTGCTGGAGTCATACGATCCATGCTGATGGTACGTATATTGCATAATAATTATATGACTAAAAAGATGGAGAAGGGGTTAGAAATATGTTACATGATACAAGTTATTAAAATTGTGCGTGGGGACAAAGGTCGCAATTACTAACGCTAGTCTGTAAATAAACCTACGCGTAGTTTTCTTTCAAAGAGTTCTCCACATTGTTCTAAAATAAAGAATAGTGATTGTTGTCGGCTTAGTTTCTTTTTACCAAAGTTTCTGTAGAAAGAGGAAACCGCATAACTTTTTTTTGTTTGTTTCATTGCCTTTACTTTTGTTTCTTTATGTTTATTTGGCGCAGCGGCTTTTTTAATCTTCCTTTTAGTAGCGCCACAGCTACTGTATATTGTTAACAAATAACGCGAGTTTTGTTTCTCGTATGCTGTTTCTCTTTTTTATATAAAGCAACTTATTAATAAAATATGTGTTCTTTATTTATTTATTCTCTGGGCTGTAGACCTACAGTCAGTGCATACAGAATACGATTTTGTGTGTTAAGACGAATACATGAATCAACATTAAAACTCAAAAATTCATGTATTAAAAAGTTTAGAATGCATGAATCAAAAGTAATAGATTGAAAATTATAATAATAATAATAAAAAGCTAAATGAGTTTGCGTTCCTGTGTTTCGTACCGGAAACTCAGGTGTAATCCTTGATAGTAGAATATGTTGTTAGAACAAGTAAAAAGTAGGTCCACGTTTTATATAAGCTCGGTGCTGAAAAGAGAGAAACTGCAGACAGATACAGTAGCGTGTCGTGAGGGGGAAGGGGAGCGGAGTGACGGCACCGGGCGCCGAAGTTAGGGGGCGCAAAATTCGGGAGGAAAATTTACTTGGAGTATTTTATAGTATGTACTTAAATCATCTTCCTGCTTTAGGGAGTGATCCTATAATCTTATTCATGTAAGGAAAATGCATGTGTACATATATATAATATGAAAGGAGAAAACTAATAAAAAGTGCTCAGAATCAAGGAAAAGCAGGGTTTATGTTTGAAAACTTATATTTATATATATAAGATTAGCAAAAGTAAAATTAGTGAAAGCTGTTGTAACGTCTTCCCGCAATTATATTTCAACATCCTTTACTTCGAGAGTTTGATACGTAAAGGTTAGCGGCGCCGATTCCTGTATAAATTTGCGAACTGTTCAGGTATGTGTTTCGTCAGATATTGTCTTAACAAGGACCATCAGTTAAGATTTTAAGATAAATAAGACCAATTTCATGCTTATATTGTAGCCACAGCTTTAACAATAAGTTTTAGTGTTCTCACGGCATCTGTGTAGCCCTATGTATGTCTAGCACCACCTTAAAAAAAAAAAAAAATCAACAGCCAAAGAAATAAGAGACGATGTGGAGAATTCTTTGTGATTGTTTCTAGTCCTTTTGTGTATGAATGTGTGTGTGTGTGTGTGTGTGTGTGTATGGCTTATATATACGTAGTTTTGGGAATGGGAAGAATTTAAAATAAAATGTCTTGTGATGTATTACAAAAATTCACTTTTGGGAAGGTAATGCGACATATGAGTGGGCACAGAAAAAAGAAAATCCTTCAGCAGGGAAAATAACCGATAGAAAAAGAAAAATAAATGATCTTGCATGAACAGTCAAAAAGGTTAGGCTTTTTCGGAACATAGAAGAAAAAAGTATTGGTTAGAAAAGAATTTCATCAGTGAGTAATATTTTCCTTTTATGAGTGCACGTCAAGGATTTCATTTCGCCCTCTCTCTCTCTCTCTCTCTCTCTTTCTCCTCGCGCGCGCGCACTCACTTGCGTACTTTTCATTCTTTTTATTTTTTTAAAAAATATGTTTCAATCCTCTCTCTTTCTGTCTTTTTTTCCCCTTTCTTTTGGTTGTATCTTTTAAAGCTGTAAATGAGGAGGTTATGTTACGTCGTGGCTATTTCAACTGTTACGTCAGGGTTATCACTTCAAGTTATTAACACTGCCAGTGTTTTATTATTTTTCTCCAGATACGAGTTCGTGACTCTATGGGCTAACTGCCAAGTTCTTTTTGTTCGAGTCAGTTTTTATTTTTTTCTTTTCTTCCTTTTCTGCTTTTAAATCTGATATTTTTCATCTGTACCACTTACTCCTACTACAGGGTGGAAATAAAGCAGATCTACATACCATATTACATTGCTATCAGTAAAAATTCTCTTGTGCTCACACAGCCGGCAGGTGGCGGCGCATTTTGAGCTGAGTTGAACGTAGTCTTGTAAGCGCTCTTGCCCTTCAAATTGATTCTTTGATGCATGATCAAAAAGCCTTAAGTCAAAAATGTTACTTTTTTTTTTTTCAGAAGAGCCAAAACTTACTTCAAAATCAAAAAGAAAAATATGATTTAGGGTACATTATGATCATTTTGTTTATTCTGAGCAGTGATGTGGTGCTAGAATTTTTTAGTAAGGTATATCTTTGACCGTTTTCAAAAGTATAGCGTATACCCACCTAATTCCTAATTCTTCCGTGATTATTTCCATTAGTAGGCCTATTTCCTAATTCTTTCGTAAATTTAAGGTGAGTATATGCTGGATTATAGGCCCTATCAGTGGCGTATTTAGGATTTTGTTTCGGGGGGGGGCTATGCACAACACGTGAATAAGCACTTATATTTTTTCTTTTGGGTGCCGAAAAATTTTAATGAAGTTGTGCATATAACAAATTTATTTCGGGGGGGGGGCTTGATCCCGATATCCAACCCCCTAAATACTCCACTGGTCCTTATATAAATATTAGGTGGATGCCGTATACTCTCGTTTACGTCCCTGATTTTATGTGAAGTACAAGTCAAAGTAAATAAAATGATCACTGTATCTTTTTTCAGTTTTTTGAAGTTTATTTTGGATCTCCTGAAAAAGTAATATTTTAAGCGTAACAGGCCCGAGACCGGAGCGGCGCATATGTAAAGAGATTAATGTATAGTATGCGGAGAAAGCAAACTGTCTGCAACAGAGAAATTTAGTCTGTCTGTACGAAAACCATTGTTGGTACTATGGCCGCCCGTAGTGGGAATCATTTGCCCCTCTAAATTTTCGAAGGGTGTTCAGTTCTTGGAAATATATGTCGAATCATACAAATTTGCTCTCGCATACACTATTTATATTAAATACGGTAGTACTATAATTATTTACTGTAGTTAATAAGGGTATATGCTAGTGTAGTTGTTATATGCCTATAATATATTATGTGCACGCGTGTATCAAAGTGCAATTGTGCTGTATTTGCGACTGTGCTTGTGTGTGGTCTTTTGCCCCCATCTCTTGGAATAGGTCTTTTTGCGTACCCCTTGAAAGAAAATCCTGCGGGCGTCGTTATTTCGTACTACAGCGCGACCGAGTCTTCTCGTTTTGATCAGTGTTCGTAAGATTTCAAGAACATTTCCCTCGACTGACACAAAATTTTCCCTAGTTTGTTGAGTGTCCAATTCCTATGACAGAAATCAATTTTAAAGGAAGTGCCAGTCTCACCTGTTTATGCATTCCCTTTTTGCTTCTATTTTTGGCTTTTCCCTTCACTTGTTTTTAGCAAGGGGGCACGATGTCTCAGTGGTAGAGGGTTCATCTCTGGTGCGTGTGGTCCTTGATTCGATCCCACCTCGAGCCAAATAGACTTTGTGGCGGACAAACACAGTGTTCATGGGATTTTATGGGTTCTCCCATTTCATCCCACTATGCATTCCACCATTGCATTCATTTTTCATCACCGTCTCGTTTAGCCTAGCCGGCATAAAAGTGGGACGTAAAACTGAAAGATTTTTTATTTTTAACAAAAAATACACACACATACACAAACTATTACTATTGTATTGGTTTATTTCTGAAGAACAAAGAAAAACTTAAGAATTTTTATTGGTCAATTAGTCAGCGCCAGAATTTCCCTGGTTTTTCACGTTTTATGTAAAAATTCTCTTTTTGCTAAAGTTACCTACGAAATTTCCCTAGGTTAGGGAAATTTCCCTCAAAATACGAACACTAGTTTTGACGCTTCTGCTGCTAGAATAAACTGAGTCTGTTGGTTATTGGCTATCAACGTATTTGTTGAGCTGAAACACTGTACAATTTGGAAATTTGACATTAACGTTGTTGTGTTGTATTTTCTGTAGACTAGTAGTACTTATGATTTTAGCTACTTTTGCTTTTATTTCATGAGCTCCCTCGTGGCTAAACGGTTAGTGCACGCGCTTTTGGCATAAGGGGTCCGGGTTTGATCCTGGCTAAAGCCCATGTGGTTCGGATCCCACGTTAAGCTGTAGGTCCACGTCTCATGTAACCTCACTGCTGAAGGGACGCTAAACTCAACAGCAACATCATTTTATTTCACATCCTTAAAACACGTGTTTCGTTTCTTAAGTACGTTCGAACAAATAAGTGGGCTTTTTATGAGCCGGCGTAGCACGAATGTTACATATAACCCTGCTCCGAAGAATTGTTTCTGGCTTTTTAAAGAAGGCTTCGATATACCTATGAATTGAAATTGCTCCCAAGCAAGCATAATGACGTATCAGTTGACATAAAAACAGCGTAATACGGGGTTAGTGAAAAATAAATAAATAAATAAATAAAAAGTTAGTTGCCAACGGCCCAAAGCTATTTTGAGTTGCTGCTATTGGTAATCGCAGTAATATGCTCTCGCTGGTGTTAGTCTGCGCTGTTTTGTTCTGATATTATACATTGTTCACTTGTCCCTGTACTTTGTCACTGTTTTGACATGAACTTGAAAAATGCTGTCATCATGAAAATTTCGGTCCCTCTTGAATAAACTGGCAGAGTTGATAGGGAAGCATTGTTTAGCTCGTAAGTTCGTCAAAATCATTTCTGTGTGTTCTTCATTGAATATGGATATAGCCGTATCCGGGTGGGTTTTCATAGGGGATGATAGTCTTTATGGTACGTTTGTAGTGTGGGAACAAAGTTTGAAAGTAAATAATAATTTTACAGTATTTAAAGTATCTGGAAGCTCTTGGATTTTTTTTTTTTATTATTTGATTTGATTTTAGTGTCCTTTTCAGCCGCAAGGATATATGAAACTTGGAACTACAGCTTAACGTGGGGTACATGTGGCTAGCTTCACAAACTATGAAGATAAAACGCCGACCACCAGCACACCAGCTCTGCAAATTTAAATAAGTCGGCAGTTACCTCGATACTAAGACTTCGCCGAAAATTAATGTACTTCCTCAGGAAATCAAACTCAGGATTGCGTGTGCTCCATCTGATTGCTCATTACTTCATATTTATTTTATTACATAATAAAAGTATAAATAATTTCAAGAGTAAATTAACAAAATTGATTGCAACTTTCTTTAATATAGAGAAAATATAATGTTCTATAAGAAATTAAAAACTATCTCACGTAACTTAGTGAGCAGGAGAGTATACCGGAGGAGCTATGCGCTTTATCACTGGCGATTGTACACGTTGTCAAGTTGCCACGAAGTTCAGTATTCCGTGCTCTATAGATATTTCACGTGAGCTATCGCACCCATAGTTTTCATTCAATTGTGGCAAAAGAGAGATTTCTTGGAAGAAGCGCATTGGCAATTCTATGGTAGCTTTTCAGTTGTATTGCATCGCATCAATCATATCTTTTGCAGCCAACATGAATGCTCTTTCTCTTTAAGGCCTCATTCAACAATGCGAGATGCGGTGGTACGGTTCGGTGAAATGAATATCCTAGTTGTCGTTTCTGGCAATAGAAAGAGAGAGAGAGAGAGAGAGAGTCAGTATATGATCTCCCGAGAGTTTTCTGCCTGTTCTATTTCAGTAATTATCACCGCCATTTACATCGATTGTGGAAACGTCTTCAAGACTTTCGAGCCAAACCTGGGGAACTCACATCGTGAAGACAGTAGGTTGTATGGCCTATACGATATGAATGGATGAATGAATGGTATTCTCAGAAGCGTGCTCTAATTACCCAGAAACTTCTCTTCCATCCCCTCCCCCATCATGATTAATTCTTTCATTTTCTTTCATATCATACGCAGTTAAGGTTCCTTTCTTGATTTTTTTTAAAAATTCTTTTAGAAATGTCTTATCAGAGTTCAGTAAACTTTTATGATTTTTGTGAAGAAATATGTATTGTAGAATACATAAAAGGGTAGTGTTACTTTACTATCCCTTTGTAGATTATGCACATGATCCCGGGTTTGATTCCCGGTGAGTATGGGCATCCATGTAAGAACATCAGTCAGGAGTAAAAGTGGATCTAAAAAGGTAGGGGGATGGATGACATAACACCGTCCTCCGTGCCTATCTTTGCCTATATATATATATATATATATATATATATATATATATATATATATATATATATACTTTTATGAAGCTAGGGGACGCCATAGATATTTTTTGGAGTAGGGTAACGGCGTCGTCCCGCGTTCCCCCTCACTTTTACCCCTGCTTTTAGTGCGAAAAAATAAAAGCAAAATAAATGAGAACGCGAGTAAAATAATTAGTTATTTACATTATTACTATTATTTATATGTAATATCTTAATCAGACTAGACTATCTATGTCCCACGATATAATAAACAACACGAGAGAATGTCTAAAACCAATTTTATTATACATTTTCAAAACTTAAAAAAAAAAAAAAAAAACTGTATTTGTGTGATGTATCAGGGAGTCTTATTAGGCTCACGCAATAGGACTTCCAGGATTGTACTGACTACAGTGTGTCCGTGAAGTTGCGTATACCGTTTTAACCAAGAACGATAGAGACCTGAGACTTGAAATAAATGTAAGCGTGTTCATGTAGGTATTTTCGAGATCATGACCAATGTTGGAATTTGTAACGCTTTTTGTGTATAATGAAAGAAATTACCGACAGTGTAAAATAAATAAAAAAATGTATAAAATATAGAAAAATCAATATTCAGTTGCAGAAAACCTGCAAGTGAATCCCTGGGTACCGTATATGTGCAATATGCGTCACCATTTATCCATTGGTGCGAAAATGTGACAAAGTTGATGCAGTGTTGCCATGTAAAACGGCTATATAATGCGCGTCCGAAAAATGAGCGTTTTGGTAAAAACGCGGTTCCTGCCAACACCGTTGTCGTAGAATTACTTCAACAAATGTGTTTTAGGTTCATTAATGATAAGTAGTGAGATTTTGCACATAATTTATAACCTGAATTTTTAGCAAAATTTTGCAATAAAACAATTACCTACAAGTGGCAACCGTGGAATCCTCGTGGAAAGTGAAGGGCGCTTCACAGAAATGCCCGAAGTGGCTAACGCGTTCTTGTAAGCACAAATTTACACTCACCACCGTGTTTCTTGACACTTTTTTTTTTTTTAAATATTCCTGGTGATTGATTGAATTTCTGTTTCAGTGTTCGTTTTCAGTTCCTCAATGGTCCAAGGGTTATTCTTGTACACCATATTTTTTTTTTAGGTAACCCCATAAGAAAATGTGAGGTTAAGTCCGGAGAACGGGAGGGCCACAAATTTTTGGAGATGATGATGTCACCAAAAACTTCTCCTAACATTTTTAATGTTTCGTTGCAAGTGTTGCCAGGGTACAACAGTACACGAACTGCGGGAATGGACAATAGCAGCCATGGGAGCAGCAGATCCAGAAATTGACGAATTTGACTACCGTAACGCCGTCCATCCTATCGGGTCTATATTGAGCACCTATGACTTAATATGCACAAAAACTTCAGGATTAGCTTTGTGATAAAAAACATTAATCTGATATATCTATGTTCCATAGCATGAATACTATTTACATTTTAAATGTGGTGATTATTATTGAAACACCCTATATATATATGACCGAAAGTTTTATTTTAAGGATAGTTATTCTTCAGTTTCGATGTTAACAACATGTGGGGGAATCATGGTAGTAGTTAGTTACTTCGGCTCACAAAAGTAATTTCATCATATTCAGTCATGTATGTATGCTTCTGTGGTTTCCTAGGAAAATAATACGCATCATGTTTCATTGGCTCACACGATATCATTTAATTATTATATAATGTAATTAATTGTTCATGAACGACAAAGAAATCTGTAACATTTGACTGTATTAATTTTTAAAGACTGGTTTATCAGAAATTCCTTTATATATTTACTCTGATTGTGTCTGTGTATTTGTCGGGGAGACAAAATATCAAGAATACTTGATGGGTCAAATCAAATTTTGGCCAGGATGTAGGGAATCGAATGTTAGGGATCGAATTCAATGCTGGACGTGACCCATCCAATTAATCCCAAGATTTGGACAATCAAAAATCGGATCCTTATTATGGGTATCATCCTTCCTTGATAGACTACCCGCATTGCTGTTGAAATTAGCGTGTTAGTATAATGCTCAGGATGCAAATACTAATCTACCTGTGACTTTCTACTCGACGAATTTAAATATTTAATATTTTCTACTTTCAATAATGTCCATTCATCTTACTAAAGTTTTTGAGTGGGGAATAGAGAATGATGGAAAATGTAAAAATTCAAACTTCAATTTTCACGTTGTGTACTTGTTAATTTACAGAACTACTACTACTATACCAATACGTATATGTGGAAGATGTAAATGAGTTAAACTAGAATGGAATGTAGGAACATTCACAGTTGTATCTTCTTTTGTTTTAAGCAACTTGCATGTTGTACAGATCGCTTATAAAGTCCCTTGAACGTAGAAGAATGTAGATATCACATAGGCTCCACAATATTTCAATGTCTGGCGCCGTCCCTGTCCACCAATTCTTTCTTTGAGAGTAATTGTGTACATTATGTGTATGAAGAAGGATTTAAAAAAAAAAAAAAAAAAAGAAAGAAAAACAATGTCTTTGAATGTAAACTCCTTGCATGTGAAAGGCGAACGACGCCAAGGTTGTGTATGCATTGGGGCGAAGAATGGCTTACAACCCGAGTCAAGGGTACAATATAATATAATGTTATGAAGAGAGCAAGCAGATCGCCTTTAGTGATTCTAATGGAAGTAGGTGGATGTAGCTCTATGGAGTTGGTTCAACCTTTTTTTGAGCGAAAGAGAAGTTAAAATGTAGATCTTTTATGAAAAGTACGTGGTGGCGGGTGATGTTTTGTAAGGGCCTCGAGCGTAACAGGTGCATAAATTTTGACGTTGAAGATATTCTTCAGTGTCGGGCAAGGCGGGCAGAACGGAGCGAAGGCAAAAACTTTTTTTTTTAAAAAAAAAGAAAAAAAAGTTGTGGTAATATATGTACGAGAAGAATACATTAGAAAGAAGTTTTGGTAAATAAAGGGCCCGGAACGAAACCAACTCATGATTATTTAAAGCGTTCCCCCCCACTCTCTGTACCGGAGAGAAAGTTTCTAAGCATCATCTCAGCCCTCAAGACTAGGGTAGTCTTCAATTGGTACATGGTAAGCAACTTTGCTTACCTACGTAAATGAGAGCAAGAAAATCCGTAATAGTATACATCTTATCCCCTTTGCGTGTGTTGATTGCCACATTTCGCTGCTTTTAGCTATTCCCTTGAAAATTGCCAAATTTCGTGCAACACACACATACACATAGCTACTACCCAGTATGTACTATATACATTAAAGGCTTTTGTTATGTTTGAGTGTGGGAGGGCTCTGTTAAATTAACCGCGCGTGCTAGTTTGGTTCCTCTGGTTTCGAACGCGGAAGTTTTTGGTTGTGTCTTCCCTCTCTCTCTCTCTCTTTCTCTCATACACTGCTAAGCAACGAGTTGGAAGTTGCGTACAGTACAGACACTGACTGCCTGGTTCTGGGCTGTTCTGCCTTTGCTAGATCTAAGCTACAGTAACAGCTAAACTACACAGCGCTTCACACATTTTTAAAAAATAAAAAAAAAAGTCACGTGAGCTGTGGCAGGAGACAAGAGAAGCCGTTGCACTGTTTTGTATAATTTACTTTTCTAGTTGAGCACTGGCAACTGGCATGACGCCAATTGTCCGAGGGGCAAAGTCTGTAAATGTTGCTCTTTGATTGCAGTTACTTTTCTTTCCTTCATACCTTTTATGATGCCCAATTTTTTTTTATACCCAGTGTTGTCAACTCAATTTATAATTTCTGTTTGATGGGAGAGAGTGGGGAAGGGAAGGTGCGTGTTTATGGTTGCAATTATAATGTAGATGTCACATCTCGCAAACCAATCAACTTAAGCAGAAAATTGATGGCACTTTGGAAATCAAATTGCCGAGAGAAATTTCAGCGCCATTCTCGTAATTAGGAATAGTTGGTTGTTACAAGAGAGCTAGAGCTCCATACGTATGTATGGATGGTGCGTTGGGAGATTTGAAAGCAAAGAGGGGCGGAATTTAAATGAAAGATGTGAAATTTACGATGCATATTTGCTACTTGTGTCGGACGACGTGGTGATGAATTCTGATGGTTCGATGCAAACTCCATCCGTATTTTTGCTATTGTTCTTTATTCTTTAATTTTTAGTGCGTCAGTTATTATTTGATTACACAAACAAAGACACTTTTGTCTAGTGATTATATGATAATATTTTATCCACAGGAGAAAAAATATAATGTAATTGCATGGAGAGGACCCTGAAGATAGAGACCTAACGTTCAATTTGTGAACAAACTTTCCTGGTCCTTTTTTGGTTTGACATAGCATATAGAACAGTAGCTTAACTAAACTCCTGGCTCTCTTACAAGCCAGCTGCTCTTGACAGTCATGCCTTTGAGACTGTGTGGTCAGCACATTGGTACTTCTTGGTACTTGAACTTGATACTTCTTCCTTTTAAGTAGCTCCTCACTTATCTTTACGATGCTTGGTAATTGCCGCAAATACCAACACAATCTGTTCACTCATCTTTTGTCGGACCAGACCCGTCACTGCTCGACTTGGGTGATATATGACAAATAGTACTGTAAGAAATATATAATATTTGTTGAGAACAAGCCATCGAATTACTCACTAGCCCGTGGACTGTTGAGGGGGAAACGTAGATTATCTTATGCTATTTTAGAACGACAGCATGTATTATTCGGCATGCATGAATTATTATTTACCTGCACCATTTAGATTGTTCAATCAAAGATGTTATAAATAGTCAACTATTTAATTATTTTATATAGGTTAGAAGAAGAAGTTATATATACTTTAAAAAATATATAAATATTTTGTATCTTAGAATGTTGATTGTGTAACGATAGCAACGACAGAATACATTGTGGTATGATGGCTGTAAACAGTCTAGATATAACTATACAATAAATACATTCGAATAAGCAATATTTGCGTTTTTGTGTTAATCTAATACGTGTGCATCTCACTTATTTGAACTAGGGAACAACGATTACGTCGTCGCATCGGAAGAATTGAGTGACATGTAATTATTGTAGAGAAGTTGTTTGTTGCGTTTCGCTACATCTGTTTACCCTTTTCTCGTCTCAATTTGCACTAAGTATCCTTTAAAAAAAAAAAAAAAAAAGTTTTCCGAAAACTGATGATGTTTGGACCCAACATTAAACAAAGGTTCTGTTTCGTTTGCCCCCGTGCTGGAAAACGATGTGAAAACTACAGTCAATTAAACAATGAACTATTCATTCTTCCTGAATGCTGCTCTTGTGTCCTATGCGACTGTATGTCACGTCGTTGCAGTTGTATGTAACCTAGTTGTAACTATAGATGTGCGTTTCGGTGGCTCAGTGGTAGAGCGTTCACCTCTGTGGATGGGGTCGTTGGTTCGATCCCAGCTCGCGTCAAGTGAACTTTGTGGTGGATAAGCACCGCATGCGTGAGTTTTCTCGGGGTTTTCCCGTTTCCTCGCACTTTCTCCATTCCATTATTTTCCTTCATTTCTCATAATCACCGTCTCCTTTAGCCTATCCGGCGTGACACTTAAAACGTAAAACATGGGACGTAAAACTTAAAAAGATTTCATTTCGGTTTTTTTTTTTTTTTTTAAAGTGTGGAATATGAGAAAAGAATTTGTAACAAGAAGTAAAACAGAACCTTTATTAACGGTACCATAATTTCGTTTACCAAGTGCAGTCATTTTCAAGTGGATGATTTGTGACATCACTTTCCTGCTCTCATTCTGAGCTAACCACACAGACAGAAAAAGGAGACAGGAAATGACACATTGATATTAAAACAACGATGATTTTGCAGATACCCTGTACTTGTGGATCCAAGCAACACTTTGTTTTGTTCCGTTTCCCCCTCATTTGCCCCACTTGTTTGTTACCCTCAGCCGTGTCTCAATTATAAAAAGATGATTTTACGTCACAGGTCAATACAGTGAGAAAGTACGACAATTCATACAGTTGTGCTTGCCTAGCGAGAACGAGAAGACCGAAAATTTATTTAGAAAGTCCAGCGCAATGTTCGAACCTAGATTCTCCCGATTAGGAATCGAGTACTCATAACCGTTCATTCTTATATATCCGCGGCGGAAATAAAATGCTGAAGATTGTTTCACGCGTTGAAGCACGGCAACACTGTTGGGGATGCGGTTGCTAAGGAGGAAAGAAAGCAAACCTGGTTGAAGCATGATGCATTGAAGTTGAGAAGTTGCGAATACAATCTTAACAGTGTTAGTCAGCAACAGCCGAGGCGTTCGTTGTTTGTTTCAAAATTTAAGTTTATACTTATACTGAATGGAGTCACTTCTATGTAGGCGAAAACAATTGTATTTTTGTCAATATGTTATATGTTAGACAGTCACGAATGCAAATATACTCTTTGTGTTTCCGTTATTAATCCTAAGTGAATGTCAAACGTATGTGTATGACTAAGACACAACTGCAATACTTAGAAATACATTTAGTGTTTGCGAAGAAGAAAACATATGATTCATTTGTTAAGTCTTACGCAATCCAATAAAATTAAACGTTGTTACGAAATTAATCTAGCTTAAAAAAAAAAAAAAGAGAGAGAGAGAGATAACAGGCAGATTGATTAGAGATGTCTAGCCACTCCATATAGTGTACTGTATTTAGAAGGAAAGTTGAGTCAATGAATCAAGTGATGATGCAGTGTTACTGAAAAGTCCACTGATTGAATTCTCAATTACATAGGAAACCATTTTTAAAAAAATGCTTCTGGAAGATAAACGTCATTTGACAAAGATCACATTAATTCAAAGGAAAGAAACAGTAGTTACACACTGCAAATAGTTATGGTGGTTATTTATAGAATGAAAGAATGTTATCTCTTATCATTATACTGTAGGCGGCAGACTTAGTGCTTTATTTTCCTCCAGAAGATCCGAAGATTTTTTGTATAAGTAGCAATTTGATTAAAAATTATTGTTTTTCCATTTTTTTTTTTTAAATCTTATTTATCATACACCAAGAAAAATCACTAAAGGACGTGGCAGTTTAGTGAGTAGTGAGTGATGTCCACAAATTCTTAAGATAGATTTCTGCTGTCCAGGAATAGTCCTGTCTTTTGGTTTCAGGTTAGTTCTTGAATCAGGGGCGGATCCAGAAGGTCTCCTTGGGAGTGGGTGTCGGTGGAAAATTCTTAGTTTTCTCTTTCACTGGTTTTTTTCAGCACTTCTGGTGTGCCTGTACCGCTTAAAATGGGGGCTATATATATCGAAAAATGGGGCTATAAAGAAAATAAAATCACACAGCATCAACCACCACTGGTTGTCATGAAAGCAGATTGATAGCAAAGGTATGGCGAACATCAGAAAGTAATATGTATGACTGTGAGATGAGAATATAAAGGTAAATGGGATAGGAAATATATGCCTGGAGTTTAAGCGTTTAAGGGAAAGATGCAAGAGTTGGTAAGAAATTCGTCGGTGACATCACTGATGCTACTGGCTAATGATTTGAACCCGGAAAGATATGAGTAATACAGAATTACATTTTTAGTGTTATATCGTACTGAAAAAAGATTATGCTTCAAATACTGAGAATCATGGGAAAGAACGAATAGTTTGGGCTTAGAAGGAGTAAACAAGCTAAAAAAAAAAAAAAAAAGTGTAACGCCCCTTTGAGCACCAAGATTATACTATTATGGTAATGTGGACCTACAGTTTAATTGAATCCGAACACAGGCACTCCCACCGGGAATCGAATCTGGGTCTCCAACGTTATGAGTATGCACGCTAACCATATAGCCATTAGCGCACAGAGAAAGGGATGTTACTAGTTGATTACGAGTTATAGATAAAAGGCTAGTAGTAAAAGGAAGCAAGGAAATGTATGTGGCATTTATTGATCTGAAAAACAAATCAGTTATGTGTATATCAGAGTTTAGTTTGTATGGCGTGATATTTTCTCAATATTGGAATTGGAAGTTATAGTAGGTTTCTAGCTATTTAATATATATATTAGAGTGGAGATGGAATATTCTCTGGAGAATTTTTCTCCGTTTACATTTTGACCAGACTTCGTGCTGATCCATCAAGTGTATTTTTTGTCTTCCGGACGGATGGGAGGACACACGGACAGGGTAAATATACATGTATAAAGGAGTTTCATAGTTTCTTTTAAAAAAATAAGAAAATGACTTTTGACTGACTGAACTGGGAAGGGTTGATTGAGATAGTAAAAAAAGGTTGGGTTGGAATGAAAGGATTAAAGACTCAACAGTAAGTAAGTATTGAATGAGAGGACATTACAGAGAAAAGTGTAATAAGAAAAGCGAGTTCGACAGTGGTGTTGCTATAACGTTGTGGAAGAAATAGTGAATGTTCTGCGTACGCGTAGGAGTAGAAGCATTAGGATTAGGATAACGGTTTGCAAATCATATGGCTTTTGTTGTTTAATCTAAACAAAATTGATATATGATGATAGCAAAATAGAAGAAAAACTCATTAATGAGATGAAAAGTAAACGCTAGGAGCAATCTATTAAATGTAGAGGTAGGAGGGGAGAAAATAGAACAAGTAACTAGAGTATGGAACACAGTCGATAACGTGTGTGCTAGACGAATGAAACAAAGGCTGTAACGCGATGTTCCTACGTGTAACTACCTGGTTCGTGTTAGCTTTGCTTTAGTAATTTCACACACACACACACACACACAAAGTTGAAAAAAGCAAGTTTTGATTAAAAATAATAATTGTTTAACAGTTTTACCAACTAACTACCTACATCTCTTGGCTTTATCAGACACGATACGTGGTCAAATGTAGTTAGTTGGCGAAACTGTTATACACTTATTTTTAATGAAAACTTGCTTTATTCAGAGATTTTTTAAAAATTGTATTTTGTGAAGTTTCCGTGTGGTTAATTGATACGGCCAAGTTGACGTACTACAGCGCGTACAGCGTACAACCATATCGTTCTCTGGCAACATTGCATCCCATTCACTTGCTAACAGCGGTTAAAGGAACTCAAAGCTCCACCTTCAAACGCCATAAACGTTGCCCCGTAACGTAGTTTTCGGTACATATTCAGTATTATTATTAAAGGCATGAAGTGCGAACGTAGAATTAAACCAATGAGGCGTAATCAGAGGCGGCGTTAGGTGCGCATGGGGCATAGTGCCAATACTTACCCCACGTAGTCAGAGTAATGTTAGAAATCGCCGAACACTGGCATGTTACTTCTAAAAGCGATAAAGCAGTAAGCAACTTTCTTAGATGCTTGACTTTAATTCCTATACCTATATTTGTTATTATCTTTCTTATTAACAACGGTTTCCAACGTAATTGATTTTTTTCCGATGGGAAAAACTGCGACGTAATTTATTTGAAGAAAGTACAATATCTTTTCAAAAGAACATTGCAAGAAACATGCTCAGTTGGCGGAGCCCCCCTAAACGCGGTGCTTGGGGCGGTTGCCCCAGTGGTCACTCCCAAAATCTTCCTTCGGATAGGAATGATGCAGCTAGCATTTAGGGAGAGGATCTTGAAATAAAGCGTTTAAAAAAGACTGAAAAATGTTTCATGTGCAATATTTTATTTTACAAGGCAGAAAACATGTTAAGCACAACGCAAAACCTATGAAAAGCTTCTGTAGGCTTTTTAAATGTGGGTGTGGAGAATAATTGAGGAAATCAGCTGCGTTAAACGGATCAACATAGATGAATTGCTAGGAATGATAGGGGGCGAAAAGAACAGGGAAGGAATTTGGTTTTAAGACAGCTTGAAAAGAAATTGTATATGAAGGAATGTGCGTGGTAATCGTAGAAAAAGAAAGAGGAATGGAAGTCTACAGTTGATTGACGGGTAATTGCTAATTTATGCTCTTAGAAGATTATACTTCAGAACTCATTTTTAGTGTGTTTCAACGAATGCCGTTTTTGTTTCTGGTTCAGTGCACTTTTTTCCTTCTAAGTATATCTAATCTTTTAAAAAGACATCTGTGTGGACGTGACATTCCTTGGGCTCCGATGTATTTCTAAACCACCAGTCATTTCTTTTTGCGTTTTACAGTATTGTTTGTTGAATAAATTTGCAGGTGAAAATTCATGTAGGACGGAGTTTGTACGTGTCGTTTTTTGTACCAGTGTTTGGTTAAGCCTGAATGTGTAACAGACTATGCTTTGTTTTATCCTGCTCACGTTAGTGTTGCCATCCATGTACTGGAACAAAGAGGAAGGAGATCTGTATGTGTAGTGTAGTACATGAGTTGTAGCGATTCAGCTCTTCACTGCTGCGAAATTAAACTGCCGCTAATTTTAGAGTTTTTCTGTAATATCCTCAAAACAAATAAAAATATCCGAAAAGCAGAAACGTAGTGAACTAAACAATACGATTTTACGTGTGATATCGTTATCACAACTCATCTATCTGCTTTCGATTTGCAACTGTAGATAGATTTAACAGTTTTTGCGGGTTCTGTAAATAGCGGCGCACAAAAAGCAGATAGGTGAATTGTGGTAAAGATATCATATGCAAAATCGTATTGTCTAGTTCACTACGTTTCTGCTTTTCGAATATTTTTATTACTTTTGATTATATTACAGAAAAACTCTAAAATTAGCGGTAGTTTAATTTCGCTGTAGTGAAGACCCTTAATGCAAGAGTTAATTGAATTGAGTTGATGACTGTAATAGAAAACTTCCCCTTGTTCGCAATGACCTTAACTTGATTCGTCTATTAAAGACAGTTTCTTTTAAGTATTTATTTTATCCTCTAAAAATAAGCATACAAGTACTTAAAGAATACAGGATTAATGCTTGCAAACGTATGTTATAATACTTTTAGTGTATTAGTCTTTTTAGTTTCTTTAGAAAAGTGAGTAGTATATGAATTTGATTGAAGGTGTTTTTTTTTTTCTAGAAACTACTCATACGTAGTTCGTTTTAAACAATAAGTAAACTTTAACATGAAAATGAAATCTTTGTTTTACGTCCCATGGTTATGCCGGTTAGGCTAAAGGAGACGGTGATGATGAGTAATGAATGAAATGGTGGAATGAAGAAAGTGGGAGGAAACGGGAGAACCCCGAGAAAACCCATGCACACGGTGTTTGTCCACCACAAAGTTCACTTGGCGGAGGCTGGGATCGAACCCGGGACCCCAAGCACCAGAGGTGAACGCTCCACCACTGAGCCACCGCGGCCCCAACTTTAACATGACAGACAAGATGTTGCGCGCAAGCAATAACGTGTATGATAGAGAAAGTAAATACGTGAACCAATTAGATTAGTTGTGCATGGTGCACTAGGAAAAATGTTCTCATATGAGCCAATTGCCGTACGGATTCGTGCGGCATGGCGAGCAGATCAGTGTTTGTAGTTTGGGGGAAATTTCCCTGTGTAGGGAAATTTCACAGGTGAATTTAGCTTTTTTTTTTTTTTTTTTTTTTTTTAATAATGACGCTCCTGGATAACAGATTTCTTCGTTACAAGTTTTTATGAAGAACATTGTTCCATTTCTAAAAAAAAGAGAAACCGAGCATATCAAGAATAGATTCGGAAATTGATCTACTATCCATTTCATAAAGATAGGCCCCTGACTTCGAGGTGCTGCTGTGATGTCCAGTCAAAACTTATACTGCATTGTCGTACCTCGTTGGAATTGTTGGAATGTTGTCTTTTCAATACTTAAGACATACAAATTTTCTTTGTACTGTATAATGAGAAAAAAATAGAAATTAATGAAAAAGTGCGTATTTTTTCGTATTTTTTTGGTAAATCAATGTTTGTAGGACTATATCTCGGAAAGGAGTTAACATGAAATAATTTCCTGTGCAAGATATGTAGATGCATATATTACCTGCAAGTTCTGAAAATTTCATTACTCAACACGTAGTAATTTTCTTGTTATTCAGCAAAAAGTGAGACATCATTATCTCTGAATTGCGGCGGTGTATTAACAATCTGAAAAAACTTTTAGAAAGATCTTAAAGTAGCTTTTTCAACCAAACTGTTTTGACTTGTTTTAAAAGATAAACAATCACAAATATGACATTATGATTTTGTCTACTTTGCGCCCTTCGCTATCGCAGTTTATACGGAGTGCTACGTTGCCACATTTTCCTGACGCGTATACACTCTCAGCCGTGTTACGCACTGTCCGTCACTTTTTAGAGATATTTTAAAAATGTAATGTCTCCACAGATTTTAAACCAATTTCTTAGAAATTAACAGGATATACAGTAAATGTACCAAGTGTTCAAAATTAGAAAAGCGAACTCTTATCTTGTTTGGATTTGCATGTGATGGTCCTCGAAAATTTGTTGATTTCTGTCAGTTCTTCACTTATTGCACGCAGTACAAAATACACTTGCACAGAAACAAAAACACGCACAAAGTTTATTATATGATACAACCTTAGTTGATATGTAATATTGAGTTTACAATTCACAGAAAATCTGTTTTCAGATCTAAGAGCTCCAAGCTACATTAGAATCTGCCTTTGAATAGGAATGACGCGTTTTTTTTTTTTTTCGGCGCAGCCTCAGGTTTACTTGAATCAGAGTTACTATCTTGTTCACTCCCGGATACGCCACTGAGCACAGAATAATCAATGTCCTTACTATTAATTACTAACTCATAACCGTCTGAGTCAGAGTCATTCATCAGTTCTGCAATTTCATTATCGCTAAACATTTTGCCTCTTCTTTTTGTAATACCGCCGCTCGTGAAGGAATATCCACTTTTTTTTTTTTTAAATCAAAAAGCACAAGATATACTCACGAAAATATAAATGCCCGTTCGTCCGTCTCATTGCAATGAACCCATATGATATGAATGCGTGTGTAAGTTTTTGACGCCTACGAACCCAAGGGAAGTATTGAAGACTTAATCAGTGCGACGTGATTAGACGCAAATACAGCCCTCGTCACCTACTCATTGCATTGTTTTCTTTCGTTGAAAGAAAACAAAGGACCCATTCTGTGTTACTGTACATTCGGCAAGGGAATTGATCGCAGAACTTGGGTGAACACGTGATTGCCAAGGCACATTTCTTTTTAACCTTTAACATGTTCGTAAGCTGGAGAGTGTGTATACTGATAGATCTTGAGGTAGAAATGGAGCAATTGTTTATAAATATTAGGGAAGATAGCAGGAGCAGCGATGAGTCAACAAAGTCATGACGAAAGTGAATGAAGTAAATAGATTAAGAGATGAGTTTTTGGATGTGTTGCTTCAACGTTTTATTTCGATTACATTGAGATGTGTACACTCATGTCCAAAATTATTGTCGCATATCTATAACTGTCTTCTTGTAAGAATATAATTTGATAATGATTTTGCAGGGTACTTTTAATACTGATACTATATGTAGAGTCGGGAAATGTATATTTGTGGTAAATTTCATAGGAAAAGAATACGAAAATTAGCATGAGTAAAACAAAATGTTGCTAAATGGATAAGAAAATTTTAGTTTCGTTTTATTGTTCTTATTTACTGCTCTTTTGACATGAAATTTTTCACATAGCCTACATGTCTTTGCCGATTATACACATACTAACATTATAAGAAATACCAGGCGAATTCGTTATCAAATTATATTCCTACAATAACATATTTATAGACATGCGACAATAATTTTAGACATGAGTGTACATGCATTAATGTTTTTATGATGTTGTGAAAGGTTATAATAAATACTTTTTCCTATTACATTCTTATGAAGTAGGCTTCGCGCTACAAGCTTCCTGAACGCGACAACACTGCACGACAGCGTTGCCGCACTTCCATTTACTGTATGCTGTTTCTTCATATAAGCGCGGGGAATTTAAAGATTGGGTTGCAACATGGCTCACCGCTTAACGCAGAGAACATGTTGAAGTAAACATATTTTTTTAAAAAATAAATACTCTACCAACTAAACCCTTTTTTGTTAATAGTTCCAAATATTTGGAATACTAGACTTCCAAATTTTCGAACAGTATTTTGTACGTTTCTCTACCTACCATGGTAAAGGAGATCAGAGCTTCGCACATTTGTTTTAATTACACAAAAAATATCAAGTGATGAAAATTGAACTTTTCACAACTTACAGTTAATGGATGCATCTACATATTGTACACAGGAAATTATTTCATGTGATCTCTTTTCTGAGATATAGCTCTATAAACATTGATCTACCAAAAAAGTACGAAAAAATACGCACTTTTTCATTAATTTTTATTTTTTTCTCACTACATAGTACAAAGAAAATTTTTATGTCTTAAGTATTAAAAATACAACATTCCAGCAATTCCAACGAGGTACGACAATGCAATATAAGTTTTGACTGGACGTCACGGCAGCACCGCGAAGTCAGGGGCCTATCTTTATGAAATGGATAGTAGTACTTTAACGATGGAGAAAATCTTAAAGCTATGTTTTATTACGCGTGGGGCATATTTTACTATTATTATCAGTGACATTAATCACACTGTTCACTGACTAATTACAATTGAAAAGCAAAATAATTCTGTTAAAAACAAATATTCACGTATAGAGAAAACAGATTTCTTATTAGTACTTGATGAAGAGAGAGAGAGTGCGAGTAAAAGAGGTGAAAAAAAAATGATAGAAGACTAATAAAAGTTAACCAACTCGATATATAAAGTTTCAGACTTTCGTGGAAACGGAGACGCAAAGAGGTAACAAGATTGTATTGAAGAGGCAATCTAGGTTAAACCTCTTCAACTGAAATTAAGTTTTTGCTCTCTCAATTGAAGCAAGAGTTGGGTTAAATTGACCGAGGAAAAAAAAAAAAAAAAAGAAAAAAAAGAAAAAAGAAAAAGGGCTGGGAAACCAAGACTTTACAAGTTCTGAATTCCGACTTCATAAGTGGTTTCTCCATATATATATTTTTTTCTTCTACAGTACACTACTTGCGTTTATTTTCCTAAATGGTTAACTCGTTGTCAAACTTCATAACTATTTAAAACTAGATTTCTGTACGAGACTTATTATTATTCCTTATGTTCATCTCAGTTCATATTACGTAAAAATAATGTTTTTCGCTAAAGTACAGATACCTATATGCAACACTTCGGTTTTCCTGGTATCCTAGTATTTGTTAAGAAGTGCAAGCGTTAAGAAAATGAAATGAAATGAAATATTTGTTTTACGTCCCACGGTATGCCGGTTAGGCTAAAGGAGACGGTGATGATGAGAGATGAGTGAATTGGTGGAATGAAGACAGTGGGAGGAAACGGAGAACCCCGAGAAAACCCACGAACACGGTGTTTGTCCACCACAAAGTTCACTTGGCGGAGGCTGGGATCGAACCCGGGACCCCAAGCACCAGAGGTGAACGCTCTACCACTGAGCCACCGCGCCCCCTAAGCGTTAAGAAAGAAACTGCTAATTGAAACTTATACTGTGAATTTTTGTGGTGTGTCTCGGCTTTTAGTTTGAATATCCGGGAGCCCTATCCTAATGACTGTGTGATTAGCGTATATGCTTGTTAGAGGCCCCAGTTTGATTCCCAGTAGGAACTCCTATTCGGATTCTACGTTAAACTGTTAGCTCACGCCTCATATGACCTTGTTGCTGACAGTTCCAAAACATAATTACCTTGTGTGTAAGCAAATAAAAAAAAAGTATTCATTTGGTTTGGTATACTTCAACAGTCCATAGAAACATATTTTTTCCAGCTGACTTGCGTATGAGTGTGTCAATAACAATGAGGGAGAGAGATTGGTATGTCGAATTAATGTTCTTATACTCTTATAGTATATCTGTAGAGGGAGAGAATTATTGAATGGTACACTCATATATATAACATATGAGTGTGTTAGTCTTTGGGTGGGTCTGCAATCAGTCTGAAAAAGGGGCGTATCGCGGTCGTGTGCTCACCAAGGACACCTCTTTTTGATGGCTTGACCGTTGGCCGTACACACAATAGCGGACGTAGGCGTTTCCCTCTAGACATTGACAGGTTTTGGAGGGGAACCGGCCAGTCGGCCAAACAACACGTAGCATTTAGTAGCTCAGACTCCTGTCTCGGCGGCAGGAAAGGAGAAAAATGAAGAGGGTTGCCAAAGTTGTTATCGAAACACTGGGTTGTATGACGGTTGACTGAAAGGTCGGAAATAGAATGGGGAGAGCGGAGTAATAATAAATAATAGATGTGTATGTGGACGATAATAGACAAAAGCGAAGCGGGAAAATATGTAGTTTTTGTAGGTTTTTGCAGCTGTTTCCAATGTTTTTCGAACTGCCTTGACAGCTTTTTTTTCTCCATTTCGCCTTGCAAAAATATCGTTAACGACATGCTGTGCTATTGATGAAGCAACGTTGAATGTGTTATTTCAAAAGACAAATTGTCGATCGTACGTTTTTGGTACTTTTTTTTTTCTCCGTAATTTGAACCGATGTTTGATAGGACGTTTCAGTATGACAGGAATGAAGATTATCTATGTAACAATAGACACGCCTTGATGCCTACGATTATTGTGGGGTATGTTTTGTATTGTGTTTGCAGAATAGCAGAGAAAATTGAGACTTCGAAGTGCAAAGACTCATGGTTGCATACGTATAGTTGGTAAATTTAGTTTTTTTGTTTTTTTTTTTCGGGGAGACGGATTAAATGCAATGGAAAATACATATTCGGAACTTTTTTCTTCTTCGTGGATTGTCAAGATAAAGAAGCGTATACATGATCTCGACGGTTGGAATTCGGTTGGTGCGATATGAACTACCGTATCGCTTTTTAACATCAATTAAAAATACTGATCGCTATCTAAAATTGGGATCCTCATCGGTCTCAATTCTTAATATTTGGAAATCAATATACTGTAACTTGATAATGTGCGTCATGAAGATTGAACCGGACATTGCCGCACTAGTGGGTCAATCCATGCAAAGTGATCGAGAAAAAGGATAAACTGCCGCTCGACCATCTCTAAAAAATCTAATTTTTTCATGAATGATTATCCTATATCAGGGTACTTCAAAACCACAATTATATTTTATTATAACATCGCATGGCGACGCAACAGCCGTCGCCAATTTGCCTTTTCTTTTTATTTTAGGCGTTTACGTTGTTTTGAACATCTTAGCATGCACTTGTCCTACCAAATTGAAAATTGCTGGACGTCTCCAACTCGTGCAGAGCTAAAACTTTGATCTCTTAACATTTTTTCCTAAAACCACTTGAAGGGGGCTAAAATGAGGGTTTGCAGTAGCAACATTTTTGAACATTGAAGTCATGTTTGGGAAGAGGAAACAACTGACGTAGAGGTCTGAATTAGTGTGTGCATGTAGTCCGGGGTCATAAGTTAATACACAAAAAGTTACAGACCTGTAGCTGCTTCCAAAGACCTGAAAAAAAAAAAATCCTAAAGTTGGGGAATTATGCCAGCTTAGCATTTTCACTCCAATATCTCCAACTGACCTGCATAAAAAATACTGAAATTTTGGGAATAGTAAGTCCTTTAGTATACCATAACACACAACAAAGCGCGTTGTGTGTTTTTGAGCACAAGTGCGTTAAAGTATTAAGTAATGACGTCAGACTCTAGGAGGTGTTTTGCTCATAAAATCTACTGGAAATTTGTTGTTCTGAAGTAAAATAAAGTAGGATGAATGGTTAGTCCAGTCAAGGCTCTCAAGCTCGTTTTTTTCTAACACTGTCGTATCACATCCACAGCAGCACTGGTGAAGAATGCGGCTATCAGCAAAAGGCGAGGAAAGTCAAAATGCACCCTAGGCAAAAAGTCCGTAAGTACTCCTTGCTCTTGCTGCTTGCTATATCAATGATACTCAATCATGTTTATTCTTGTTTTAACTGTCAACTCATGCAGGAGACTGTTGTCCTTTCGTTTGATCTATATTCTCAAGTCAGTGATCAGTTACCCGCTGTAAACACTGACTGCGTAATGTAAACGTCATTACTTAATACTTTGACCCCCTTCTGCTCAAAAACACGAAACGCGCTTTGTTGTGAGTTATGATATGCTAAAGGACTAACTATTCCCAAAATTTCAGATATTTTTATCCAGGCCCATTGGAGATATTGGACAGTGAAAAATGCTAAATAGGCATAATTCCCCAACTTTACGATTTTTTTTTCAGGTCTTTGGGAGCAGCAACAGGTTTGTAAATTTTTGTGTATTTACTTATGCCCCCGGACTACATGCACACACTAATTCAGACCTCTACGTCAGTTGTTTCCTCTTCTCAAACATGTCTTCAATGTTCAAAAATGTTGCTACTGCAGACCCTCATTTTACCCCCCTTCAAGTGGTTTTAGGAAAAAAGTTAAGAGATCAAAGTTTTAGCTCTGCACGAGTTGGAGACGCTCAGCAATTTTCAATTTGGTAGGACAAATGCATGGTGAGATATTAAAAACAACGTAAACGCCTAAAATCGAAAAAACGCAAAATGGCGCCAACCCTGTGTCGCCATGGGATGTTGTAAAAATTAGTTAATTGTCGTTTTGAAGTACCGTGATATAGGATAAACATTCATGAAAAGAATATATTTTTTGGAGATGGTCGGGCGGCACATGCTTGATCGCTTAGAATGGATTGTCTCTACTGAAATCACACTGTGCTCAGGTATTTCATTGATATATAGGAAAATTTATAGTTTTTTTTTTGTTTTCTTTGAAATTAAAATGAATTTTAGTTTGTGATTTTATTGATTTATTTTACAAGGCTAGTTAAACATCTTTTTCAAAAGGAATTTGCGTTTTACTTAAGTTTGATTATTAAGTATTAAAATAACAAAAAATAAATAATTTTCACGGAAGAAAAGGACATTTGAATACAAATATATTTGAAAAAGAAATTCGAAAAAAAAAACTATTACAATTCCAATTTCTTTCAAAGGAAACAAAAGTGACCCTCATTCGTTTATATGAGAAGTTAAAATTAAAAAAAAAAAAAAAAAAAGCACGGGTCCACTGTCCAAAATTGTTAAGCCGTGAGCGCACATACTTCCCGAAAATGTCACAAATAACTTAATAAAGTACGTTATAGAAATATGTAATTGAATTATTGGCTTTTAAAAACTTAAAATACGAGGTTGTAAACTTCGTGTTTCAAAGATACAGTAACTGATTGCTTGTGTACGTAATGTGTGAATATAAATGGAAACTTCGTCTGAAAATTATTGTGTAATAGGTCCTATGATGGATTTTTTATTAACTTTCCTTATTTTCTTAATCGAGAGGCAGTGAGTGCTGACTTGGCTTGTAGGGGATAAGAAAAGAAATAAATGGAAGGAGAGGTGGGGGCAAAAAAGCCAGTCACTGAAATCAGCCAAGTGTAAAAAGTGTGCTATAGTTGTTGTTGTCTCTCTCTCTCTCTCTCTCTCTCTCTCTATATATATATATATATATATATATATCTTTCCCTGTGTGTATGTGTACTGGGTAATGTTGGATCGAGCATTCGTTCTTGCAGACTTGTTTTCTCAAGAGAGATTGCGTTGTGATAGGATCAAGACGAGATCTATCGGAGATAATTCAATTTAAAAGAGATAAAGAAAGAGAAGAGAGAAAGAAAGACTTGACTTTTCTCCATCTCCATTTTCATCCATGCTTTCAAACTTTAATCGTCCTACTATCTATCTCGTTATATATATATATATATATATATATATATATATATATATATATATATATATATATATATATATATAATATGTAGTATTGATTTTTTAGTCTAGTAGTTCTAAATGTCGTTGGATGTTGTTGGTGTGCAATAGTGACTTGACGTAACGTAGCCACACGGTAATTAACTCGTACTGTGAACAGGAAGATAAATGATTCTGATTCTGAATTTAAGTGATAAGTTTTTTTTTCTTTTGGTACAAAATAGACACGAGAGTTTTTCACATTACATAAAAAAAATCTCGATATCGCATAAAGTCAGAATCGTGATTCCCATAGTCTGTGGTGGCGAACGAAGTGTTTCCTCATCTCTATTACATTATTTCTACGTCAAATCAACCATATTCAAAGTGATCAGACAGTTCAGACCATATTGACAAATTAACATATGATAAGACGTTTTCTTTTTTTCAAGTGATCACCCACTTCTTTGAAAAAGCTCGGTGTATTTATAGAAGTATTAATTGTACGAATTAAAGCCTTATGTTATGTACTTTTTAATATTTATTTTATCTTTGTTATAAGATTAATTCATTAACAAAATGTTGCATTTACCATTGTGAGCAGAAATTTTTTAAACGAAATATCAGGTACTAGGGTTTTCTACGACCTCAACGGCGGCTAGGTCCAGTTTCTTCCCCCTCCCCCAGAAATTCCCTACCCATCCCTTCCCGGGAAATGAGATAAATTGCGATTTTATGTCTCCTTCAGGACACCATAGGGACACAATGGCTAAGTGGTAGAGCGCTTGCCTCTAACGTGGGATCCCTGGTTCGATCCCTGAGCAAATAAATTTGTGGTGGACAACCTCGTGTCCGTGGGATTTCTATGGGTACTCCCGTTTCCTCCCACTTTCTTCATTCCACCATTGCATTCATTATTCATCATCACCGTCTCCTTTAGCCTAGTCGGCATAACCGAGGGACATAAAACTCAAATTTCATTTCCGTTTCCTCCCACTTTCTCATTCCGCCAATTCTTCCATCATTATTCACTTGCTTTAATCAAAGTCTTCCTTAGCCTAATGGTCATAATCGTCAGATGCTAAACCGAAATATTTCTCCTTCAGGGCACTTTTTTTTTTTAAAAAAAAATTGCCGTGTTCCAGTGCAGCTCTCTCACTTTCTCCCGCCCAGGACAAAATTTTCTGGAAGGAAATCTTGTTGGATCTCTTTCTTGAGTTGAGTTGATTTTGAGCTTAACATCCAATAGTTTTATCAAATCTCCAAATACGTACCCACATCGCTAGTTGTAGGGAGGGCAAAACTACGTTTTTTAAAAAAAAATTAATTCCCTTTGTTAAAAGGAAAAGTATATTGAGTAATATTATTGTGAGTCAGGCTTATAGAAAGCTCCCTGTCTAAGTGGTACATATAAAAATGGCTGATAAGGCATATGATTTTGATTGGTGCATTGTCCAAGAACAATATAGAGTGCACGTGTTGATAAAATGGGAGGAAAAAGCATATAGAATGGATAATAAAGAAGGAAGGAATAGTGTATTCAATTTTTTTCTTTTATCTCTAATAATAATACATAGAAATGAAGAACACGGTTTGGCTGTCAATTTTGGAGAATGGCTGTTGGCTAGATGGCTTGGAGCGATTGAATGTTTTTGACTGATGGTTGGCTCAGGTCGCGTTTCTAACCTTCCTCGATTGTTGTAGGGCAGAGTGTGTGCTGCTTGTGGCAGGTCGATTTGCAATTCCAGTGATTCCACGTCCGACCTTCTGGGTTGGACCCAGCCTTCCTGTCTCCATCGCCATTAAATGGGATGAAATGGAGAGAAAAGCCAAGAGATTGGAACTTGAAAGTAGAGGGGAGGAAGTTAGCCTGTTGGCCAAGTATTAAAAAAAAATAAAAAAAAAAAAAATATGAAAAAAGTGCATTGCTGTTGTGTTTTCTTCTTTCAAATCTTAAGCTACGTAATCTTACCTCCTGTAGGGAGTTTCTCTTTAAGTGGATGAGTATCTCTTCGCGTTGAAAGTGAATGTTCATTTTCTTTCTCCTCAAATTCTGACATTACCTTTTGGAGCGCTTCCATTAAAAAAAAAAAAAAAAAAAAAAAAAAAAAAAAAAAAAAACGTTAACTTGAAAAAGTGTTTGTAGAATATTGAATATCTTCATCGTTTTCAGTATGGATTTTTTATTTGCGTATTAATCAGTCATTTCGTGGTAGAATATAGAGACTCCTTTTCTAGAAGAAGTCATAACGCCTAATATGGGAGGATTGTTTATTTCAACTGGGGCTTACGCGAGTTTAGCCTTATTGTCCTCAGTGAGGATCGTGCTCGTTAACCTCAACCAGTGATCATTTCACGGATGACCCGGTGGAATTCCCAGCCAGGGGTATTCATGCGATCCTGGATTATTAATTATCAGCATTTTCGCAGTATTGCGCAGTTTCACTCCCTGTTTATTCAGTCCCTTCGGGTGGGGGACCTTCTGAAATCGTCACTGATCTGAATGTGTCGAAACTCGCACTAGCTTGAGCTTGGGTTTGCTATTCTTGATTGGGCAAACTGCCCTAAATAGGCTCTTGCGTTCAATCGGGGTTACCTTCTTCAGTGGAGCCCTCACTCTCCCACAGGCTCCCGCTTAATTATTGATCTCAAGACCAGTTAAGTATAACGCTGGTCTAATGGCTGGTGCGCATGGTCCCGGGTTCGATTCCCGTTGCAGAAGCCGAGTCTTAAATAAATTTGAACTCATTACTGTGTTTAGGATTTTACCCTAAACTACAGGTCTAAGTCTCATATAGCCTCGCTGCTGAAAAGAAAGGCTTCGACAAACAAACAAACAATTAAGGACGAGAGTCAGGCTCGTAAATTTGGACCATAGTAACAATCTCAAAGCTTAAAATTAATTCTGAACTTCGATGCAAACAAGCAAGTATCCCGATTATTGCTCAATAGTGACACATTACCATATCGCACAATTTGGCGGTAATAAATACTGTTTTTAGAGTAGTGTTGGTGCAAATTGTAACTGTTTGGAGGATCTAAAAAGAAAGAAAACATTGGCGTTATCAGTAGAATGGTTACAGCCGGGACCCTTTGGTAGTCCTAGTTCAGCTCTCTTAGAGGCGAAATAGAGTGGCGGGGAAGGATTTGTCTTGTGTGATGGTCTGTACATCCACCAACTATACCTAATTCAAGTCCCGGCCGTGATTCGGAGTCTACATTCATATAAATCCCATCGTTCAAAACCTCGGAGTTGCATTAAGGATACAGAAGACAAAAAAAATTAACTGAGCCATAAATAATCTGCTTTATCTGACCAACACATGCTATAGTTGTAGCTTTGAAGTGTGCTTTCTCGTAGTGACAGTTACTCACTAATTACTTAACGATGTTGGGTCAGCATCGAGAAGATTTTTATACCCCCCACCGGGAGTCGAATGTAGGACCACCGAAATGAAATACGCGCGACGACCATTAAGTTACGACAGTATTTAACAAGAATATGCGACTATTCCTTTAGTATAGGTTCTCATGTTTCATTACTGCGCATATTCAGGAGAATGCTTTTTTTTTTCTTCTTCAATGATGCGCGGAAAATCCGTTACGTATATAGCGTTCTGTTACAAGAAGAGGTGAACGAACTCATTTGGGCAAATGATAGCTGCATTTAAAAATCAATTTTAAAAAAAGAAAGAAAGACGCCTCCTCTGGTTCTCAAAATCCACCCCCAAAACCAAGCAATTGGCAAATTGTAATGGGAGAAACTTCGAGAAATGAACCGTAAAATATTAAAGGAAGGAATTTTCAGTCGTAATTAATCAATTTAAGTGCATTAATTACCATTACCGTAATATTAATTTAATTTTCCGGGTGTTTTAAACGGCGAGAAAACGTCGTAGTTAGTAAAGAGGAAGAAAAGTGCAATCACTCAACGAGTACGAAATTTTGTCTTCTGCCGCTAATGAAGTGTGTGTATGTGTGTGTGTGGCGTACGAAACACGAAAACTTCTCAGCGAAGAAGTAAAGAAAGATCCATCAAAGTCTAGAAATTGATGAAATGCCTCTTTTCGCTCTCTCTCTCTCTCTCTCTCTCTGCCTTCCGTTGCCTCTTTTACAGCAGCCTGTTGACTTTTCATTAACAGGGAACAATCTTTAGCAGCAGTGTGAAGAGAGAGGGAGGAGAAAAAAGCAATAGTATGCATATTTCATGAGAAGATTTCTAATCGGTTTATTCTTTCCTAGGTTTCTTTCTTTCCCCTTCCTTTCTTAAACGAATCTATCGAAAAGCAAACAAGCAAAAAGTGTAATCTACTATTCCCTACGTGCGATTAAAAAAAAAAAAAAAAAAAAGCACACGTTTATTTACGCCAAATGTCACTTCCAATTCCAAGAATACATTTTAATGAATAATTACTGATTTTTATCCAGTTTTTCATGATAGTGTTTGTTCATTACAAAACGGTCAATTATTTACTATGTTGATTTAAAATTTTATGATGTGAAGAGCGGGTGGGGTGGGGAAAATAGAAGGAAATTAGAGTACTGTGTTCCAATTAGTCTACTAAGTGATCTCTGTGGTAGTATAAATTGTTTACGTGGTCACGGAAATACTGTATATAACTTTAAAAGAAAATTAACTTTAGAGCTCATTGCATTGTATATTGGCGCATTAACTTACGGAGAAAGCTTTTAAAAAAGTGGATAACGAAGTGTATCATTTATTTATTTATTTAATCAACTTGAAATTTGAATACATAGTTTCATTTTTTCTCTCCAAGCTTACAAGGTACGTTTGTTAATTGAAACACAAGAATATGCAAAGTTAAAAAAAAAAAAAAAAGCTATTCTTATGATGAAACCACGAAATTTAGTCGGTCAAGTACAAGGAGGTTCCTTGTAGTCACTGGCACAAATTTCGGGGGTGAAGGGGACATGTCCCCCAATCTTGGAGCTGGAGGGGACTGTGTCCCAATAATCCGATTTGATTTTTTTTTGGGGGGGGCAGAAATATTATTTGTGTCCGACTGCCACTTCATCTACATCGCCTGATATATAATATAGGCCCACAACAAATTTTCGCCCACAAAAACGGGTGATGAGGAAATAATGTATTCGTAGCTGCTGTGCGTTACCCAACTGAAGCTTCTAGCCGCCCCTGATCACGTAACAACTGTTAGTAGTCGACGTTGGTTCAGTGAACAACAGCAAGGAAAATATAATGCCTAAATGGAATATCGATGTATGTGTAATGGATGCTTGTGTACAGGTAATTGTTTTCATCGTATAAGTGTAAATGGGTGTGTGTACGTTTATGTATGGATATACAATACGTATAAAATACGAAAGTGTTTATCTGGTTACTGCTGAAAATGTGCGTATTCTAACATGCCTACATGCCCTGTAAACTCTCCTATAGTTTCGTGTTTGTGCAGAGTTTAAATCAAAGCGTAAACTTGATAAAATGTTGCTGCTGTAACAACATTGTTAGTTAGGAAGCAAAATATGAGATGCGAGAAACAGTGTTTAGGTTTAAGCGGGTAGGATACGGGAATAATTCAAACGAAATTTCAATATTATTTTTGCTGTTTGCTTTAGAGTGTTGTTTGTGTATGAAAGGGGATGGGTGAGAAGAGAGAGTTCTGTAGTTGACTAGATTTCATTAAAAGATATTGTCTACAATAGTTTGATAATCACGAACCAGCAGAACTCAGGAATAAATGTCGGACTTGCAAAGTAGAAAGGACCACACTCTATCTAGATATAGTATATAATTCTGATATTTATTACAAATTTCGTAATCACAAACTACCGTATTTAGGAGGCCTCATACCGGCGAAATTAAAATACCGCTAATTTTACAGTAATTATGTGATATCTTCAAATAGATAAAATATAATCGAAATGTGGAACAAGAGCGCCCTAGACAATATCATTTTACATGAGATATCGTTATCACGATTCACTTATCCGCTTTCGATTTCGAGCAATTTTGAAAATCGGCATTTATTTTCGCGTTTCTTAACGGCTGAAAATAGAAAGCCACTAGATGCCTTGTGATAACGGTACCTCACGCAAAATAATATTGTCTAGGGCGCTCTTGTTCCACATTTCGATTATCTTTTATCTATTTGAAGATATCATATAATTACTGCAAAATTAGCGGTATTTTAATTTCGCTGGGATTAGAACTCTAAAAAGTTCGTTACTAAATTATGTGTCTGTTATTTGCGAATTTTTCAATTTTGAGCCCTCCATTCGATAGAGTATCAAAAACTATCTAAAAGAAGTGATGGAATTTTTCTTGTCACTCTTACCGTTCCCGAGATATTGGCCAAAAGAGTTCTGATTTCGGGAGATTTAAGGAGCCATCTCGGATAGGGATGCGCACGAGACATTTGAGGCTGTCTCGTCTCGAAAATGTACTGTAAAAGTCATGTCTTGACTCGCAAAACGTATATTTTTCTATTGGAAGAGCTGTCTCGACTCGAATTTTCTCAGGAAAATTCTGTCTCGACTCGACTCATGCGCATCCCTAATCTCGGAACCGTAAATGATCGAGGGATCTTATTCGTGTTGATCAATATCTAAGATGATGAACATTGTGGTACCAAATAGTAACCGTTCCCTTAAATATTGGCTATAAAGTTCGGAAACCGTGTGTCCTAGAGATTTTTTTTTCGAACTTTTCAGTTTTGAGCTCTGCATTTTGTGCGTCTTCGTAAAACAACGCATCCTAGAACATTTAAACAGAACTCTTAAAAACAAAACATGTGGGAAAAATTTAGTACTGAAGGAAATTATATATGGATATGTTACAAGAATTGTTCAATGAGTATGGTAGTAAAGTACATAGAACAATTGGTATAAAGCGTGTAGAAGTTAATATGAAAAATTAATTCTTTTTAAGTTCGTTCTGACAATGCCCTTGAGAGCATTCTCAACTGGTTTCTGAATCTGGAGTTGAGAATTACAGAAAGTTCAATGCATGACATGGTATCATAGGATAGACCCAAACTGTGCCCCGTTGAAAATCACTGTTCTAAAAAACTAAATTATTTTTAAGTACTCTCGACATTATTGATTGTACAGCGGTGGACACTTCTAAATGGTACAGCCATATGGAAATTTACGGCTAAAGTGTACCATTTAGAAGTGTCCACCGCTGTACATATACACTTTCGACTATATGCGTATGTTACATGGTAAGCTTACTACCCGTAGTGTCGATCCATCGACACACACATACACACAAAAAAGCCTCAGCCTATAAAAGTAAGTATTAAAAAAAAATGCCAATATATACATACAAATTAGAGAATATATACACAAATACAGAGAATATATATATATATATATATATATATATATATATATATATATATATATATATATATATATATATATATATATATATATATATATATAAATCAGAGAATAATAATAAGAAACTCCATAAATTGGAACTTGTGAGAAAACAATTTAGAAAGTAACAGTAAGGCTGTATAGGTCACATTCTTTTCTTATCTGGATTTGTTTTATTTCTTTAATCAAGTAGTCAAAATATTATTGGAATTCTAAAAGGAAGAATAAAAAAAAAAAACATGAGGAATCAAGATTAGAATTCCTTTTATTAACTGCTACGTAACAAGATCTTGATCATTATTTGTGGTGTTATGTAGATGTGCTTCCTTAAATTAAAACCAAGCAAAAGAACTGGCAGCTTGTAAGGAAACTTGAGCAAAAACTATACTTTTATTTCTACAAGCGAACGGAAGAAAAGTTATCCAATACCCTAATTCTTGTATACATGTGTACACAAGTTAGGATACTGGGTAATTTTCTTCCTGTAGCTTATAGCAATAAATTGGTATATTTTTTTACTCGTGTCTTTCCTCACGAGCCGCCAATGTTCATATTAAGCTGCAAACAAACGACATATTGAGTAGATTTGATTCTTTCTTGTATACTGCACATAGCTATATTCTCTCTCTCTCTCTCTCTATATATATATATATATATATATATATATATATATATATATATATATATATATATATAGATAGATAGATAGATAGATAGATAGATAGATAGATAGATAGATAGATAGATAGGGTGTAGCAAATACATGGTCAAAATTGATGAGATACTTGTGGGCATCCAAATAAGTAAAAATGTTCGTATAAACATGGTTCCGATGCCGCTTCGTTTCCGAGATACCGGGTGTTCAAATGTCGAGTCCCTCCAAGGGCTCACTGTAGGAGAGTGAATGGAAATGTTCAATATCAAGTGGAATTATGCCGGTGCAAATACATTTACACTAACATAGAGAATGAAACTAATCAACATTTGAGGTTATTGGTTAGTCAGTGTTGCCAAACTGGTACAAAGTGTTGTTTTCAAATAGCACTAGACTTCCAGACGTTAGCATCAAAGTTTACGTACTTTACTACTATTTTCAAATTTGAAAGTGAGAAATTAAAACTGAATGTTAATACAGTATCTGTAAAATAGTGCGATCTTGTGCTGAAATTAGCTAGTTGACAAAGTGGTATATCCAAAGACGTTTCAAAACTCTAAAAACTACTGTATTTAAATAGCTTTTTCGGGGGAGCTAGGCGGTGCAGTGCGGGAGGGCAAAGTTTCATCTGTATTATCTGAGGGTTGATATTATTCATTGTTTATTTCCCGTAATTCCTTCTCTATATAAAATAAGTCCTGACTGACCGACTGGCCAGCGCATAGGCCAGTATGCGTAGGTTGGAAATCTGAAATTTGGACAGTATGTAAAATGTGACAAAAAACAAGTACCGGTAAGAAAGAATTGTTGGAAATTCAACGTGGAAGGCGGAGGTTTCGGATTTACATGCTGAGGCATTTGCTGGTTCTGAATATTATAATGTATGTTTATCTTCTTCAGATATATATATATATATATATATATATATATATATATATATATATATATATATATATATATATATATATATATAATTTTCTCTTCTAGCATCAATGCAGAAACGAGTAAAATCAAATGATTAAGAATTGCTGTTCGTTTCAATGGAAAGAGAAGTATACTTGTAAATCAGGGGGCTAAAAGAAACAAAAGATGGGAGGGGGTTGTTACCACTGTTTAAGTGTAGGGAAATTAGCAGGTCGTGTCGTGTCACTTCATAATTAATGCTCTGATCACACATCAGCCTGTCGAATGTAGCTGGCCAATGGGGTGTCGTGAGCTCTAGCAAGACTCAGTGACGTAATTAGGATAGGGCAAACGGGGCTTGTGCCCCGGGCGCCGGATCGGGAGGACGCAAAATTAGACAAATATTTGAGGGAACGTTTTGATTTGGTTGATCAGGAGGCCGCTAAAGGGAGTTCTTGCCCTGAGCGACAACTAGCCGTTACTTCTTAGGCAACACTTGTCTTATTAGCCATGAGAGTAAATTGAAATTATATGAATAATAAGATAGCAGCGATTTTGATGGTAGCTGGGGATTGTTCGGACATCTTGATTAAAGAATGGGTTGACACTGTACAACTTCCATTTATTCTTCTCAAAGCTCTGTAGCTAAAATATACTGTACTTATATAAGAAATTTAAGATTGTCAGTGTATTTTAATATACGGCAGTCACATTGAGGCTGTTAACGAAGCTAGAACAACTGCAGATTCAAATGTAACATGTATTAGCGTAGGTTAAAAAGGAATGTGCTTCTTGCAAACCCTGTGAAAGTAACAAGAACACAGATCCTGCTGTATTAACAAAAAGAGCTGACGAAACTAAATTCCTTGGAGACCTGTTGTTGAACAGAAATGACAAACGCGTGAATCATTGTCGGGTAGTTTCTAACGGCATTTTTTTTTTTCATTGCAGTCTTAGTAAAAGCAAAGGAAGAGGGGGAAAAGAAAAGGAAATGCACATTATTTTTAAAGCTTGTGGAAAGGTGTGAGTGACCGACCCCTTTTACCTGAAGGGAATTTTCTTTGTGTTTAGTTTGAAGAGCGCGCACGTTAAGTGTATATGCACTGAAAACCTACTTAACATAGGTTCAGCCACGGCACCTAATCAACATTACCACGACAGGGAAAAAGACATGTTTTGCACTATAATCCAGCTTTTAGTATTCAAGATCTGTGTCCTTAATTAGTGCAATGACAAAAGATAGTTTTACTAGCTTGGTGGTAGTGGGGAAAAAGCTTCATTCCAGGAATAAGCAACCATTGCTTGTATTATTATAACCTAGCGTTCACTAATAATAGTTGAGCATTCCCAGAAAATCTTTTTACTTCGCACAAACTTTACCAAGGTATACGCTGCAGGCAAAGGGGAGTAGTTCTTTGAAAATGGCTACGTGATGACGACTAGCCATTGGGGATAATGAGAGCCAACAACACAAAGGAAAAAAGAAATCCCCAGTGTTCACCATTTTCACTTATCTGCCACTAGGTTAATTCGGGAATAGACATTTTCCCACCCACTGGATCGTTCTTTATGAAGCTTCTTGGATTTGACTTGAAATTGTAGATGGTATTAAAAGCTCACCAGTTACCTAATGACGGTGCTGCATAATAATAATAATAAGACAAATTAAAGAAATAGGACTTGTAACAGTCACTGGTACGCACTGATTATTGATACAACATACAGTGTATCGTACTAATTTTATTTATTAGAGGTCGTGCTCTTGTCTCTATACAATATATAAACTTAAGGCATTTCCAGTTGATCATATGGCTAGCAGACGCGCCTTCGGTGTACGGGGTCAGTGGAAAAGAATGAAGGAAGATACACCACTGTTTAGTGCAGTCGCAAACAAAAAATGGTTATTCAGTGTGAAGATCTCATGATTTTTGTGGAATACCGGGGTAAAGGAAGAAATTTTGATCCACAAAGCATATGTAAACTTCTCTCATATAACCCTTGCTTACAAGAATGTCTGATTTCACAAATTAATCAAAAGATTTCAGTTGCCTAATATAAAAATAAAGAATTCACAACTTCAATTCGGTAGAGCCAAAATATTTAAAACAATTACTTCATTTACATTCCTGTAGGCGTGAGCTCATATTTATAGTCCGGTTACCCCTCTTGGACTTTTACGTGGACTTATGCATATAAAGATCTCACCTCAATCTCAAAGAGCTTAATGTGATTACTAATAGGTCTAGACTTCACAACGTCTGGCATTAACGTGCAAAAATCACCGCAAACCTGAAAGAAAACAGACAGTGAAAACTGGTACTCAGCATCACCGGAGGAAAACTGCTGAGTAAGGATGATGATTCTATTGATTTTAGATTGAAACTCTTTTAACAGACAGCTTTAGTGATATAACACCAACAATATCTTTCCTGAAACATCGAACCCGTTAATCTCGAGCATCAGAGGCATGCACTGTAGCCACTAGATTACAGAGCAGTGGTGATTTCAAATTTCCCGGTGGTCTTTCAATACACCCAAGGCCGGATCCAGGACGGACTTCTGGGGGGGCCCAGTGGGTTGTAATACTGCTACTTAGAGCTATTTTTAAGAGCTTCGAACTCTGGGATGGGTTTTATTTATATATAAAATAAGAAAGTTTCCTCTTCTGGAAGGGAAGGGCGATTGCCCCCTGGATCCGCCCCTGAATACACCATGATGGGGTGAAAAATAGTTTGCGAAAATATTGGTAATTTATATTAAGCACAATCGGACACAGCGATAATTTCATGGGGTATCCTGGAGCAATTCCGCGGAGCCATGAAATTTGCCCCCGAGACGTATATTCTGTCATGCTCAATGTAGATTTCCAGTTTTCGTAGTACTAATTAAATTACTTTTCACCCCAGTGTAGACCCTATTAAATTCGAACTTAGGTAATTTCGTGACTGGAAATTTCGCCACCGGAATTTTCGTCACGGTAATTTCGTCACCGGTAATTTCGTCACCAAAATATTAGCATGTAGGTTATTTCGTCACCGGAAATTTTGAGATAGTAATTTCGTCACCTGTAATTTTGTTACTAAAATATTTGAATGTAGGAAATTTTGTCATGGTCATTTTTCCACCTTTGTTGAACTAAGTAGAGACAAAATAAACGACCAAAACAGCTAATCTTATCTTAATCAAACTTGGAAAACAATTCAGTTGGTGTTCGACTCTGGAAAATCGAAGTTTCGGATACTCGACGCAAGAACAAACAATAATAAAATAACATAATGTCAGCTTCAGCAAATGTTAAAAGCACAGGCAAAATGGGCCGCTAATGGATTTATATATCACTATTTACAAATATTAAGTTTTCAAAATTTCAGAACAGAAAATATAAAAAATATAACTTGTTATAATGCAATAAGTGTTTTACATGTTAATTTTCTACTATTCATAACATGATAAGAAACAACAAGCATTTTTTTTTCAAACATTTAGTTCCAGTATTATACGTTGTGCACAAAGACTGGAGCCGTTTCTACAAAATCTGAAACATTCTTCAAGTTTTCTTTTTTGGTGGCTGACCCACAGCATCCTGATGTAGCGCAGTTGAAACCGTTGCGTCAACTTGTTGAATTAAGTACTATTAAAATAATCCAGAAGTCCAGCTCTTTCTCCGAAGCCTCTGGAATTCCTGATGCACATCTTCTACGGGAAGAAATGCCAATCCGTTCATTTTCTCGCATAATAGACGAAAATTTTCAATGCTCTTGTACCGTTCTGTGAATCCAATCTCTTGGACCTTTCTCCACGTTTAGTGAGTCAGGTGTAAAAAAGCAATGCTGTACACGAGTTGAGTTTCCGAAAGTTGCCTCTATCTCGAAATCCATAACCACAGTTACAGGGTCCGGGTATTCACTAAATTCACTGCACTGATGCACCACCGCACAAAACAGTTCTTCATATGAATGTTGTGTCTCGCTCTGCATTAGGGCATACACCTAGTGAAGGAAGTCTCGCCTCAAATAACATATAAGGCCTACTTTTTTTAAGGAGCCATTGATAAGTAGTCCGTCCACCATCCATGTTTCACTTCTCAATAGCGCCATAAGGCCATAGTTAAAAGAAGTTGTTAGAAATATTTACAATATATGTTTTCTTCCTTTATATAAATTTGTTTCCTTCACATATATATCCAATAACAATTTGCCAATGTTTAATCAGAGTTAAAATATAACATTCTTCTTTCAATAGCTCCTAAAAAAAGATCACTCTTTTCACATGACTCAGTTAACGTGGATGAAGGTCCAAGAGATTGGGCTCAGAGAACGGTACAAGAACGATGTAAATTTCCGTCTAGTTTGCGGGAAAATGAACGGATTGACATATCTTCCCATATTTGTTTGCAATTTTCTGTTCTGAAATTTTGATATTGGCGAAGCTTAATATTTGTAAATAGTGATAAACCCAATAGTTCCCCACGTTGCCTTTGCTTTTAACATTTGCTGAAGCTGGCACTATTTTCTTGTACTGGTGCTTGCTCCTGCGTCGAGTACCCGAAACTTAAATTTTGCAGAGTTCAACACCAACCGAATTGTTTTCCAAGTTTGATTAAAATAACGTAAGTTGTTTAGGTCATTTACTTTGTCTGTACTTAGTTCAAGAAAGATGAAAAATAACCATGACAAAATTTCCTATTTGATAATATTTCTGACAGAATCACTAAAAACTTTTCTCTCTTATCTCAAATACGGTACGATATACAAAATATGTGACTATTTATTTAATAATAATAATAATAATAATAATAATAATAATAATAATAATAATAATAATAATAATAATAATTCGATTTGCTTGAGTTGAAGATTAAAGAAAGCAATTTCAAAAACGTTTTCGATTCATTCATTGAAATTGTATTATGTTCTAAAAGACACTGGTGATGAAATTATCATGACAAAATTTTCGGTGACGAAATTACCTATATGGTAATATTTTGGTGACAAAATTACCGGTGACGAAATTACCGTGACGAACTTTCCGGTGACGAAGTTTCCGGTGACGAAATTACCGCCGCCCATTAAATTCACCCCCTCCCCCGTGAGAAAAATTTTGAAATACTCAGTGATTGGGGATGTAGGCCATGGACCAGGGGAATTTCATTGCTCCAGATGGGAATTCGTCCTCCCCTTCCCGGAACAGCCCCAAAGTCGTCACTGGTATGGAGGAAAAAGCTAGCTTTCGAAACACAATAGCAGCAGTACATAGATGAATAAGGAACTAGAGCTATTTGGAACTGTTTTTTGTAAAATGAAACTAGTGAACAAACGTTTCATAGCCTCATACAGTAAGAAAGACAAATAGACATATACAACTTAACTATACGATTTATTGGCATTGTGTGTAACTAAAGACGTGAAACAAAGTAAGATGTATCATGATGTATGAACATTAATTCTGCTGCGATATCTCGGTACAATCATACTGTAACTTAATGAGAAACATGTCATTCAACGTACGTAATGAGAGGTCATTATTATTTGTTATGCTGTTGTTTTCCATAGTTGTACAAATAGGCATAGATAGATACATATACTTGCTTTTTTTTATTATTTATACACAAAACAGATTAAGTTCGTCCAATTTGTCTAACATACACATTGTAATTAAAGCTACGCTTATTTCCTTTAGCAGCTGAATTACTAGATATTCAATATCAAATGTCTTATCAATACTGTATAATCATACTAGGAAACATGCTAATGGATTATAGTTTGTGTGGTAAATGTTATTACTATTTTCTTCTATAAGTGGTTAATCCATGTCTGGCGTATACTTCGTAGTAAAAGTGCTAAAATTCGAATAGTTCCATACTCGGGATATTCAAATATTTTAAAAGTATTTTACCAATATTCGTTACTTGAATATTTCAATGATGAGAGAGTGGGGGGAGATACAAGTATTCTAATATTAGTTATAGCCGTTGCTTTGTTCTATGCGGGAGCGAGAGCATTCGGTATAGAAAATTTCGGTGTCCAGAGGTATTTGTATACGGTATTTTTCGCTGTAAGAGAAATATGAGGTAGTAAGATTCTCTTAGTAGAATTAGTCGTGGAAAATTGGATCTGAAAAAAGCAACACATTCTTAGTGAGCAATTTTTTTTTTCTTCATACATTGTTTAATTCTTAGACGGAATTGTCCATCATACATTCATTGTAAACAGTAGTTTTTTTTTTTTTTTGTTCCCCGAATTTAATACATCCCAGAAGGAGTATCTGGAATTTTTGTTATACCAAATTTTCTTTATATTGAATTCTTCGCGCATACGTTTTGTATATATGGATCCTGATTAAATCCTCAATTGAGGCAAGTGTGGATCTGAAACTGTAGGTCTCGCCTCATAAGTTTTGGTGCGTAAAATAGCCGTTGACACCAATCAAATTATCAGAACTGGATTTATAAACTGTCATCGTTACAATGGGCAGTTGTCTTAAGTAAAATATTACATTCTAATTTAAGCTGTTCAGTCATTCACGTTTTTACATATGCGTAGGAGTCACGGTGGCTAAGTGGTAGAGCGCTTACCTCTGGTACATGGGGTCCTTGATTCGATTCCCGGCCAAGTAAGTTTGTGGTGGACAATATCGTGTCCGTGCGTTTCCTCGGGGTACTTCCGTTTCCTCCCACTTTCTCATTCCACCAATTCTTCCTTAATCACTCATTTGCTTTAATCATGGTCTCCCTTAGCCTAAAGGACATACTCGTGGGATGGTAAACTAAAATATTTAATTTTTTTTCTTTCTTTTTTCTTTTTCTTTTTCTTTTTCTTTTTTTTTTTTACATATGGGTAATAATATTTTCTTCTACTAAATCTTGATCAACATTATTAAATATGGCAAAAATAATAATAGAGGCGTGGCCTTGGATTTAAATAGTGTGGGGGACACCAGAGAATTTTTGACGTTGTCGTGAGGTAACTGAATAGCCGTTTGAATAAAGATGAAATTAACTGCGATCTGTAAAACTAGAAATAGCGACAATGACCCTACATCATAATGAAAACGGTTTAGTATGCCATAACCCTCCCTGGACGGAAACCAGAAAATTTTAATTGAGTTTAGACCAAACAACAAGGTAGTGCAACATAAAGATCATAAGCAAAAGAGGTTAATTTTTCTTCGATGAAGAGGGTAAGTTAAACTTCAGTTATAACCATAAAACATAGCTTTAACGCTCCAAGAAGCTTTGCGACCCTGTTATTTGAACTCGTAATAAGAAATCAAGCATGTCTTATTTGACAATCATATCAAATATAATTGTTCATGGCACACCATTTGTAGTAATAATTAAACAAACGAGTTTTGTTTTGCATTGGTCATTATAATGGTACGTACACGAAGCAAAACCATCATGTAACTACAGTGGACTTCCGAACTATAGGGAACTAATTGTTGAAACTGGAGATGATAGATTATCAAGTACCGGTTTTAGTAGAAGGTTAAGGGTGAAAATAGAAGTTGATACACTGAATCTTTGTATTAAACAATTTCTATCTTTTTAGCGTTTAGATCTCTGAAGATTTTAAGTGTTGAAACTGAAAGTGGTCAGATGTATGAACGAACAGTTTCAATCAAAAGCAGTTTATCATTCGGTTTAATGTAGATGGTTTATTCCAAAAATGTCCATTTAACGATTAGGGCTCACCTGAGTTCGCGCTCAGTAATTTCAATGAAGCTCACTCACACTCAACCAGTTTCAATGAGGCTCACACTAGCTCTCTCATATTCAATCAGTTTCAGGGAGTCACACGCTAGCTCACTCTGACTCAGCCCGTTTCAAGTAGGCTTACACTAGCTCACTCACACTCTACAGTTTCAATGATGCTTAGGCTAGCTCACTCTCACCCACTAGTTTTAATGAGGCTCACGCTAGTTCACTCTCAACCACTGATTTCAATGAGGCTCACGCTAGCTCACTCTTACTCACTAATTTTAATGAGGCTCATGCTAGCTCACTGTCATTCACTAATTTCAATGAGACGCTGTAGTGCTGCCAAAATGTCTTGAGCTGTGGCAAAAATGCGAACTAAAGCTCACACTCACGCGTTGAGCCAATAAAGATTCAGCTGTTGCTAAGCGAGAGAGCTTTAGCGAAAAGGAGTGGAAATCCTCCAGCCGATAGCAGCACTTGGAACGGAAGACTAGGTGTCAAGTCAATGTGGTATATCTATAGCTCATTCTCATCCACTAATCTCAATGGTTAGGCTCACGCTAGCTCACACTCATCCTTGCTCGCGCTATTTGAGGTTGGCGTTTGGTGAGAAGCAGGCTCTGACTCACTGTCCACTTACATTACTCAATGCTTATACATGCTCGCGCAAGCCTTCAGGAGTTGTTCAGAACTGTTATTATAAAAGATATGTATTGGGCGTTAAGAATCGCGGTCCAGAAAAGTAAACCATGATCTATGACCTTTTTGGAAAGAAACACTTGAACTGGATAAACAGTACACTTTATATTGGAAAGAAAGAAAATAAAACCCCAAAAACACTGTATATCCTTTCTTCTGCCAAAAGTCGATTGACGTATGGAGTTCTTATTATTGAGAGAGAAAAAGAAGAAGAAAAGTTCTAAAAACCGTTGAAAGGTCTCTTAGCTATGTGAGATGTAAGAATCTATAACCAAGTACTGAAAGTATAAGACTAAGGAAGAAACAACAATTCTCAACAATATTTCAGAAGTTTTCTCATTAACTTCCATTTGATGACGGATGTTTGCTGTTTTTCGGTTTTTCAAGTGTACTGGAGAACGGAAACTTTCTTGTTTTCTTTCCATTGATCCGTTGAGTCAAAAAAAGAAACGAAAGAAAGGAGAATACAAGTGGAAAGGAAAGCGAATCTCCAAGAAGGAAATGAGAAGTGATCCTGAAGAAACTAGAGAAGTAGGAATATTGCAAATAAAGAAAAAAAATAGCCCATAAAACCTGTAAAGATCGACCAACTGTGTAGAAACAAATAACTGGAAAGAAAAGCTATAGAAATTACGAGTGTACAAATATGGAGACTTCAAATTAAAGAAAAATCGATAAGAATAGTAATATATATATATATAATGAGATCAAATAATTTCTAATCAGAGGAATGGAAATAACCCACTCTAAACGTTATTTTCTACATACGAGGCGCGAAGTTTCCGGTCATCAAGTCGCAATTAGAAACAAACTATTGTGATTTGGTGATAGTTATTTGGCCTTTGCTTGAATGATGAATGATGACCAAGCTATCTGGCTACTGGACTCAGAACTAAAGTTTCATGTTCAGGATTAGAGAACAAATGGGGAAGGTCTATCAGTGTGTTTAATTTATTTATTTATTTATTTATTAGGTTGCCTCCTAGGTCCTCACGTAAGGCACATTCCAAACTCGGTATATATTTGCCACACAATAATGTTTTAATATTTGCATTGCAAGCTGTACAATAATACAGGACATATTTGATACAAGATCTCTGACACTAACTTTATAATTCTCATAGTTCATTTTCAAACGTAATATTCTTGTATGCCTTTGACGAGGGCAGCTATTATTTCTCTCATTGAAGGAAAAATGTGATTACCAGAGCTATCATCAGTCGTTGAAGGCAGTAATTTGAATCACTGTGTGCGTTGAGTTTGCACTCTGCATGATAATGCTGAGTCCACACAACTGTTGTAACTGTAAGGCTGCAGTGAAAGACTGTGGCTTCGAGGAGATTGAGCACCTACCCTGAGCCCAGTGAAAAACTGAGACTTCGAGGAGATTCAGCATCCATCCTACAGTCCCGATTTAGCAGGGTATCCTTGCCAGCAATAGCTGTGTTGATTGAAGCATTGCCATCCAGCATGCGAGCTCGAACACACAACGACTAATTCAATTTGACTACAACCAAGAAATTGTCACAGTTAGACAGTTCATGAAACTAATACATTATTTCTTTCATGTCGGGTCGAAAACTTGGAAATTCCCTTGTATATTCAAATGTAGCCTAATTAATTGATTTTTGTGTTATTAGGTATATTAAAGGGCATTTTCCTCGCAAACATTTTAGGAAATTATTTTAATATTTTGGCTTGAAAACAGGTTTCAGTCAAGCAAAGAAGATATATATGTATTTTTATTTATCTGTAACCAAATATAAAAATACAGGGTTTTTCAAAGAAAGGTGCTCTTTATATACGTAAAAAAAAAAAAAAAAAAAAAAAAAAAACTATTTTCAAAATTCAGATGATTTTACCGATATGTCCATGTATCCTCAGTTGTTTATTAACCATTCACGTGCAATGTGGTCTATATTATATACTCGTATATATGAACTACTTTCTTCTAGTTTTATGTAAAATTCTGTATTTCGAGTCTATTGTGCTGCCAAAATGTCTTGAGCCGTGGCAAAAATGCGAACTAAAGCCCACACCCTCTCACACACTCACGCGTTGAGGCAATAAGGGTTCAGCTGTTGCTAAGCGAGAGAACGAGAGTGGAATTCCTTCAGCCGATAGCAGCGCTTGTAACGGAAGACTAGGGATCAAGTCAATGAGGTGTATCTATAGTTATCTCGAACTTGCAGGAAGTGATCGACTTCTCCAAGCGACGCTTATGGATCCGCAACTGAATGATCTGTGTACACAGTGTGATAAATTATATCTCAAATACACTGATGTCTCTCTTACATACAGTAGTACTGTATTTTGTAGAGGGGCCGCCGTGGCTTAGTGGTAGAGTGTTTACTTTTGGTTCTTGAGGTCTTTGGTTCGATCCCAGCTTGCGCCAAGTGAACGTTATGGTGGGCAAACACCGTTTGCGTGGGTTTGCTCGAGGTTCTTGCGTTTCCTCCCACTTTCTTCATTCCACCATTTTCATTCATTTCTCATCATCGTCTCCTTTACCCTAGCCGGCATATCCATGGGACATAAAACGTTTTTTTTTTTTTGGTAGATACTAAATCGTTACAGGGTTCATATATTTTGATTTTATCCTTTTTTGTTAATGAAAATAAGTGAATCGAACTTGTATTTGGATAAGTTAAGTAACTTCTGTTTTCAGCGCCAAGGCTGTATGATACGGGAACTACTGTTTGAATTGGGAATCATACCACTACTACTTCTCTTTATATCGGAAGCAAAGTAACCCTCTTTCTAGCGCCAGTCAAATCTGGAGCCAAGCATACAAAATACAAGGTGGCCCAAAAGTAGGTATTCACCCCTCCATTGATAAAGTATAAAATTCTAGCGTATGAATTTATTTGCTCCGGCTGTTCTAAGCTTAAAATATATATAAGAACAAATAATAAAGAAACTAAGTCTATCTGATGGCTAACATTAAAAAAAAAAAATTATAGCTATAAAGAGAAAGGAGTTTATCAGTACAGGTCTGTATACCTACTTTTGGGCCACCCTGTATATAAATAAATAGGAGCACAAATAAATGAGCAAGTTCGGATTTTTTTTAAAGCATAGCTCAAAACTGTTTTTCAGATATTTTCCTTTGATGTATGTATATTCAAAGATTCTTGTCTGCATGTTTAATATGAAATTACTTACCTTTTCGCCGGCAAGTGTACGACGCTGCCTGTGTGTGAGTGTACGTGTCCTTTCTTCATCTTTATCTCATCCTGTTAGTTAATCTGTTTACTGAATTAATGTAGTGTCGTTTCATGATCTTGCATTTCCGGTGCGTGTTTGTGTGACTGAATATAACATCATTATTCAGCCTTAAGAAGCTACATAGAGGAAAAAGAAACCAGGGAAAAGGATGAGGAGGAAAACACTAAGTGAATGTAGCTTAGGTGAAAGGTTACAAGGCTTCTCACAGTAGATGCATTATAGAAGAAGGAGATGGAGAACGAGCGAACATGAAGCTGCATAAACAGTACTGGGCATTGTGCTAAGCCGTGTCGAATTCGCAACTGCGGAACAGAATTCCACTTCACATGGACTGACTGACTCGTTTTGTTATTTGCTTGCTTTGGCGTTTCGTTTGTGTGTGTGTGTGGTACTGACGGTAACGTTACGATTCCTTTTGCTGCTGACTAAGGTGGTAAACAAGAAGGACCAAAGTTCTGTCGTTGTCTTCCTGTGGAATATAGACAACAAAGCGCGTGGTAAACAGAATGTGTTTCCTGCATACGTTGTTACTACACTAGTACAAAGGATTAGCCGTGATCATGGTGATTGCATGAGATGCGCGTTTTGTTTGTAGTTTCTCGATTGAAAATTCGTGGTTAACTCAGTATTAATTAAGAAGTAATATCATTTCGGCAAGTTTATGTCAGAAATGGTTGAAATCAAAGGATTTGTATCCATTTTGTAAACATTGGACTGGGTTAATTTGTTGACACTGCCGGAGAATACTCATTTCAAGACTATATGCGCACTTCTAATATGGATTTTTATTCCTGTACCAATACATCGTACGTGCCATCTCAAGGCAAGTTCTAACCCATTTGCTTACGGTAACTAGGGACAATAAACCAGTAATGAATGGTCCTCTTCTATGACAATAAATAAGGTGGAAAATTGTTAAGTTTAAAATTGAATCATGTTAAGTTTTTCGACACACGGGTACGTTCAATAAGCTAAATGATACAAATGATTAAGTGAAATAAACCTCTGTGGAAGAATTAATACAGGGTGTCCCAAAAGTAGGTATACAGTACCATACTGATAAACTCATTGCATTTTATATAATTTCTTATTGTTATCCATCAGGTAGACTTAGTTTCTGTATTATTTGTTCTTAATGTGTTTTCACTTATATCTTAAGCTCGGAAGAGCCGAAGCAAATAAACCCATAAACTAGAATGTTATACTTGATCAACGCAGGGGTGTATACCTAGTTTTGGGCCACCCTGTACAAAGAGAGTGTGTGAAATCTTCCTAGTATTGCGAACTATAAGGGCTGAATAAAAGTAATGGCAACATTGTTATAATTCGGGCTTGGTGTTATGCATATCGCTCCCCATCCCTGTTACCTTCTGGCACACGTGTGGAAAGCAACACCATCAGCGCATCAATCTTGATTGATGCTCCGCAGGTGCCTTCCCTTATGACACGCATGATGGCTATTTGTGTAGTATAGCTTCCTGCGAAATGGTTCCTTTTTTTTCGACGAAAAGATCGTCAGGAAGTCCCTGAAATCATTGTTGTGCCTTATGCCCACGTGCCATTTTAAATCTCAATCCACGCACATTGTTCGTCTTCTGAAGCACATTGTTATGGTGCTTCAACTTTCCTGTACTTCACAACACTGCTATTTTGGACTGAATAAAACAGTCCACTCTCATCTGACGTGAGAATAGTGTTGACATTTCTTTTTATCCAACCAATGCAAAATGCTTATTTCGAGTCGCCTGATGAGCTCCCTCGTGCCTGAGCGGTTGGCCTGCGCGCCTTTTGGCGTGAGGGGACCCAGGTTCGATTCCTGCTTGGAACTCATGTAGTTCCGATCCCACGTTAGGCTGTAGGTGCACGTCTTAGGTAACCTCACTGCTAAAAGGGACACTAAACTCAAATCAATCGGGTCGCCAAACAGATGTCATTTTTAAATTCCAACATTCGTATTGCAGAAGTATAATGTCACAAGACAAGTATGACACTAGAATAAAACTGTAATTAGGTCGGTTGCCATTGATCTGCGTTGACTTCTGAATGTGGAGTTTCTCCATTAGCTAGTGAACCTACTGAGATAGCCTTTTTATACTCTTAGCGTTTTCAGAGTGTAATAGTAGGAAGATCCAGTCCTGGGCTATGTTATTCGGACGGATTTTTCTGGAAATTGTCCTCAGTCTTACCAGGTAAGTACCATCACTTGTATTGGATGTATGTATGTGACCTTTATAAAGGTATTCTGCATAGATATTACAGGTTTAGCAATATTCATGTATTATGTATCCGATGGATGAAGTATACTTTTGATTAAAAATCATTGTTCTCGATGTGTTATATTGTTTTGACGTTACTACGTATGTGTTGATGGAAATCCAAAACCTCAGTAAAAGACGTTGGCCCGATCACACACGATCTTGAAGATTCTGTCCTTTCAAATGTAAGAAATGTGAAAACGAAAGTAGTGGAACACAATTGAGTTTCGTATTATTTTGAACAAAACCTGTACAATTAAAACATTCAGATATATATATATACCAAAGTGACAGACCTTACTAAAACGTAAATAATGTAAACCCGTATGTATTTGAATACCAGTTGGTTGAGGAAGGGGGGAAAAAAATGTTTCATTTTATTGATCGGATAGAAAGAAAGAATTGAAAGCTATTTTTGGGTACCTCACTCACTCTTTATTTCCTCACTCATTTGTTTGTAGTGACGGGAGAGTTCATGTAGCATAACAAGTTTAGATTGAGTGAGAGGGCGACGAAGCAAGGAACCCAATGGACCTCACCGGGTGGTACCCTAGTTTGTTGATTGGTTCTCCAGCGACAAGTAGCTGGAGAGACCAATTTCGATTTTTTTTTCTATCATCAGGACGTCTATCTTCTTCCATTTCGTCTTTTATTTCTCCCTCTCTTCTTTCCTCATTCTATTCTGTGTTTCTGATTGTCTTTGCACTTAGCTCCAGCAAGACAGACAACTTGCTGGCAAGTTCAGAGGCAGTGGCAACGAGGGAAATAGTGCTGTAGGGCAAAAGCGACCAGAATTTTCGATAAAAAAAAGATTACAACAGAAACGCATCTTCTTTTCATTGTGCTTGGATTAGGAAAGCAAAGGAGCTGTCGTTTTCCTTTTTATTTTTTATTTCTTTCCCCTCTCCCTCCCTTGGCTTTCTGTATTGGAAGGTGTGGTGCGGTTATACCCCTACCGTACGTGTTATACACGAAGTAGCTGGAGGGAAGATTTTGATTGGTACTGCGTGCCGCCTAGTGTGCGTATCGACATTTGTGTGTTAATGGATACAATGCATTAAGTGCTAAAAAGGGTCTCTTGTCTCACTTGCTTAGAACAGATTCACAGTTTTCCTTTCTTTGCCTAACATAGTCACTCATCTCCACCCTTCTTCATTGCTTTATACCCATTAGGCTAACCCCAGTGCCGCCCATGAGAGTCTACTTTGGGCTGTAATACAATTCGTAACCCAATTTAATCAGAAAAAAAAAACACTGTAGAAGACTTCTTGTAGTAATAGGGAACTCAATTCCTTTGCAATCTGCAAACGAAGTGAATTAATTTACATTTTAAGTTGGGTATAAAATTTGTGAAATTATGTATTTCCCAATGGCGATCAGTGTAGCCTTCTTCTCTTCTTTTTTTTTTTCTTCAAATAACGGGAGAGAGTATATTTGGTAGATCACTAGATGGAGGAGGGTTTTAGTTACGTTTTCATGTATATTTTCTTTCTCATTTTTTCCCTTTCTGTTTGAGATTACCTTCAGGTGTCTTTCCCCCCTCGATAATTAAAACTCTGTATACGCGAAATGGTAATCTTAAATGTGTCACTCAAAGATCTATAAATAGGGTTTACTTTATTTGAGATCGCCAACAATAAAGAAGATAAGTTTCTTCTGTGTAAAAACAGAAGGGAAGGTATAGGCCTTTGCAAGGTTGGATGCCCTGTTTAATTTTTGATGGGTGTCAGTGCAGCTTGCTTGCTATCGCACCTGTGAATGTGTTTTGGCATAAGGTACGTTTCCATTCTTTCATTTGGTTCTCGGGTAATTTTAAGCATAGTCCCGGCTTCAGTTCCCGTTACGAGTGTTTCCGTCAGATAAATTCGGCTAGTAGTTTCCAGTACAGAATCAACCATTCTTTTATTCAAATCAAGTAATTTATTTCTGTATTATTATTATTATTATTATTATTATTATTATTATTATTATTATTATTATTATTATTATTATTATTATATCATAGAATTAAATATAACAGTACATTTGGTTTTGCATCCTATTCTGAAGAAGACGCTGTAATGCATGTTCGTGTTTTATAATATATGCCAAATTGTTTTAATACAGAATACCGAGTCAAGACGATTATAGCTAGTAATCGCTTCCTTTACTTCCCAGGTTATCGCTTTACAGACCCTGTTTCTTTTCGTTTTTTTAATTTTAGTCTAACGTCCCTCGCTTGTGCTTCGAGGCTGTGATTATGAGATGAGTGATAATGGTGGAATGTAGTTGGGAGGAAACTAGAGATCCCCGAGGAAACTCACGCACACGGTATTTGTTTACCACAAAGCTCACCTGGCGGGAGCTGGGATCGAACCGGATCCTACGCACCAGAGGTGATTACTCTACGTACTACTGAGCTTCTGCTGGGTGAACCTGTAAGCCGCATTGAAATAACGGTAGAACGATAAAAAAAAAAAAATGTACGCCATTGCCGGAGGTCGAACCCAGGGCACCAGTTACACTACCGTGGCTCCGTCATTATGAGCGAATATTCAGAAATAATTTCTAATAAACTAGCGAGTGATTTGCAATGTTAAGTATCAGTTACTGAAAAGAAATTATTTTTTTTTTTCCACTATAATATTTTTGATTATTTCATAACTGTTTGCTACTAAATTTGCGTATTCAATTTACTACTCAGTTACTATACTGTATACTATAGGAACAGTGTATAGGGAACAGTTCCTTGCCAACTTCCTTGGTTTTCTATTACACATCTGTGTGCATGCAAATAATATTTTTATTATCTTTTTTAACTTTGTACACAAAAATTCCCGGTTTCCTGCTGTTCTGTTTCACGTTGCAGAACGTGAAAATTTTCATAAAAAGCAGACAGCGAGCGAAAGAAAGTGATATATTATCCGAGTTATCGGTTTACTTGCCGCATTGTACAGTACGTGTTCGTACATTACTTTCCAGGAAATTGTAATGCTACCAAATGGGATCTACCTGAAACACTTTTTTATTTATATATGCATCTACATATAAAAACTTGTTTTTTGTTTGGATCTGTGACGAGTTTTTCGGGGACTTACATTTAAAAACTAGGTATTTGTGGTATGAAATGAAGACTTAACCATGCATATACAGATATATATAATATATATGTGTGTGTATTCGTAAAAGGAATCTTGTGGGAATTATATCCAAAAATCTTCCCAGCTACTAAGCAAAGGAACTTCAACTTAAAATATTGTATTAAAATATTCAGCGGTATTTCACTTTTAAATTCAATCTGTTTCACATTTTTATGTTGAGAGGGAATTTTACGGGAAAGAAATCTTCAAGGATTTTTTTTTTTTTTTTTTTTTTTTTTTTTTTAAGAAGGAAGAATTTCGTCATAATATTCTTGGATACTTGCTGTGGGTCATCGTGCTGGTTTTCGGAAGGAAGGACAGTGGGAACTTGTGTGCGTGTGTGTGTGTGTGTCTATCTTCCGAGAATATGTCACCAATCTCTCCGCAAGTCAAGAGGAAAAATATTTTTTTGATAATCGGTATTCAAGGTATTTGTCTGCCCCCTGGTTGCATTGTTGCCAGTTTGTTGAGCTTTTGTCATGTCTATCTCTGTCAGTCGGGAAGAATATTGTCAAGCAGGAGGAAGTTTGTAAGTGGAATGGGAGGAGGAGGAGGAGGAGGGAGGGTAAGGACAAGTGAAAACTTAAATCCGGGGCAATAACGCTATTTTTGGAAAATTGTGGTGACTTGGTTGGTTGGTTCACGGAATGTGAGTCATTTTTTCGCCTCCCTTCCTCCTCCGTAATGTTCGATATTTCTTCACTGTCCTTAAATATTTCTTTATTTCATGAAGGAAGTATAGATCATATTGGAAACATTTTTAATACTGTACCATTTTACAACTAATATGCATATCACTGTTAAGGGCAGTGGCGTACGCTTAAGTTCGTCAAGGAGGGGAGGAGTCGAGCTTCCAAGCTCATATAATTTCATGAGTTTGTGTATTACATATTGCAATATGGTAAATGTTCATTTTTGCGTAATATCTTTCTCAGGGAAAAAGGTTATAACAACGTAGACTCCCCTTGCGTATGCCAGTGGTTAGAATCATGTGTACGTTGCAGGAAGACACATAACAATTAATACAGCTCACTAGTGAACAGTGTGTTCTTTTAACGTATAGCACATAAAAGTAAATAATCTCTCGCAATAGAATTTTAAAAAAAAAATAATTATTATTTGGTAACGAACGACATACTTTCTAGCATTGTAAAAGAATATTTTTCTTCGAAAACAACACATGAAAGTTAATCCTCAAGTATGTAATTTTATTTACTTCAACGTTATTTACCGATTGTTATGCGTATCATCTCTGATTTTTTTAAAAGGCTGTAATGCTAATAAAATATTATACAATTTCTAAAGTTTTGAAATCTTAAGACTTTCAGTTAAAATCTAAACATTCATTTGCAACAAAGTTTAATACCATATCCAGTATTGACTCAAAAGTTGAGTTGTCTTTCATTTAGAATTCAACGCATGTACTCTACGCATTACCTAGAAATTTGTCATTTATGAGTTGTTGCATCATTTAAAAGACTTTCTTTCTCTAGTGCGTCCAGTAAGAGAACGTCTCTGACAGCTCGCAGTGACATTGCCACTACTCGCGTGTCAAGTTTTTTTTTCGGTGCAAGTGTCGTGGGAATTTAATTAATGGTATAAGACAGAGTGATCGTGGTTGGTAACACTGGTATCAAAGTAGGGGCTGCAATGTCCCACCGCATGTGGTAAGAAACGTCAGAGACCATCTCTTGTTGGCCGTGCTATAGTACATCGTAATTTCATACCAAATACTTAAAATGTAAGATGTATATATACTCACACGTATAGTACTCGTAACTATAGTTGTTTTTAAGATTGTTTCCAAATTTATAAGATATATTGAATTATTTATATATCATCTGTAACAATACAATGAACGATTAAGGGGCTACGGTGGCTCAATAGTAGTGTGTTCACTTCTAGTGCTTGGAGAACCTGGTTCGATCCCAGCTCACATCAAGTGAGCTTTGTGGTGGACAAATGCATGCATGAGTGAGTTTTCGCCAGGTCCTCCCGTTTCCTCCCATGTCCTTCATTCCACTATTTCATTCATTGTAGTCGTGACGGTCTTCTTTAGGCTTCATAGCATAATCATGAGAAGTAAAACTGAAATATTTCATTGTATGAACTATTAAAAGGGAGTAAATTGTGTCAAAAAATAGCTATGCTGGTATCTGCACACATCATAGTCAGCAATATAACTTACCGATAATGTTCTTGCATGTGTGTGTTGTACTTTGTACAAAATTTTATGGAGCGACGTAAATCAAAGAGGCTAACTCCTTTGTCTCTTTAGTATGAACTTAAGACTTCGAGATATCAAAAGTGACTGCCAAAATTAAAGCGAGAATAGTATTGCTTAGGTTTGCCCATTTCCCCGTATTATACAGAAGCTGCTGTATTTAGTGCAATTTTCAATCTTTCTCTCGTCTACCGATTTGATTTAATCCCGGAGCTCATATATACAGGACGTTAATGAACTATACTGGCAAATTGTAAGAGGTCCAGTTCAGTTTGTCGGTATAGTTCATTAACACCCTGTGTATCACATTGCTCACTTTGTAAATAAGCGCGAATTTAGCGTACCACATGCTGGTAATGCAGATTATATACAACATTCTACAACTGAAGAACACACAAACTGAGTTAGAGGCAAACCAATCTCGTAAGATTCCAATTTTAAATAAGAACTTCTATACTTTATAGTTGTTTTATAGATATTTTAAAGTCTTCGTTAAAATTGACAACCTCAGTATGGGTATTATCGGGAATCAAACTATATACACTTCCAAAATCGAGGAAATATTGTTTGAAGTCTATAACATGGCCGGATGAATTACATACATAACGGCATACACAGGATTGGGATTTAAAACAAAAGACAAAGGGGAAATGAACCACATACATACACAGTCATATTAACATTTAACAGTAATGGGCTGTGATATTTACCAACCGATTATTAATTTAGAAAGGACAAAGCTGTTAACGCGTTTAAAAGCTAAATGAAATACATTGGAGGAGGGTAAGGGTAAAAGAATCGAAATGCCACGTATACTGTGTATATTTTATATTAGCATAATGCAAACAAAATCTAACGATAATTTAATACACAGTTTATTAATTTATTATCGCAAGAGAATCAAATAACGATACATTTTTTTTTTTTTTAAATTTACATTTTCATGTGTTGAAATATATAGCACGGTAATTTTAGAGTGGCCAGGAAACAAAGTTGTTTTTGCTCAGAAGAATTATTCGAAGTCAAACTCCCATCATTTTCTCTCTCTCTCTCTTGTAAGACTTTGCGTCTTACAGAAGTGCTCCGTCCATCCGTCAGTCTGTCTGTCGGTAGGTACATATTAGAGCAGAAGCTGTAGAAAAAAAGCGAAGATGGTATATACAGTAGTGGCCCTGAGGGAAGTCATATCAAAACTAAGGGAAGGAGCTTTCTTCCCTTACTTGTAGCGATAAAAATGTAAAATTTATTTTACCGATATGATTTCCCTCAAGAGCCGTCACTGATTATACATATTATAAATAAAATTATGTATAATATAGATTGAGTGTCCCCAACATTCCTCTTATCCTTCTGGTAGTGATGCATCAATCACATATTGGATCCTGTAAGTGTTGGAAGTCTGCCGTGATTTATACCACTTCGTTTCACATAGAGTTGTCCAAGAAACGAGATGGACTTGTATAGAAACACACACTATCCCAGATGAGATATTATTTTTGAGAGAGAAGACAGTATAAACTCTTGTCTCATAGGTATAAATATCATCGTAGTTTCGTAGTACTTTCTATATTATGGAGCACTGTGTCCGACAAAATTGTATTTATTTATTTTTGAGTTACTTGAAAAGGAAACGAAACAAAAAAAGTAAAAGGGTGCAAGCTGTTAGTTTGAGTAATTCTTAAGAAACCAGTAGACCTTGAATACCATTAAACTGACCATAGCAAATTTTCTGCGTAATGCAATATCTTCTTCAGAAACGGAACATTTATCAAGTAGTAGCGAACCGTTAACTTTAAAGTGTAAGAGTCAATTGCAGGAGGCAGTGAAGCATAGAAGAAGACAAGGAGAGTAGGTAAATCTTCACGAGTTAATTTATTATTTCAGTGTTACTAGGAATAACAGTTCATAAAAAAATAGACTGTTGCTATCTTGGGGAAAAATCAAATTAGGTCTATATCTTTGGCGAGGGCAAAGGAGTCACTGAACAGAGAGGTAGTGGGTCAACAGAACGTGGCTCATTGCGACCCATCATGATCCATCGACCCACTCTCCTCAGTGCGTTGTAGACAGCATCTTCTGAACATTGGTGAATTTGTCTACGGTTTAATCTCAAGGCCTCCATTTCTCTTACAATTTCATTTGTTTCTATTTACTTACTTCACATGAGTATTCTAAGTGGGGGAAAAACACTTAGGATACTGTTAAATACTTATGTTTGCAATTGTAATAATAGCAATAGGACTTACTATTATTAATGTGGCTTTCGAAACACAATCGAATTTTACACTGCTTCTTTTCCCTTACGTTGATCTACTTTACTTTGATTTGAGACTTTCAGATTTCATCCTATTTTCCGCTGAAAAGCGTCTGTAATTCAACAGAAAGTAATTATATATGATAATTAAATTGAAATTCATCTTAATATGCCCCATGACAAACACTTTACCATTTTATATCGTAAAGTTCAAATCCACCGGTATTGTATCAGAGCGGTGCTTAAGCGATTGACAGTAAAAATTTAAATTTCGATTAGTGATAATTTCACAGCCTTGTTTTATTACAAGTGTAAACTCTTTAGTCAGTAGAGAGGAGGGCGTGGAACATGGGTCAGTTGATGACAATGAGTTTTGGTGGGTCAGAGTGGGTCATGTTTCAGTGGGTCACGGTAGGTCATGAGTCACGATGGATAGTGGATCAGAGGTCAAATTTTCCCTGATATACGCCATCTCTGTCTCTAAAAGGGGGTTGCCACGTTAGAAGAACTTGTAGCTGTCATAAAAAAAAAATCTGGAAACCCTACCATCATATTTCACCATGTACACATATCTAGTCTTGATAGGGTCATAAAACATTTTTTCCATCTTTCAAGGAGTTGAACAGTGTGTAACTTTCTGGGACGTCTTGCTTGCTACCTGCTATCGCCCTCGCGCTGACATACAGGAAAGACCAGTTTGGCCGTTTCCGAAACAACGGATTGTTTTGGACAGAGAGGGGGAGTGCGCCAAAATACAAGTTTTTAATGAGGATGTTCACTGTTTGTCCACTAGAGTGCAGTGCTGCATAGGTGGAAATACCTTTCTTGCTTTCAGGAAGTTGTAATATGTACACAGTAAATAGAAAGATCGGGTTGCAAGTTTTTTTCTTTTTTTTTTATGACAGCTACAAGATTCATTTAACGTGGCAATGTGGCTAAAGTGTTATCCGCTGCAACATTTGGGAATACCTAGTCTGTAGTAACAATAGACTCAGAGCAGTTAATTTGTCTAATACATTTACAGAAGAAATAGTTTTGTCAGGGTCGGCCTGTTGAAATAATACATACATAAAGAGTTACATTTCCCTTCCTTCTGGATCCGCCACTAACCTTTACTCATATGCTACTTGTATTTAAGAGGGTAGAATTATATGCATAGTTGAACTGAGGGATTTATTGTTTCATATGCATTGAAGGATTGAATTCTAGGCCTTACAGATTATTTATGAAGCAAGTACAGAAACATTACAAAAGGAAAGTAAACAATAACTTTATTTTAAACGTCTTTACAAAACACATTTGCAAAAGCAGTTGATACCGTTTAAGTATCTCTCTCTCTCTCTCTCTTTTTTTTTTTACTTTTTTATTTTATTTACATCAATTGAGAGAAAATTTAACTTTGACTCCCAGTGTACAGCATTTTAGAAAACGACGAAAATAATTTGATAGTGATGATCATATGTTCAGTGTGGGGTAAAAAAATAAAAAGCCATATCACATTTTTCTTCTGCAAGGACAGAGGCATTAAACAGACAGAACTTTTGATCATGGTGGAGGATTTTTTTTCACCTTCGTGGAAACTACGGGTTTTATGGTTTATAATCCATTTTTCGTTAGCGTCTGTGGTCTATCCAAGATTTAAATTGTCATCAATGATGGTGTGAGCCAAATGTTATTTTGACTCGAAAAGGTAGCGTAAATCATGTATATTCTTTTTTTTTTCCCAGTAATTGACCTTACGGAGGGAAACGCTGTAAGCAACAAACTCGGGTGAAGACACTAAGGAGGATCACGCTATATTCTTTTACGTATTTGTTAACCAGAGACGAATAAAATAAATTAGATTGATTCGGTTTGTTGAATGAGACGTTAGTCTAAAAACCAACTAATGTATTTTGCTTGTCTGAGCGTAAGGAAATACTAGGGAATTTTTCCTTTGTAGTGCTGCAACCCACCTTAATTAGTTGTTGTGTGGGTTAGCTAACAACGTAGGATAAAAAAGAATGAATGGGGATATAGATAGCCACAATTCATCGTTCGAGTTGTGTGGACTAAAGAGAAATTACTAAAATCATAATTTACGTTATACTTTCGGGATCCTAATAATAACAAAAGGGATTCATCTCGTAGACGTGTGATGCTGTTTAAAATATTACTACAAAGTACTATTTTTGTAGGTATATAAATATTTGAGACTTATGGCGGCGTTTCGTTTTAACTGAAGGATTTGGCGAGGGGGCTCCCTCTATTGAGTTTTCTAACCACTGAATTAGTACTGTACATTGTTTCAAGCAGACCTTCCACCAACTAAAGTATGCAATGAAAGAAAGGAAGGAAGGAATACGCCTTTTGTTCATAGACTTTTGCAGTAATCATCGGCAAACAAGACTGATAAAGAAAAGTTGATTCTTGCAAGTGAAAGTTCTGCTTTTTATGTTTTAGATCCATGCGTTTAATGGTGACTTCAGATAGTGTTATTTGTGAATGAGTAATCCTGAAGTAGGTATACGTATATTTTACACACACTGGCCAAGTATCGTCATGTTTGATACGCTCTTGAAAATCCTTAGTGTATCTATAGAGCTTCAGAAGAGTACTCTTTGTTTGGTTTGAAACATCTTTTACTAAAGTATAAAAAGATGTAATGGTTCCGCCTGTGGTTTTGAGGTTTGGGGAGGTTAGACTTCTCCAATTGGATTCTTTTGTAAAGTAATTTTACTCCTCTTTTGAAAAGAAAGAAATAGTTGCTTCTATTTCGGAAAGAGGTCTTACCTTTCTTTAAATGGATTGAGTGATGCGGAAACTTTTTGAGTGCAACATATGTCTTGTTTGTTCTTTCTTGGTAAAAATTTGTTCATGTCACGGTTGTGTACACCTTTTTAGAAACATGGTGTGGATTTCAAGAGTTCTTTTTTTGGTTTATTCTATGAAGAAGCGGTTTCGCCCTTGTATTCTCTCTATACATTTATTTCCGTGGCGGTGTTTCTTTGAAGACTGACAATCTAGCTTAGTCTGCTTCTGTAGACTAGTACCAAACTTTTTCTTTTTCTTTCTTTCCCTATCGTTTCAGGTGGCTTTCCTTTTCTTCTCTTTATTTCTGTAACAGATTTCGGTTTTGTTTGGTGGATGGGAGAATGAAATAAGAATAAATAAAAAAAAAAGAAAAAATGAAACTTTTGAGTGCTCTTTCTCGCTCATGCGCAACCAGCAAGGAGACAATCCCCCTCTTATTTTCGCTTCTGTAACCGCATTTTGCCGAATGAATGTCTTCTGGTTTCTTTTCGCTCGCGGTACACATGTTCCTCCACCTGTTGCATATGCAGTGAATGCTATTTCTTGTCGCGAAAATACGTGCTAAGCAATGCATTTTGTGGGTTTCTGCAATTTCTTAGAACGTGGCCAACTAATTTCTATAGAATATGTGGTTTCGTGATTGCAAATACTGTATAAGACAGAGTGAAAGCCGTGGTTTTATTAGACTTCCAAGCTAATGCTATGCATAAGTGTCAGAAGTCTTTTAGAGAACGGCTTTGTCCGCCTGTTGCAATCGATTAATCGTTCAAAGGATACTTTCACTCTCTTCCGTTAACTCTGTTCAAACCGAAAGTGATTCACATTAACCATTTCCGGTTTTAACGTTTATCGCCATACAATGAAAAAGGTAGCAGATACCGAGAAGTGCAGTTTTTTTTTTTTCAAACGGTTCGGCATCTCAGTACAACATACCACGACTATCTACAGCACTCTACCAATACCGGAAGTGGTTCAAATTTTCAACTGTTATTTCCGGTTTCAACGTATATCACCGTAGAACGAGAATGATAAGAGGTAGCAAAAAGCATGCGATTGATTTTTCGCATGCGATTCAGCGTCTCAAGCCAACATACCATGCGTATCCACAATATTACTAAAACCGGAAGTAGTTTAAATTAACTACTCCGGTTTTAGTACTAGTTTTTGTAGAGCATGCTGTCATTTTTTTCTTTTTTTAAGTCAATCCAGCGTCCCAAGAATAGGTTCTATCTACTTCGTTAACACTGTTCAAAACAGGAGTGGTTTAGATTAGATATTTCCAGTTTCAACATTTATCGCCATGGAACGAAAATGGTAACATATGTTAAGAAGCGAGTTTTTTTCTTTTCTTTCTTTCTTTCTTTCTTTTTTTTCAAACAATTCAGCGTCTCAAGACAATATATAATTATCAACAACACTCTATCGAAACTGGAAGTAATTCAAATAAACTATTTTCGGTTTCAGCCCTATGACCATTAACAAAAACAGTAAGGGATAGCGAGTAAATGGCTTTTTGATACAGATTTACCATCCGAGGAACAGGTCATATTACTTCAAATTTGAGTATTGAATTCGTATAGTTTGGAAATCTTAAGTTTCACATCGTGAAACGATGCTCATGTTTTATGTATTAATATGATTATGTGCCAGTTAAATAGAGCTGATACATGTATTTCGGAATAGAGCTGTACTTATATTTGACTTAACGATTAATATTTCAAAGTATTGATTTGAAAAAAAAAAAAGTGCACTCATCGATATGTCGATCGTCGATATTTTCCATAGTTTTTGATACTCAGTTACATCGATTAAGTTTCGATATTTAATATTTCGATATATCGATATTCGAACTTTTTGCCATTCTCTCTCTCTCTCTCTCTCTTCTTCATATATATCTTAATCTGTTGAGAATTAAACAAAAGTTCTTGTTCCTCATGTATTCAGAATAGCTGATGCTGTCATTTGCCAAATATTTGCTGTTCCTTCTGAAATAACCAACATGTTTAGATAATAAGTGATTTTAGGAAACAAACTTGAACACTGAAAGGCACTGTTTGGGAGTTTTCGAATTCCAGGTACTTGTAGTGAACTTTATCTATTGTTACCCCAACCGCTGGACATGAGGGTCGAGTATTTTGTGCATCCTAATGACACATGATGTCTGGGAGTCATTTTGTCTTCCCAGGGCATGAAGCAACATTGCGTCTTATTAACTTCAGTCAGCCCGCTCTCCCCCCTCTTCTTTTCGCTTTTCTTGGTGTTCCCTTGTGCAGTAGCATTACGCGAGTACTATATACAGATAGAATTAATGATTTAAGTTAGAAGTTAACCGCAGTGTAATGTGTGTATATCATATATACACGTACTGTAAACACCCTTTGGGTAAATTAATTTTACTGTAGCAGTCAGTTGAGCGGAATACCTCTGACGTCTATTTATCACCATGCGATGAAGAGAGACAGGGAGAGACAAACGTTAATCATAAATTAATTTCTTCTGTCTCTGTCGCTGTGTGTTTAAGTAACAGACGAAAAGGCTTTCAGTCTGAGCAGAAGGAAAGGAAGAGGTCGTTAACGTACAAACTAATGCAATTTTCCCTCTACGTCTCCGTTTTCCGAGAAGAAAAAGGAATACTAAAGCGTATGCTACCTATTAAGTAGAAGCATCTTTCTTTTTTCTTCTTTTTTTTTAAAAAAAATCGCTAATCCTTCTGCACGCTGTGTTGCTTATGAAATGCAAAGAGGTATCAAGTGTTGACGATCAAAAAGATACAGCGCATAAAGGTTCTCTGTTTGTATGTATATCCTCCTCCCCCCCCCCCCGCCACACACACACACACACACGTTTGTGTAAGTAAGTACTAGTAGTTCCGTCTGTGCAGTGCTGCGTTGATAAATAGGTATGCGTGTTAAGATCTGCAAAACATACAGAAGATACGTCAACTTGCTCAATATCACTATCTTTTTCTTTCTTTTTTGTTTGAAATGCCATCTTCTAGCGTGAAACGTGAAATGAGCACGGCCGTTGCATAGTAAAGGAGTTGTTTCTTAACTGCTCCGTTAAGGGTGGTGGTGCTTGCTCTGCATGAAATAATTATAAGAGCTATATTATACAATGTACGCTCATTATTTTATAGCATTAGTGAGGTTATTTTATGACCAGTTCCCAGGTACTGTCAATGAATTTCATAAGACGTAGCTAGTTTTGATCGAAATGATTGTTGTGTGGACATTTCGCGTTTTGTTTTGCTTAAAAAACCATCAAATTGATCTGCAGTACGTTCTAAAATGTAAATGACCAGAGCACAAAGTTAAAAAAAAAAAAAAAAAAAAAAAGTTGACTTTTTCGGGACAGCCCATGATGGCCCCAAGGGCTGTGTGTATGTACGTATGGAAGTAATAATGTCTTCACATTTTCATAACTTCGGCACTAATGGAAGATTATACTCAGAAACCACGCTCCGACTTTCGTTACTTCCCCAAACTTCTCAGTTTAGCCGCCACAGTCTCTGATTTTTGTCATTGCTCCCTCCCCCCTTCAAAAAAGTTTAATAAACTTCAAATATCGTGGCTTTTCTCCAACATATAAATTAGTATCATTCGTGCAATATATATTTAAATACTACTTTTATTAGTCATTGATATTCAACTAAATATGCTATATATATGAAAAAGTATTTCCAGTCTCACATTAAATTTTAATTCCTACAATGTTAGGCAAACCTCAAAACACATTTACGGGTTGCATAAATATCTAGGCGAAAGATTTATATATTTTCTCAGACGAGCCGAATGGGGAATAATCTACTGTCAGTCACTCACTTTTTGATGAGTGCTGACCTATTGTCTAATTGTAAGTAATATGGATATTTCAACCAGAAAACAGATATATTACTTTAACTATACTATAAAAATGTTTATAGGGTGTCCTAGTTTTTTAGTGTAAAGGGTGTCCTAGTAAAATGTGTTCACGCTTGAATAAATTTCTAATTGCGTTTTTTATACCACAATGAGGATACTGAATCCAATAAAAATTTTAAAGCATATTTGTTCATGGGGGTCATGAGTAAAAAATCCTCGAATTTCGGAGATTCGAAGGAACACTTAACACCAATAGCAAAATTGCCTAAGTTTGGATAAATTTCTAATTGCGCTTTTTATACTAATTTGAGAACTCTAAATATAATGAAACTGTTTTTAAACATACACGTCCTTGCGGCGCCGGGAAAAATTACCTCAAATTTGGGATATAAATAAATATAAATTTCCCAACTTTGAGTTTTTTTTTTCGTGACCCCATGGACAAATATGGTTGAAAATAATTTAATTGAATTCAGGATCCTCAAATTAGTATAAAAAGCGCAATTAGAAATTTACCCAAGTGTAGAAACTTTCACTGTTGGTATAAGCAGTACTTTTGGTACTTCGAAGATCCCAAATTTGAGGACATTTTTCTCGTGTCCTCAGGGACAAATATGCTTAAAATAGTTTTATTGAATTCAGCATCCTCATAGTAATGTTTCGACATTTTAAAAATTGGTTGATTTCTTTTGGTATATATAATGTTTTAGCCTGTTGACTTTAGTTGTTAAATAATAAGTTTAATGTAAATGAAATTTGATTTATTGATGGTTGCAGTTACAAAACTAACAAATAGTATAGTGGACACAAGTGACTATATTATCCCCTGACGGGATACCGATTTAGCTGCCCACTCTACAGCTCAGAGATTGTAGAAAATGTTTCCAGTTCCATGCTCCAGAAAAGGTCTGATCCTTGATCGCTTTGGAGTGAAGTGACGAGGTGAGAAGAGGCGCACAGTCATCGTGGTCATAGTGACATTTTTGTTTAACAAACGTTTTCGTTTGTCCCTCCTCGCGGGCACGAACGTAACAATAAAAAGCGCGATTAGAAATATATCCAAGACTGGGGATTATTACTACTGACATAAGCGCTACATCGAAAACCTCAACTTTGAGGTCATTTTTCTCGTGAACTCAGTGACTGATATATTTCAACATAGTTCCATTGGATTCAATATCCTCAAATTGATATATAAAAAAAGCGCAATTAGAAATTTATCCAAGAGTGGGCATTTTTTTATTACTGGCACGAGCGTTATTTCTTTTGACCGGGTTTCCCGGTTCTTTTAGTGTGAAAAATCTAACGAGTTCTACTTAAGTACTCTAGAAATTGGATGAACCTTAGAGCTGCATTGCAACAAGAATAATTTTTGCGTCATGATCGGAGATCGGAATCCAGCCACTCTGCTGGAAAGTAGACGCCTTACCTATTATTGTAATATTATTGTAAACTGAACTTCCTGCCCATGAAAGACTATGGGGAATGAGTAAACACATTAGTTCTCATTGTTGTTACTTGTGGGTTTCTAGCCCTCTCCTGCTGGTCTAATTGCTAGCGCGCGGGCCGTTTAGGGGTGTCCCGATTTCGATTCTCGACGCAAGGAAATTGAAATTTGAACGTATTTCACTGGTTCTGATAGCCTCTGCTGAAAAGGGACGCTAAACTGAAGCTAAAGAACTTAAGGTTTCTGAACTGGAATTTGCTACTATTTCAATATTAATTCATTCCTCAAAGTTTTTTTTCGTCTCCACCTGGGAATTGCACCCAGAACAACGAGAATGTGTGTACGCTAGCCAGTAGCGTAGACGGGAGCACTATTATACTACTAGTAGTGCTAACTTATTAATAAACGTGATTGAGAAGAAAATAAATAGAAAAATATAAGTGGAAAATAAGCAGGCATACTTGATAATTTCCTGTATGTGGTTTTCACGGAAACCCAACCCAAGTATATTCTCATTATCTGCATTAAAAAAACTTTTTTCTTTTTTTTCTTTCTTTTTTCTTTTTTTTTTTTTTTTTTGTAATGTAATGTAGCGTCACTTCCATATCTTTAAGGAAGGGGGCAGGAGAAGAGAAGGCGGAGAAACAATTATCGCTTTCTTTCTCACTCTTGTATTCTTAGGTCATCGCCTTAAAAAATAAAGTATTTCCTTTTTTCTTTCAGAGAGTAAAGAAAGAGAAAAAACGGTCCACCTTTTTCCTTCTTATATAAAAAAAATGAATGAGAAGTAAGAATACGTAGATGTACGCTATGCTATAACAAGGGACGGATAGATGTAACAGGATGAGACTGAACTAAGAAGATAAAAAGCCAAGAAAGACGTAATAGTATATTGACAACGTTTGAGGACAGGAAAAACTGACGTGTTGTATAGGTTACTGGTTTCTTTAGACAGTGCTCTGAAAGTGGTGAGACGACGTAACCACAAAGGGAAACCACTAAGAAAGGTTTTTTTTTTCTAATAATAAAAAAATACGCATGCGTGTTATTATCAGAGCAATTTCATTGATAAGAAAAAGGAGAGGGGTACGAAATTTTCTGTCCTTGATGGTTAGAAAGTGGTCCAAAAATTGACGAAATTTGAGGACCTGGCTGACTGCAATATAGAGCTACTGACAGCCTTGTGGTATTTAATCCTCAAGCCATCTTCTTCCCCCTGTCCTACAAAATCCAGTTATTAGACATAAAAGAAACCGAATTATCTCCATAGGTAGAGAGACGAGAACCGAGGATGAAAGAAAGAAGAAAAGAGCGTAATGCCACGCTATTACAGGGATGGTGCGTTCCGTAAATGGATTTCATAGTCTTTTCATCCACCATATAGAACCAAAGGAGATAAAGACAAGTTTGAAGGGGGTGGATCAAGAAGTTTCCTCATTCAATGGGAATTCATTCAACGTATTTAAAAAAAAAGAGAGAGGAAAAAAATCTTGCTGAAACCTGATAAGGGAAGTTTGTAATCGGAGACAATAGTGAGAGCATTTGGAGAGAAAATTGGCCAGGTTTTTAAGCGAAGAATCTTTGCGGAGTAGAATGACTGGCGGCGTCTGTTTTCTTCTCTCTGTTCAGGGCTTGGGAGAAGGAGGGGATCGTCCGTTCGTTTTCATCTCCCTTCAGCGAACGAGGACAGGGCACGACACACACACACAAAATTCGGCTTTGCCTTATTGAATGACATTGTCCGTACTTACCGAACCGAGACAATAGGTTCCTTTAATAAATTACACGTTATTGGGAGCTGATTCGGTCATATCACAGACCAGAGGGTGGTCTCTGTGCGTAAAAAGGAAAGTATTGTAGTATTTCTGCAGCCAAATGAGTTACTATAAGATTTTTCCCTTCACACTACACCCTTCTTGTTTCGTTCCTGAACGAAATACCGTTTCCCCCTCCGGACTCCCTGTAACCCGTGAAGTAAAAATGAATAGGCGCAACTGTGTGTTCTTATTTTTCGTTGAATTAGGAGTTAGGGAGGAGGTGGTATGGGGTCAGATTGCTGCTTCGCTTGAAACGAGAGAACTGGAGCCAGTGGCTAGACCCTCTCCTTTTTAAAAACCCGAAAAATGGGGTGGGTGCCCTATACTGTAGATAAAGGGCAGGAGACCACGTGTGGTTATGTGCTATACGACACTCAACACACCCCCTTTGTGAAGCTGACAAAGCTCCCCATATAGACCCACACATGCATATGTGCTAGATATACATATTCAGCCCAGAAAGAGATCTGTCATGATGTGAGTTTGAATAGTGAGTGAGCGGCTAGATGACGCGATAGGCGTTACAATGAAATGTACTGCTTCCTTCCTGTCATTGTTTAGCCTTTGCCATGAAAATGTTATGAAGTTCATGGTTTCCTATAATAATGTTTATGGAAGCAGGGTAGTAGAGCAAAAAATGTTTATGCGATACTCACATTCATTAACCTGTTAACAAACTATTACCCACATAAATAAATCATAGTACATTTTCTACTTTTTTTGTTTTCTTCTGTTTCTGATGAGCAGTATTGAAAATAGGTAACTCGTAACATCAAGACGAAAAGTTAGTTGTGGATTGTATGAACGGAGAAAATATCTGTGATGATTTTTCGATTTATACCTACATATCAACTTAAAACTCCCCCCCTTTCTTTCTCTTTTCATTCGTCGAAATAACTTCTATGTATTTCCAGAAACCAACAAAACTGGAAGATCAAGGTTCAAAGCGGGGTATAGACCCTCTGGAACACAGATTGTTCTGAGATTGGAAAATTGTCTTTCTAACTTAACCTTTAGACGACGGAGGGATTTAAATGCCGCAGTCCCTTTTATACGGCGCCATTTAAAGCGTTTTCGTAAGAGTTTACAAACAAGTCCATATCTTCACCCCTATTTATCCTAGGATCATGATTCATACCTCATTCTCTTCAGAATGGAGCTGGCTTTCAAATAATACCACTTGCATGCTCGTATCATATACCAAGAGAGGGGAAAATGATTTTAAATATAAAATTTCGTAGGGGGGGAATTTTTTTCCACACTTTGGGCCCCTCTGGAACGGCCCTGTGTGAACGTAGAGATCTCAAAAAAAATCTGGTAAATAGTACTTGGTATACTAAATGTGTGTGCTAAATTTCAAGTTTATATCTTGAATACTAAGGGCGGGAGAAATTTTATCAAGAATTCCCACAATGCCCCAAATTACCGCAAAACACCATGATCTCAGGTAAAAAATTTCCTGAGACATCTCTATTTACCCTAGAACTACAATCTGCCAATCATTCTCTTCAGAATAGAACTGCCTTTCAGGCGGTACCATTCACATGTCTCCATCATGTATCTAAGGCGGGAAAATCCCGAAAAAAGGAATTTTTTGGTGTAAATATCCCTTTTTTCAACTTTTAGCCCCTCTGGCTCCCCCCTGTTTTAACGCAGAAATCTGAAAAAAAATTCTGTTAAATACTACTCGGTGGACTGAATGTTTGTGCGCAATTTCTATCTTCTAGGTGCAAAAATAGGCCCGCAAAAAATTATATATACCGACAACGTCCCATATTCCCCTATACAGAAGTATATTTTGATAAAAATTCCCTGACACATCCCTAATTACCCTAGGGTCATGTTTCGCCCATCATTCTCTTCAGAATAGAACTGCCTTTCAGACGGTATGACTCACGTGTCTTCATCATGTATCTAAGGCGGGAAAATCCCGAAGAAATGGATTTTTGGGGTCTAAATATCCCTTTTTTCAACTTTTAGCCCCTCTGGACCCCCCTGTTTTAACGCAGAGATCTGAAAAAAAATCTGATAAATACTACTAGGTGGACTGAATGTTTATGCACAATTTCAATCTTCTAGGTGCAAAAGTAAGCCTGCCAAAAAATATATATACTGACAATGTACCATATTCCCGTATACAGAGGGATATTTTTGAAAATTCCCTGAGACATCCCTAATTACCCTAGAATCATGGTTTGCACATCATTTTCTTCAGAATAGAACTGCCTTTCAGGCGGTACCATTCACATGTCTCCACCATGTATCTAAGACGGGAAAATCCCGAAGAAAAGGATTTTTTGATAAAAATATCCCTTTTTTCAACTTTTTCCCTCTCTGGATCCCCCCCTGTTTTAACACAGAAATCTAAAAAAAAATCTGTTAAATACTACTCGGTGGAGTGAATGTTTGTGCAAAATTTCAATCTTCTACGTTGAAAAATAAGCCCGCCAAAAAATAATGAACATAGGCTTAATAAAAGAAAATATATATATTTGAGAATTATGACGTCATCACCTCCTATGTCTCGACGCAGGAAGGTGTGAAACCATACGTAAGGTCTTCTACAATGCCTCTGGACTTGAAAAGCAAAAATAACCCGGACGAAAAAGCTCAAATAGGAGAGTTATAACGCAATGTACCATGAAACACCCAAAGGGATAGAGTGTGGACTGTCTGGACAGAAACACTCACACACACACACAAATGCATTCACGCACACACATTTTCCCTTATCTCATCAACATCATTGGTAATAAACACCTCGAAGTGTAAGCTGAGTTCCTCACAAGAGAAACAATCTCCTCGTGTCAGCAGAAATAATTGATAAGCAAGCGGTCACAAAAGTCAACGTGAAGAAATGAAAAAAAAAAAAAATAAATAAAGGGAGGAAAAGTAACCAATTTTTTGGTTTGTTTGGGTTACAACTGGTGAACCATTTTTCTGTCACGTGTTCCTTTGATCGTTTTAGAACACACAAATGCTAGCAGCGGAAGGTTTGATGCAGGATAGCCAGTGCTACATTAGTTATTGGTCTGAATAACTTTTTTGGTCGAAAAGGACCAAACCGTATATTCAGCCAAAATCGCTATTGGTCGAAAACGACCAACTTCGTCGTGTAAAGGTTAATCCTGATCGTCTTATGTAACCCCCTCCGATACTTGATTTTGTATCGGAGTAAGAAACGTGAATGGGAAATGCTTCTTCAATGTAGTGACTGGATGCATCTGTGTTATCCTGGGCTATTGGTCAAGCGTAGCTGGACACGAATGTCTAAACTCTTAACCATGTGTTTCCAATTAGAGTAAACAAAACAATATGATTTCAATTAGTGCCGCTTTATGCTTTCTGTGCGTGAAGTTCGGAGTTTGATTCCGTATACAAACCAGAGCAGTAACTGGGCCCCTCTAGTGACTAGCGCATGTGTTTTTGGTAGCAATCCAGGCTCCCAAAAATTGCACGCATTATAGTGGTTCCAATCCCTTCTGAAACTGTAGGTCTGTGTTGGACGTTAAGTTTCAGTGAACGAAGAGAATAGTTGTTGGAATCTTGCTTTCAGTAGTGGATTCTCGGTGGGGAATAAGTGATAGTAATGAAATGGAATAGTAAAAGAACAAACGATACATGATACCCTGGGAGGGATTCGAACCCGCAGCGGACAGACTTAAGCGATCACCAGTTTAATGATTTAAACTGCTCGGATTCAGATGAATCAAGAGTGAAAGCGGTATCAAGAGAGGCTTCTTCCTACACTTGTCAAGTTCACAGTAAAATGATCTTACAAGTTGACAGTGAACAAGATTTTCTACACATTTGCTCTTATAATTTCCCTGTGAAAAGTTTGTGTTCGGTCACGTGCTTTGACTACATATACATTATTTGGCTTACTCACTTTTTCTTTCCGTTATTTAATTTAGTAAAGCGAACATGATAGCTGTATAGGGATTAAGGGAAGTAAAGAGGAACTTGGCACGTGTTTGCCCGAAAACAGTTGGGTTGGGAAAGGAGAATATAGCAGTGCGGGGACAGATAATGACAGCGTAATCTCTAAGTGTTATTTTTTTCTTTTTTCATATTGTCTGTAAAGATTAGCAGGAGATTAGCCAGTGCATAATAGACTCTATACCATCTCGTTTTTCTCTTCCTTTTAATTTTTTAAAATTTAATTATCCCCCCATGTTTGAAATGGGTCAAATCCCCAATATTGAAGTACGTATGTCTGCACACTACTCAAAAAGAATAGTCTTTCAGCCTTTTGATTAAAAAATTCCCTTTCTTACTCATCCCGCCGAATATGTGATTTTTTTCCCTTTTTAATCTTATTATTCAAAATAGACCATTATCTTCATCTTTCGTGTGCAGTTTTGAAACTAGATTCACTTTATACTGTTATAACGAGTGCATTGCTTCCATAGTCGTTGAAGGATTAGAGCGTTTTCTTTATCTCGTTTCTATCAGTTCGTTTGTTAGTTGCAGTAGAGTTAAGCATTCCTTCTCAGCAGGCTATATAAAACCGTGGACGTGCAGCTTAACGTGGGATCTGAACAAATCTAGCTTCCATCGGGAACGAACCCGGATACATCGCGCCAAAAGCACGTAGGCTATCCGTACAGTCACAAGGGACATCACATATCAGTTGATATTTTAATGTTAATATTTTATTTTAAAAAAAAAAGAATAAGGCGGTGTGTATTTCCAGTTCTTACACGATTTTCGTAATAACAGAAAGATATTGAAGACCGCTACGGAGTTCAGATTTGTTCATTTGCTCGTAACGGACTGGAAGATCTTCCTCCTAAAACCTTAATTCCCGAAGTATACATAGTTATTTACCTCCAAATAATGATAAAAAATATTGCTGTTTGTTTTCTACCAAGGGTATGGAAGTTGGTGTCCGTGGTATCCCTATACGTAAAAGAAGTCTTCTTGAGTGATTGGCTGACTGACCAATGCCCACGCCAAAACCGCTTAATCTAAAAACTTGAAATTTTGCCGCTGGATAAGGATTTGTAACGTAAGGTACCACTAAGGAAGGACTTTCGGAAAATGGACGGGAAGGGGGAGAAATGGGGGTAGCAGTTATAGTAAAATACCTCTATTTCCGAGTCTCTGAAGGCTAGAAACCTGAAATTTGGTATGTAGACTTCTCATTTTAAATAATTAAACACGTGTTTTATCATTTTTTAAGAAATATTTTCCGTAGAAGGGAAGAAAATGAAGCGGAAGGAAAAAGGGCAGGGTTACAATTGTTATAACAAGATAACCGTATCTCGAAAAACGTTAAGGTTAGAGACATGGAATTTGGAATTTTGATCCTTTCATTTAAAAGAAATGAAAACTTTTTTCTGTTTTTTTTCCCTAAAATTTCCCCTATAAGGGGAAAAGAGACTGAAAGAAAAAGAGGGTGGGGTTGCAATTGTTGAAATAAGATGGACATATCTCGAAATCCCTTAAGGTTAGGGACATGAAATTGGATATTTTGAATTTTCATTTTAAATAATGACGTATTTCAGAGTTTTTTGATCTTTTCCTTAGAAGAAGAAAATAAAATGGGTGGAGGTTGCAATTGTTATAAGATGATTATATCTCGAAATTCCTGAAGCTTAGAAAGCTCTTTCGTGACTAAGCGGTTGGCGTACGCGCCTTTGAACTGGGAGACCGTGGTCTGATTCCCAGAGGGGAGCTCATGTGGTTTGGATTGCACAAATAATCATGTCTCGTATAGCCTCGCTGCTGAACGAGACGTTAAATTCAAAATCAACACAACTCCTGAAGCTTAGATAAATGTTTGGGATATGAAACTTGGTATGTGAATTCTCTGGTCAAAACAAGTGAGCATATGGCACAACATTTAAGAAATTCCGGCACAATTTTTCTCAAAATTCCGTTTGTAATGAGATGAGAGAAGAGAGGCAATTTCGATTTTTTTTCTTAATATTTATAAAAAGGACTTCGAGGTTGTCATCAACGGAAAAACAATGAACCATTTGAAGTGAATTTTTGAACCCAGTTAACACTTGGACCGACATGGTTTTTATCATTGCTCTTTGATTGAAATGCAGATTGTAAGGGAGGGGGGATTTTATATTTTTCGCAAAGAATGACATACAGAAGGAAAGGCTGAAGCATTAGATGCGAGGTCGTAGGGTGAGCAGAATTAAGAGTCTGGAGCAAAGCCCACAGCAAACCGAAGGCTAGTGTAACATAAATGGCGCAGTTCATAATATTAAAAGTGTCAGTCAGCGTTAAAGTTTCACCTACATGACAGTTTTTATGGGATTGGCGAATTACGTAAGATATGTATAATTTGATTAGCATTTTATGATAGAGGAAACATGAAATAGACAACAGGGTAAAGAATGAAGGAGAAAAACCTATTCAGTGAGCTTCCTGAAGTGACTATTTCCACATTCTTTTTCTTCTTGAATTGCATGAGTAGTTGAATGTCATTCTTTCACAAGACACATACTGTATGTGTGTAGGCAGATACGCGAATCTTTATTTACAATGGCCTCTTAGGCACAAAACCACCTTTGTTGGCCCATGTGAATTACCACAAAGAAAATAATTTAACAGTCAGGGTATTAGAGAGCATGTAACAACGTAAGTGCAGTTAAAAAGTTGCTAGTTATTCCATTTTATTATTTTTATTATTATTATTATTATTATTATTATTATTATTATTATTATTATTATTATTATTATTATTATTATTATTATTATTATTATTATTATTATTATTATTATTAATGAACTAGGTATTAGTTCAAAGTAGCCCATAGATCGAACGCGAGCCAATAACTCATCACCTCGGACAGTAACTTCATAAAATATACAATTATCGGACTGTTTATTAAAAAGAATTATAGAAATCCAAAACTTCTAATGTCATATGTATAAATGCAGGGGACTAAAAACAGTACTAAGGGAAGACTAAATTCGCACTAACCCATAATATGTCACGATCATTATATGTTGAATAACTTCTCAGTCTACTCATATACGAGTACATATAAGTTGTTTTAAAAAATGACTCACGAGCAAACACAAATTTCTGAAATTTATTTTGAATTAAAACTTTTTATCTGTATATTAAAGTGCTACACGAGGTTTATATGTTTGTCTCTAAAAAAAAGTTTATATGTTTTTCTCCAATCTTTTCGACAATGAGATCTCGAAATCCACAAGTGCTAGAAACGTGCCGTTTTCGCTGGTCGATTCCAATTTTTGTGTAGGATGTCCAGTTCTAATTGAATATTTAACGCAGCAGTTATTTCTTAATTACATTTTTAGGGCTACACTAGAAGTGTTCAAATTTTAAAAAAGTAAAGCACCATTGTAACACAACTTAGTTGTATACAGGGGTTGTATATCTCAGTCGTTTGTTTCATGGCCAAATGATAATGAAAAACGAAGGATAACCATTTATCCAGTCTGAGATGATTCTTTATTGTTTGGAGTGTTTTGCCTAATGAACACCACATATCACTGACATTATAATTAATTTATGTGTAATGCATTTGCTTATTACATACTGCATACAAGAAGAAGAAGAAAACACTGGTCATACATGAATTAGAAACTCCAACAGGACTTAGGCTTAATCATGCAAACGGTGCGAGATATTATATCTCCCCTTTATGATACCCCTTGCCGATTTTTATCAATACGTCTTTCACTTCTGTCTGCAAAGGGACATGTACAGATGTTGTGAGGAATGACAAGGAGATTCATGCTCATATGTGAATGATGCGCTGTGTAGAGAGCGCAGGTTCAGCTAGTTAAAATTCACTACATATACATCTGTAAGATTTATCGGTAAAAATAACACTGAACGACTGGCAAACTTATTGTCATTGTATATTTCTTAAATTACAACGATACATAACTAAACGAGAAGATAGTAATATTGAAATAACGACGTAAGTATAGGTAGGTATACTATTCATGAACGGAACGTTTCAGAACGTAGCGCCAGTTCCTATGCATGCAATTTGATTTAATTGCATTAAAAAAATACTACATTGTTCCAATTAAATTATTTCAAAATAGCACAAGAGTCGTATCCAAATTAAGATTTGACACACCTATTTGTGCAACCGCGTGTTGGTGGATGTGCAAACTACAAAAGTAAATAAATAAAATAAAATAAAAAGTAAATGTAAGCAGTTAAAGCTTTTAATTAAGCGCGGTTTTAACCTATAATGCTACAGCGCGGATCGAAGGCTCGAGGGCAACAACTAATTAAAATAATGATCACTCATTTCCTTTAAAATGTCAAATGCGTGTATCTTGTACCGTATTACACATCACCACACTCTAAAACAATATAGAATTGCAGCATGTTTTATAGTGAACCATTGCAATTTTATTGCAAGAAACGATTTACAATTATCCAAGATGGATATTCTCCTAAACTGAAATTCTTTCCAAACCTTTTCACAGTCTTCATTCCAAAAAGTTCATCAATGTTTGTATTCCCTTTACCGTCTCTTTTAGTCTATAGAACATAAAAATGAGATATCAAAAGTGTACAGTAAATTCATTATAGATCATTCAGGCAGTCCCACGATTATGCCCTTTAGACTAAGAGGTATGTGCATGATTCAGGTATGTGCATGATGGAGGAATTAGTGGGATGAGCATGTGGGAGAAAATGGGAGTACTCCGAGAAAACGCACAGACATGCCAAATTTACTTGGCCGGGGATCGAAGCACGGACCCCATATACCAGAGTAAAGCGCTGTGCCACAGAGCCACTGTGCTCGTGCAATCAATTAGGAATAGATATTTATAATCCTAGCTTTTTATATCAATTGGAAGGTGCTAAGTTAATTGTGTCTTAGATTTTGAAGAATGATAGGATTATTAGTACCAGAAATCCTGTTAATGATAATCCCGCCTTCTCTCAAAATCATCACTATATGATCAAATACTTTTCTAGTTAGAAGATAACTTTATTTTTTTCCTGCTTGCCTTTTGTCAGTAATGTAATTTGGGAAGGAAAAGGAAGTATTGCGTCAATAGTGAGTAATTTGAACGATTACTTGACAGGAAATTCTTCAAACAAAAGATTTTGTCAAGATAAGATCTTTTCCCAGTTTATCATTATCACGTCTTCCTACGTGCCTACGTGCATATTTTTCTATAGTTTTATAGTCCAATAACGAAGGATTTTTTTTTTTTTTTTAAATCTTGTAGTTTTGAAATTTGGCATAGTAGGTGTGGGGAATACCCTAAACGATGTAGTAAAAGTCTCCGAGGGTACAGTGTCAGCGGGCGAAGGAGGAGGGGATTAACGGTTGTTTTTCAAGTTTTTCTTAATTATCTTAAAAAAGTATGGAATCTAACAGAAAAAATTTCAAGTACAAAATTAAACATTAAATTTCGTACGAAAATAGGCCTATACGTTTTTCTCATACGATCAGTAGTGTCATCCACCATGTGCATCAAGGGAGAAGATAAAATTTGTTACTTAATACATTAATACTACATGCTGATTTGCTTTAAATTTTGTGGATGGAATCCACTACTTCACAAGATTAAACAAAATGAACAGCACTAACAGTGTACAGGGTGACGCGAATCACTTCGCCATTTAAAAACACACAAAAAAACATGTGCGTATTATATAATTTCATTTCATAGCAAGTGATGTGTTTGAGCGGTAAGGCAGTGCACTCTTTATTCTTTTACAGATAGTTAAGGCTCAGATTTGTTGTCTGACTTTTAGAATTAAACGGTTAATTTTGAATATGGGTTAACTTGACTTTTGCGCCATCCTATACAACCATTATGAGTTTCATACTGTAAACTTGGTACAAAATATTGTGTCTGCGCTCTGCAGTATAATAAAAGGTTTGAGAAATTCTGAAAAAGAATTAACAATACACTGCAGCATGAGTATAAATATCGAGCTATAAAACTTGAAATTAAGGCTTATGTTTATTATTCAACGTCAGTATAGTTTACAAACTGAAACTGGTGCTCATGACTTTATATTGCACAAACATGGAAAATAGTTTATCCTTGGAGTTTAATTGTATCTATGAGACCCAAAAGACTGCAATAAATTAAAAGGATTTAAAATGTTACATTATTGATAAATATCGTATGTTTTATCAGATGTAAGTTCCAGTTATTGTCTTACTATGAAGTAATTTTCCATTTATGGTACTAACGTGTGATTGACACATTTTGCATTTAATGAACAAGTCATACTTGTCAAATTATACGTACCGCTAGAAAATATATTTTGTAATATTGTGTGGTACTAATATATTTTTTCTTTCTTTTGTAGGTAAGCACTACAAGGGTGGACGTTCATAATTTATTATTTTCGTAAGTATTCAATGTTCAGGTCCCATCAGTTGGTTTATATAGGTTTCCATAGTACTTTACGGTGGAGTAATATGACTTTTGTTCTCCAGATATAGTACACTTTGCAAATTGTTTTCTTCTCTCCCCTTCCCCTTGTTAATGGTAAACTCATAGCAGAAGATGTATTGGATATAACTCTCAGAAAACGATATACTAAGTGTAATGTTCATTAACACTTTTTTTTTAATGTTGCGCATTCGCTTGTGGAATCTTGCATTTATTTGCATCAAGTACTAATCTAAAAGCAGTTAAAATGTCGCCGTATATATATATATATATATATATATATATATATATATATATATATGAGGGGGGGGAGCAAAGTTCATTTCACCACAAGATCTCATGTGTGCTTCGAGTATCATGTCAAAAAGTTAAAGATTCACGTCTTGTGTTAACTCCAGTGCTTAAAAAAAAAAAAAAAAAAAAGCTTCTAATAAAATAAATAGTTGAGAGAATCCAAACACTGTATGTGAGGCGAAAGCAGGATTAATAAGCTTCTAATAAAAATAGATATATAGTAAAAGCCAGTAGCGCATGCAGAAATTCATCAAGGTCGGGGATTTAAGCTCCAAAACTCATATTGATTGAGCTCCAAAACTCATTTTAAATACATATCATAATATCATATATGTTTATTTTTTCATAGTATTTTGTTGAAGAGAAGGGGGGCTTAAAACCTCGGAATCCCTCCTTTTGTATATGTTACTTGGTGGAGATACTCAACATCACTAAAGGGAAAGAATCTTCGGAAAAAGTTTTTTTTTTTAATTGAATTGATTATTATTATTGTTGTTGTTGTTAATAATAATAATAATACTTCTTTTGTGTAATCAGTATGTCATCGTTGTCCATCTGGCTCTTCTCTTCCTCTTGCGCCCCTCCTCTTATTGAGTTTCAAAACTCGTAGCACCTGTACAACTGCATCTATGACAACCCAAAAACAAACTGTACCCTTTCATGTTGCCCTTGTTACCATCTGTACTCCTGGCCTGGCACATATCCTCTTTCCACGTCAGGAGATTATCATGGATTATATGTTACAATACAGATGCACGAATCGATAATACATTCACGGTCGAACTGCAACACTACCACCACCATCATATTCACATAATATAACACACAGACACATACACATTCTGTATGGTGTACTGTTCTGTACATGCCATATTCTATGACGGAAGTTTTTCGTAGACAAGGATCTGTTCCATAATTCATTTTTTTAAAATCTTTTTTTTTTTAAATCTCATATGATACATATTTAGTAAATACAATGCTCTGAACTAGCAGGTGGATGCATCTGTCACACTTCCCAAAACGCCGTAACGGGATATGATGCTATTGACGATTAGAACGTGATAAATGTATCATCGATATATTTTAAGCTACGATTATTCATATAATAAAATGTGTTAAATGAACTGTAGTTTTATATATATATTATTTTGTTTCCTTGGTAAATCAAAAATTGAATAAACTGATTATTTTATTTTTATGCTAGAATATTTTTCGTTCCACTCATGGATACTTCATCACTTGCTAACTATCACTTTCTTCCTTCTAAATATTATGATAAATGTTTAATCGGTGATTTCATGTAATTTTTATTTACCATGTAATTAGTTATGTATGTAGTTAATTTATTTTCAGCAGTGTATTTTTCTTCCTGAATTAGAGCAAATAGAATACCACTTACCAAGCCCTTTCTGTTATGTCAAAAAAAGAAAAGTATTAAGCCTATATATAATATAGATCCATAACTCGAAAATACTTCTGATAATTGAAAATGAAATTGTTATTACTAACACAGACCACTGTTCTCACTTCGTGATCGGGTCCCAAGCGACCAATTAATCCTTAGGGTTTTCCGTTGTTTAGATTTACCGTGTAAGGTAAACTTGTATCTCGCTTGTATGTGAAACTTGAATATGACAATAAGTATATCAGGGCGCAAAATTTCAGTCAGTCACACTCACCAAACAAAAAATGACGGTCGCCAATATCTCTCACGTACAAATTATGAGAGGTCCACCCCTCACCCCCACGGCATTTGGTTTGACAAAGATTACATTAGGGCATAAAGACCGTTGTGAAAACTTCACATTCCGTGTTTTCTCTCACTCCGTGACAATTGTTTTCTTGTGAAACAGAAACTGCGCAGCCCTGTGAGTTTAGGCAGAAACCATTCGTACTGAACACTGGTCGCCAGCTCTAAATTTCTAGTCGACAATGGCGACCTGGCGCTCGGAAATTTTGCGCCATGTGTATATGCATACATGTCAGGTGCGCACCCAAAAATTTTTGTTATGGAAGTCGCTGTATAGGTGCTTTCCTTGGTGCAAATAAAAACAATATTTATTTTTTTAAATATGAAGTTGGGAGGTGGACACGGTGGACTTCCAAGTGGTGCCCTTCTGATACGGGAACGGTAATCATCTCAATATTTCATACACGAGATATTATATTGAAAGTTTAAATGTTGGGAATAAAATAAGCTGTGCTATTGGTGCACCATCATCGCTATGACCAATCTCCACTCTTATTAACTATTTGTGTAGCCCTCATGCTGGTCGTAGCGCACACACGTACGCCTGTGATGTACGATGTCCTGGGTTACATCCCCATGGAAGAGCCTTAAAACATCTAAGCACAATACTGTAGTTTGGATAGATTCTACATTAAAAACTGTAGGTCAATTCAACGTCTCACACAGCCTCGATGCTGAAAGGAAAGTTCAATTCAAGCAACCAACTAATCACTATTTATATAGCCAGTTTTAGTACTTAAGATTTTTCAGAAAAGAAAAAGATGTAAAAGATATCGCATTAGGCTTTGTAACTCTCATCAATTCACACACACATTTGAGAACTAGAAATGGATAAATAAAATGTCACTTTTTATTCTTCTTGGTATTTAATGAAAGAAAAAAAAACTTGGGGTAGTGACCGTAATTCGAATAAGATAGCAACACATTGAATAATAACAATGTACTAAATCACTACGTTACTTTAAAAAAAAAAAAAAATCTTGATAGGACATTTTATACCTATACCTACCTCCGAATTCGTAAACAAGCTGCAGGGTGGGCGATATTGCTATGAAAATAACTATTTTATATGGTGTTCTGCAAGTGAAGACATCGGTTCAAGAATGTTACAGCTTCAATTTTACGTTTGGTTCAGGATTAAAACAAAATATTGTTTAAAAAATGTGTTTACTCTACTTTGGCCTCCAAACTCTTTGTAAAGAAATGTGATATTATAGGAATGAAACATTTCTTTGAAAAAAGTTTTTTAGGCTAAAGTAGAGTAAACAGATTTTTAACAATATTTTGTTTCAATTCTGAACCAAAGGTAAAATTGGAGCTGTCCACCTTCTTGCACCGATGTCTTCAATTATCATGAAATAGGAGTATTCTAAAATTACGATGAAATTCTTATCTTGTAAAACGGTAGGTAAACAATGAGAAAATCATTTCACAATATTTAAGATGCAATTGTTGTGATATTAGTAATAAGACATACAAATACCTTTCAAATTCATCTATGAAGTACACATTTCTCATACATTAATTAAGGCTCAGATTGAAACTTCACACACCTACATACATACCATGTGATGAGTACAATGACCGCTATTGCTGTTAAAAAACTGTGTAGACGAAAATTTGCTTCGACAAAAAGAGAGAAATAAAAGAAGTAATAATAAAAATTTTTTCTTCTAGTTCTTGCTTTTTCTACGTAGTATGTGCAAGTATTATTACCGTTTCCAAAGATGATTTTGTTTAGGAGTAAGTCGGGAAAAGGGAGAAGTTACTTTATTAAGTTAATTTCAGTTTCTTGAAGTCGTTTGGATTTATTTGGATAAATTCTTTTGCTTGATTCTGTTTGATGGTGGCGCTGGTAACGGGAATAATCTTTCTTATTTTCTTCTTCTTTTGTAAGATAACGTGTGAATCTGGTTGGACAAGATTCCAACCACTGTCCGTCCGAGCATTTTGGAAGAACAACTTTGAACACAGAATGAACACAGACCGGTTCGTTCGGTTTCCTCTTTTCTTTCTTTTCTTTTCTTCCTACTTTGTATATTTATCTGGTAGCCTTTTCATGTATGCAGCATCACGCAAACTTTAACAAGAGCTATTTTTTTTACTCTTTTTATTTTCCTTCCTTCTGTGTTTGTGATAGGAAAAAAAAGTTGATGTGTAACCATCTGCTTGTGGAACTTAATAATAGGAGTACAAGTCATGGTTGGTACCTAAGCTTAAAAAATAAGTTTTTATTTGTACTTACAAACAGTTTAAAAACTGATAAGCTAATTGCTGATGTACGATTTTTGTTCGTAGTTATTGTGCATTCTGGGAAACCCATTCGACCCCCCCCCTTCTAACACCGTGTTTCGATCTTGTAGCAGTGATTTAAAAAGTGGAGAGCGTTGTATAAATGGCATTTTGACGTAAATTGTTGACTGATTCACTAGTCTTGTGGAACTACAAGGACATAGTGATTGATCAGGTTGGCAAGAACGGTTTCCTTGTTTCGAACCAACAAGCAGAAGGAGCCATAGCTTAGATTAATAATTATGATGGACTTTGCAATATCAGTGCTTTTACACGTATCCTGCAGTTCCAAAAGTTCTTATTTATTTTCAGTTTAAAAAAGAAAGTTTGCAATGTTACGTTTGCTCATGCTGTTTTGGCTCTGATTAACGGGTTACCACTTTATTAGTTTTGAGTTAGCGTTCCCTTTCAGCGCCAAAGCTTTTATGAAACTTGAATCTACAGGGTGTATGAAAACGTCCTGCTTATATTTTCTTGCATTGTTTTATATATTTTGCACAGGAAAGTCCATTATTCACGAAATAAGTAACCCATTGAGGATATGTAATTGTATTAAGTACTAGCACAGCAGGAAATGGAATCTGAGACTGCATATTGCAATCCACCCTTTTGGCTATTGCTGGACTGTGAGATTCGTTTTGTCGTGAGAGGACGTCGTGTAGAGTTAAGGAAATACAAAATTTTCATTGGATGCATTAGAGTTCTTTAAATTAATTCGTTGACACCTAAGCGGTTGATATGTGTATGCATGTGTAATTAAGCAGTGGAAAGAGTTTTTTAATTACTATTTTAATTGAAATGGATAACGACTTTCCGCATACCATGTATAACTTCTGAACACGCTGGTTACATGTATTTATTCATTGTTCATTAACATGTACAAATTATTAAGGGAAGTTGAATTCAATTTTATCAAGCTTAAGAAGACTGAACAGTGCGTAAGAACAGTCAATTTTAGTAATTGTTAATGCAATGTGTGAGGAAACTCAAGCGAGGTGTATGTAGTATGGTTATCGACAGCCGACACTATGACAGAAAGGATCGTTGTCGACTTCGACTTATTTCTTCTTCGGTTTTGCTGTTGGGTATTCTTACTTGAAAAAAAAGAAAAGAAAAAGAAAGAAAGAAAAGGGGAATGCAATGTTGCTAACGAATGTAATACTGGAATCTGATTATATACAGAAAAAGGGGAGAAAAAAAGGTGCAAAGCTTTATGTAACAGAGAATAAGAATACTTAGTACATATTTAGTATGAACATCTGGGATTCTTTATAATATGCTTTGCGTGAAAATAATGAAGAACAGTGCGTACATCATAGTATTTCTCAGAAGGACATAATAAAATGCACCCTTATGTTTATCTTCTGGATTAGTGTTTGAATGGATCTAATTTTTGTTTTTTCTGTCCTTTTCGTCTTTGGTTTGTCAAAGAGAGCGAGATGAGATCACTTTTAAGCTATTATAATATGAAGCAGAGGATATATAGATGTAGAAATAGCTCGATAAGGATTCTCTTCTATTTTCCATAGTTTGCGATCTCTGATTTTAATGCGTTAAATGCTATTGTGTTATGTCTAAAAGGGAAAATTAAATAAAAACACACGCGATTAGTTAGGTTCTCTACCATAAAACAAACATTAGCTCTTTTCCGATCGTTCTGCATAGAATATGGTGTTTTAAACGCATCAGTTAGTTGCATTGTAGTGGTGTATGTGTTTCCGAGGGACAAGCGGTCACACATATATATGTACCTACCTAATTCCAGTGCTAAGTTAATGAGAAATTGTTTGTCATAATGGTATAATTAGTGTTTAACGGTAAAGGATGTGTTCGTTCCCAAATTTACACACAAACACGCACACACACATTGCCTGTCATAATAGACTTAATGCTATGGGTTCATTAGTAGCATTGCTGTTTCAATCAATGGCGGTTTTAGTGTTGTAGATTCAGCAGCAGGCTCTCTCTGCATACAAACAAACACGGTTCCTGGAAATTGTGTCAGATGCATCGTGAAAATAAATAAATATGCTTCACAGTGATTTTCGAAAGCCTAGCGTGCATGCCTTTGTTATATGTGTCTCCGGATTCGACACGGTAGCACAGACATACTTGCATAAGAGAGGAATTTCGGTCTAGGAAACCAGATATAACGAATCGATAGTAAGAAAAGTCTTCTATAGGTTAAAAGCGACTGATGATTAATGAAAATGTGGGAGGAAACGGGAGAATTCGAGACAGTTGGCCTGGGAACGAACCAGGGACCTGTCGCACCAGAGATAACCGCTATTAGACTGAACTACTGTCTCCCTTCTGGTATTTATGAAAAAAAAGTACATAGCCTTTTGAAATTGGATTACTATTTTTGACGCACCTTGTACATACTTCTAGCGTATTTTATACATAGCATATACGTCTGGAGATGGACGTCTAATAGTGGTAGTGATTTCTGAGTTGTAACGCTGGGCCTAAGGAGTTACAATGCATTCAGTAAGCTCTTTCCATAAAATTCTCATCAGCGGAAATTCACTTAGTCACTTTTTTTTTTAAATAGTATGTTATCAATGTCAGAAATCGATTAAAATGATCAAAAGTTGATACTTGATTATTTTTTCTCCTAGAAGAGAACATTCACCTTCCAAGGCAAGATATTATTTCCATTTATTATCATAAGCGAGGAGCCATTATAGTGCAAATTCTCTCAATATATGTATGTCGGGTGTTCAAAAAAAATGTCGTCTACTAACTACAGACCACTATTCTACAAGTCAAAATAAAGCGAAAAATAATTATAATTTTCTACCTTTCGAGTCTTCGTCTACAAATGCGAATTGCACTATGTGGCAATGTCGCAGATGAAGAACCACAGAGATCTACGAATCGATTCCTTTCAGATGGAAGTTAAAGTCGATATACGAAGACAGTGGCACCATTTGTTAGCACAACAATCGACGTAACTAACTGCCTGATGGATTCATAGGGCAATGCTAATGGTTTCAAGTTAATCTGCGATTTTGAAATTTTGATTCCCTGTAGCGGCTGAAGGAGGTTCTGGAGGGTATACCATTATATAGGATTTTCTCTTTATTTTGACCTGAAGAATAGCGCTTTGTCGTTTCGTCGGCGCCATTTTTAGAACACCCAATATATATCGAACTACTTGTAACTGCAAAAATATTCAGAATATTAAAAAAAAAAAAAAGTACGGGATTTCGGTTGAAATAATTATTCAAGAAAAAGAAATAAATATAGGAAAATGAAACGAAATTAATGGGAGAGGGGGGGCAGGGAAGATAGAAAAAATTCACCTGCATACAATACAACATAGCAAATCACACTTGGCATTCTTTAAATAATTCAAAACAGGGAGAAAGGAAAATAACCAACCATGAAATAGACATGAATAGAAAATGAGCAGCTTGAAAGTAAGGAGAGAGAGAGAGAGAGAGAGAGAGAAAAAATAGTAGTCAACAGGTGTGGTAAAGTCTGCAGAAAAAGGAATGATGTGCATGAATGCTTGCTTCCTCTCTCTCCCTTCCTCTTTATCCGTGCAGCCCGTGAAGAAAAAATATACTTTTTCTTTTTGTTATATACAGTATTTCTTTCTGTATATTAAACTCTATACAAAATAAGCTATTTCAATAAACAGTTTTGCTTTACTTTGAGAGAGATGTGACTTTTTTTTTTAACAGTTGGTAGTTTAAGAGTTAGCCTTCAATACCAATTAGACAATTTTACATTAATAAACAAACTGTTTCTTTCAGACCTCTTTTTACCCTGCAGTCTTCCCCCTACCCGACAGGAAAAATTAGAAAGAAAATTATGCTTGTATAACGTACACACACAAAAATTTGAACACACTTTTTTTTTTCCCGAATGGTATCCACTCACACCCATAGTTTCTGGCATATTTTTGTATTTACTTTAGCAAGGGAAGCTTCAAAGGGAGAAAGGACCAGTGATTTAACCGCATAGCCTGAACTTCCCTAAAACTTTGACCCCCGCCTCTCAAACTAGACATCGAAAATTCTGAATTCCACGAAGCATATATTCTGTCATACGTACCACAAATAATTTGTGAGCTTCGCATTTTGCAAATTTCCGTTCGAGTCTGTCCATTACAGACTTCTACATTTAAGTACAGTAAAAACTCCCGGAAATAATATAATAGGCCTCTGTAACTATGGCCTGTGACAAACATCTTGGCATTTCAGCTAAACGAATAAAACGCAAGCTCTGATGCGATGTTGGCAAGTGGTAAAGGGGTGCGACTATGAATTGGCTAAACAGACGAACTACAGCGCGATCAGGTGGCAGGGAATAGACTGAAGTGAATGTGTACAAAATAAACGTGGCAAGGAGCGGCGCCTTCAAATGCCAAGATGTTTGTCACGCCGGAGCCACTAAACCAGCAGAACAGGGGTAGAGTAGCCAGTTCTCTTCCTTATCTAATGGTCAAATTGAAGAAATTCCCTGAGAAAGTGTACTCAGAAGGCATGAAGTTAACATGCTACTAACCAAAGTCTTCCGTGGCTCCAGATTTATCTAAGCCAACAAAGGGCTGTGTGATATTTCGATATAGTAGTAGTGATCAATGAATGGATCGATATTTTCAAATACCGAAATATCGAGATCAAAAACATTACTGATATATGAATAAAATTATATTTTTCGATGTACAGCATCTCGATATTTTTCAATATTTGATACTTTTGGATATTTGATACACAGTTTAACTATAATTTTCAATGTGTTTGGTATTCAATATTTGATATTTTGATATTCTGTTTATTCATATTTTTCAACATTTTGATAATAACTGGAAAATATGAAATACTGATTTTTGATATTCAATGTTTGACATTTTTCGATATTTCATTATTTTTTTTTAATGTTTCTATGCTTTCAATATTTTGATATTAAATGTTTTTTTTTTCTTTCTTCAAGTATTGTGGTCCGATTCCCGATTTCCGATTCGGTCGGAAAAGTGTAAAAAAAAAAGCGTTTTCAGGCCAACCATCCTGAATGAAGTTTTCATGGGTATTCCTCATTCACACCAAACAAATGACGGGGTAGTACCTAACGTATAGGTCGCAGGCCGCTCTTTCCTTCCACAATTCTTTCTTCTTTCCTTTTTCCTGGCTGACATGGCCGTAGATGCCGAAAGCCCAGAAATCTAAAATCTTAAAATCAAGTATTGTGATATTCAATGTTTTGATACATTTTTGTTCAGTATATTGACATATTGATAGCGCTTTCGGATTTCCAAATTGAGATATCGTTCAGCCCTGTTTTTTTTTTTATATATATATACCCGCAATATAATGCACCATGGAGGATGAAAGAAGGAATGGATGAAGCAGCAGCAAAACTTCTCGGTACCGAAATTGCTACTTTACTTTCGTGTTGTACGCATTATTTCAATATAAAAAGAAAATACGTAAAAAATATACAGTTGGGAGTAGGATGAAAAGAACAAACAAAACTCTTCTAGCGTGTCTTGAAGGTTTATAAAAGACTGAGGAGAGAACATCACGTGATTAGCGTATTCTAAAATTCTTTACAGAAAAAGAAAGAAAGAACTCAAACTCACCAGTTGTTTGGACAGATTTGGTGGTACTTGAGGTGGAGTAATTTTTCTATATTGCTATACTTTTTTAATTTTTTTTTCCCACAGTTGCCCTTAAGCACTCGTCTGAGACGGTCATAGCCCTGAGTCCTTGGAAATACACGCACTTGAGTTTTACACAAGGAGGGGGTAAAAAGAATTGGAAGAAAGGAAATAGCTGCAGGAAGTTTTTTGTAATGGACATATCCGTTGTCGTTTAACAAGAACGAAGACACTGTTCTTTTGTGATTGGTTTGGTTCTTTTTTTCCTTCCTTTCTTTTCCTTCATTTCTTGTATTCGGAGTTTCTTCTACTCAAGAAGTCGTTTTGGTTGTTGATGTCTTTTTCATATGTTTCAGTTGTTACACTGTTTTTAGCCTTCAGTTCTACAGATCATTTAGTTATTATTTCTTTGCCTTTTAGCAGTCAATTATTATCACACTTTTCCTTTATTTTTGTTTCGCAGTGACTCAAGTTTCTTTTTGTTTTCCTCTACACTTTTCCATTTAATAGTGACAATGTAAATTAATTCATCCAGCAAAGAGTAAGAAGAGCTGTTGTTAAAGAAATATAGAAAAGAAAAGAACTATAATAGAAAGATTTCAATTACCATTTTTATACAGTGAAAATTTAACTCTCAATATTTTCTTTCCTGTTAACTGTTTACAAATAACCAAAATGAAATGAAATCTTTGTTTAACGTCCTACTATTATGCCAGTTAGGCTAAAGGACACGGCGATGAGAAATTAATGCAATGGTGGAATGAATAAAGTGGGAAGAAACGGGAGAACCCGGAGAAAACCCACAAACACGGTATTTGTCCACCACAAAGCCCGACCAGGGATTCCACACACCAGGAGTGAATGCTCTACCACTGGTGCACCGTCCCCCCCTAATGAATGGCCAGTGGTGGAAATATTCCTAAAAATATTTCCATTTTTGAAATTGTATTTTTTATGCTATGCGAAAGTGTATAGTTTATTAACTACGTGTAACAAAAAAAGAAAAGAAAAGAAAAAATTGTTAATTATGGTTTTCCTGGAAAACTTCAAAAAATAAAAAACAATGTGAAATCAAATTATTTTTTAAAGAAAAACTATAATTATTGTTTAACTGGGAAGACAGGCAGCGGTGTAACTTTTGTATAACTTTTGGGGTTTTGTTTTCGTTATCAGATACCCAAGCAAATACAGCATAGTTTGGGGACGTCGGGCCATCCAGAATCGGTGCCCGAGGTAGCAGGCGTTACAAGATTTAAAAAAAAAAAAAAAAAACTTTTAATGGATAATTCTTTCTGAAGAATGTAGTTCTAAAAATAAGTTACGTACTTTTTCGAAAAAAAAAAAAAACTGGTTTATGTGAGTATTATCTCTCCCTTCATAAGAGATTTTATAGTAAATGTTCTAAATTCCTGCTCTTTTAAAATAATAATAATAATAATGTTAGCACTTTTGTTTGTAAAATTTTCTGCAAATTCCTCCAATAAATGAACCACGTAACTTCCATTACCCTTTACATATGCAAACACACCATATGTTTTATTACTCGTATGTGTAAGAACAAATAAAAGTGGGAACTTGCATAGTCATAAATAAATAAATATACGTAATAAATATGAAATCTGGAGTGAGACATTTTTCAGTAAGAACAGAAAGTTTTCCGCTTTCTATCACTGACTACGATATTGTATTGTAGTAAGTTATAGTAGCATATACATATGTATATACAGTATATGGTGCGAATGATACCGATCAGCAAATACTATGAAGTATTGCTGTGAAGTTATACAATCAGCCACTCATGTGAATTTCCGATAAATACTAAATTAGAATAAGCAAGATAAAGAAACGTATCTATATTTTATAAATTTGGATTTTCGTCCCGATCCTACACTAAATCTACATTATTTTTCGACTTGTCACATCCTAATTTTTTTTTTAATTGTAATGACTGAAATAGCATACAATTCTAACCCATTTTATTTCATGTGAATAGAAATTTTATTGTACATTTTTTAAATTTTTTTTCACAAAATATAAAGGAGTCAAAACTTGACGGGTGATCCATAATTGGACTATGCAAAATAAGAAGGCTAAAGGATATGTACTGCTTCGTATACTGTATAATGTTATAGATCACTGGGAGTTAAAAGTACGGTATATGTTCTTTTGCCAGCAGGTTCAATTTCAATGAGAGAGAGAGAGAGAGAAACAAACAGAAACAGAGAGAGAAAAGCGAGAACTTGTGCTGGATACTATTACATACCGTATGTGCGGTACTAGTTTCCAGAACACTGTTCGCAAAAGTTAACTACCTCATTGTTTTTTTTTTTCTTCCTGGTGCTAAAAATGCACGCTGATTACTTCCTCCTTAATGGCGCTTATTCGTAACATGATAGTTGCCTCCAAATATTACTAAATATTACATTCGTAGTAATAATAATTTTAAAAATATTCTGTTTCTCTGTCTCTGTGTGTGTGTGTGTGTGTGTGTGTGTGTGTGTGTTTCTCTCTCTCTCTCTCTCTCTCTCTCTCTCTCTCTCTCTCTCTCTCTCTCTCTCTCTCTCTGTATGTATGTATGTGTGTGAGTGTGGAGCCCAGTTTGGGAATATACAGCGCGATTGCCTCTTCATGTTATCCTCCGTTAAAAAAAAGACATATAACAGCTTTCATAACCAATAAATATCCCCTGTACGGGCTAGATTGAATGTGTTATCTGTATCGTTGGTGGCATTTTGTCACAAGTGAATGTGTTTTATTTTTTATACACGCCTCTTGCTTTGTGAGAGAACTGAAGCTAGTACAAATAATAACAATAATAAAAAAATAGAACAAACTTTTTATGAGTTATTTTATGAGACAAATATCTCAATTGGTCTGTATATAAAACAATATATGTGTGTGGCTGATATTGGACTGCACGTACGAGAGGAATGAAACAAAAATTATAGACCAACGTCGGAAGTTATGAATTGTTATGTCAGAAGAGGAAAGTGGTATCGTGTCAAGATGGAAAGGGTTGAGGTGAGGACCATACCTATGAATATATAACAGTTTTAGAACTCATGTTCCAAATACATACGCTGAAAAAAAAATAGTGTGCAAATTGAAATGTTACATATTCCTGGTCCGATCTTATTTCAGTTTGGCTCAGTATCCTTGTGCTTTAAAGTGAAATTCTGACTGATTCGTGGTTAATGATAGCATTTAACAGGTAGTGGTGATAGTCCGAGTTACCGTACAAATTCAGCACGAGCTAGTTGTGCAGGTAAAATATCTGGCATTATTTTTAAATACTATCACGGAACTATTTTCCACCCAAACTAATAATTAATTACTGGTAGGATTTCCACGCATAGGGTTGCAAACATTTTTGAACGACGCAGCAATAATAATAATAATAATAATAATAATAATAATAATAATAATAATAATAATAATAAAGTTTTGATAATGTATACTAACGGGATCCATTGGCTTAGTTCAAAATTCGGCTCATACATTCTTTCCCGTGACCTTCGATCTTACGGTGGTTAATTAAATAAATGGAAACTGATTCCAAAGTTGGGGGGGGGAGGATGTCGGCGTATATGGTCGCTGGTTTTCTTTCGTGGGAGCCTATAGTGGCTGCGACAACTCGTGAAGCCTGGGCTCTACACAAATCATAGAACTGTGATGCATCGGGAAAATTTGGGACGACTCGTAGAGCTGCCTTCCAAACGCACACTTACGTAACAAAAAGTGAAACAGCAGAAGTCCATCAACAATGTTGCCAAATTTAGAAGAATGGCAAACGAATACCAAAATACAACACTTAAAAAAAAAAAAAACTATAACTCGAATACTGACAATTATTCGATTTAAATGGTAACAATAATAGTAATAGTAATAAATATAAAATAACCACAACAATAACAAAAGAACAAAACTTTGAGGCAGTCCAATACTATACCCTCAGGAGATGTGCTCCGTATGACGCGAGAAACGACACTGGCAAAATTTCGTGCGTGATGGTTGACGACCGCGACACCCTCGCGTTCTGTTGGGTAGTAAAGTTCATAAATCTAAGTCAAGCTTCACGAGTCCTCGCGATTATTATACCTAGATAGTTCCATCTTTGCTTATAGCGTAAATCAGGGTCCCAGAACTAAATTCCAATGTATATTTTACTAATTATATGGTGCACATTAGAAGTAAGTGATTTACGTTATAAAGTTTGTGGATTACTTACTTTGCTCCGTTACCCTGAACTATTTCAGCCCAACCAATGAATTTCAACCGAATTCTTAAGCTTTAAAAGAAAAGAAAGAAACCTATATTTCATGAAAGTCGATTTTTCTCTTTCTTTTAACGAAAGTTATACTCTAAACTATTTTCTTAAAGCAGTGGATAATGTGATTCTTCGCGGCAGTTCCAGTTGGGTAAAATCATGTAGCATGTGTTAACTTACTGTAACCGCGTGTTAAATATTGGGGAAGAAGGTTATTTTGTAGTACAGTGTATCAAATTTCTAATTTCCTAAAATATGAAAATACGCGATAATGTTAACGAAATTCGAAATTCGTTCATAGATTTTCCCATCTGCGAACGGAATAAAATATCTTGTTTTATAAAACAAATAACTGTAAAGTGCTTTTTAGGTCACCAAAATCCGGGTTCTGTTACTACCAGATTTAATAATTGACCCAAGGAAGAGAGAAATGTGAAGTGATGTGATAATGATGATGTGGTACGCCATTTTAACAAGAAGTTTGCTACGATTTGTTAACTTTTTTTTTTCGTTCCTTTCTTATAGCTTCCATCGTAGTCATCAGCAAGACGTAAGCCTCTTTTCACAGCAGGAATCAGCAGGTTGTGGAAGACTTGGGTTGAAACATTTTACCCAGGAGTATGTGCCTTGTAGCCGTAATATGTCAATGTCCAACCGTAGCCACAGGCTAAGAAAGAATTCTCGGCACGGCCACAACCCATGGAGCGAGGATTTCAAAATGTGATAAGTAGAGAAGCTGGTAGCTTCAGACATTAGAAAATTGAGGGTTTGGAAGACTGTTCGAGGGGGGGGGGGAGGATTTAAAAAAAGAAGAAGAAAGAAAGCATTCCTAACTGCTACTTTTTCTGAAGGAGTATTTATGAGGGGCACTTGTATCGACATTCATATCTGGAATAGAAATTCGTGTTCCTGGTTATATTATAGATTTCATCGAATGTATTCTATGCATCACAGCCTCAAGAAGGATCCTATTTTTATTGGTTATGACAAGAACTTTAAGAATATTGTTAATTATAGGTGACAGTAGTTGCAAATGTACCCCATTCGCGTAACAAACCACTGCCCTTCCCTTCTTTTCTGTTATTATCTTCAAACTAACCCAAGTTTTCGGCAGTAATATTCATAATCAACAGCAGCAATATGGTTGACATGTTTGACTTATTTTGGGTGTTCGCGTTCACTTTCACTCGGAATCATTAACGTATCTTCAGTGCAGGAAACCTAAGTCCCCCTTCAGAGACTGAATGCACGGCTATTCAGCGCGTTTTTATGGCTCATGCGTGCGCTTGGAATACGCTGACCATGTATTTAAATGTGGATGGCTAATCACAAATGCGAAAGCAATAAAAACGCGCAGAATACATCGGCCTTATAGCGTATAGGGTGCGTTTCGGAACAATAGACCACCTGCTGTTTCGGAATCAGTAAAAAAAATGTCTAAAGGAAGGGAAAGAAGGAAAAACGTGTTGCCAAGCAAGACACAGCTGCTTGGAAGATGCTTTGTGCAGAAGTATTGGAATTCTGCTATTATAAGAATATGTGTGTGTATAACAAAATAAAATTCACAAAAATACAAGGAAATTCCGAAAAAGCTAGCTAATCAAAGAAAAATCTATGGAATACAATAGGGTCTTGATTCGCTTGAGTAAGAATAATTGTGTGGCAGTAAGGCCTGGAAACCCTGACTGGCTTACAGTATGATTTATAACTGGCGAAAGTTAAATTACCGAGTAGTCACCTAGGTCGCTTTCGCTGCGGGGGTGAAGCATCGGAAACTCATGCTCGTATAGCCATACACTGAGAGCACATATAGTTCAGATTGCACTTTACTATGAAAGATCATAATTTTGCGATTTTTTTATTTACTTTGAAAATATGTACTGGTCTCTAGATATTTAAATGCTAACGTTATATGTTCGTGGCCATTCCTTACGACATTGAGATCTTGGATATCCTATCTTATAGAAACGTGCCGTTTTCGCTGATTTCAAATTTTGTGTTTATGTTTGCCAGTTCTTAGTGAAATTGTAAAAAAAATAAAATAAAATAAAAATAAAAATTTAAAAGAACATTATTTTGTATTCAAAAAGTTTTAGGGGTCGCTATGAGCTCATAAGAATAACATTATCGTTAGGGCATAGCTAAGGTTTATATCCTTATGTTAGGCAACCAGAACAAGAGCTATGTATAGCAGGCTGACTGTCATTACAGGCGCTATAGATTATTATTTTCATTTGACGTCGTCTTGATTGTTGGACAAGGGTCTTTGAAACATTGCAATATGGAGGTTGGAAAAACATCTTGCAACGGTGGAGATGGGGGGGGGGGGAAATGTTGCAATGCTACTGAAGAGCAATGAGAAGGTGCTGGAAAAAATTGAGAAAAAACTGTAACAGGAGAGCGTAACTTACGTAAAACTACTTCTGGTCACGAAGAGTGACTCACTAGTGACCAGTGGCGTATTTAGGGGGTGGCTTCCGGGCTTAAGCCCCCCCGAAATCTTACTTAGTATAGTAAAGTAAATGAAATATCTTGCAGAATTTTCACATTTCCAGGCAAATCCCCCCCCCCGAAAGTTAGCAAAGCCCCTCCCGAAACAAAATCGTAAATACGCCACTGCTAGTGACAGTAAACCAAGGCTAGCTTGTTCATGTAGGCGAAGTACGCAGCCGCCTAGATTGCCAAAATTTAGGGGCGGCGCAATAGATTTATTTTTTCATAGAGTTCGTAATATAAATAGGGCGAACAATTATTACAACAAGCTATGTAAAAAGTAGGGGTGGCAAAAATTTTCCGGAATCTGGGTTCCCGAAAATTCATTTTCCGGAATCGGAAATTTCACTTCTGAATTCGGAAAAATTCCGGAATTTGCCATCCTTAGTAAGAAAATATTAAAGCTAGCTAACATAAGTAGTAGTAGTCAGGGCCAGATTTGGGGGGGTACACCAGAGCACGTGCACCCCCCTCCGTTCTGAATATACACTATCTAAATTGAGAAACTGGCAGTGGAAATAGCAATACTTTCCTAAAATTTCATGTCATGTTTCCGTTTCGGGCTTAAAACGGTTTTGCTAAACACAATAGTTTAAGTCACTTCCTCATACACATCACAGACGCCTAAAGGCATTTTAAAAAAAAATGATTCAAATGTACTGATAGTTATTGGTGCACCCCCCCCTCAGAAAATCCTAGATCCGGTTCTGGTAGTAGTAACGTTCACCGCGTACTTCGTCCAAATTGAAATGACATTTAGTTATGTTCAGTTCATAAGGGTATAAGATGAAGTCCCTTTACCTAAACGCAAAAGGATAATGTCACTAAATTAGAAGGCACCAAAATATTTCTCGCCTAGGGTGACGAAATACCTTGAGTCCTAGTTATAACTTCTAAGATTACTACTAGCGAAAAATACATTTAAGATCATAGGATGCAGTATTTCCCAGCCCTAAAAGTAGTCAAACTTTTTCCATATCCATTTCATCAGTTTCTTTTTGCTCGAAGACAGGTTTTAGCCCACTTACCCTGACATGACTAGGTGGGGCCACTATGTCAGTAGAACAGAGGTAAGAAGACATTTCCTTTCCTCCGTGATTTAAAAAGAAAGAGACTGTGGCAAGCTGGAAATTGAAAGGAAGAGCTGGAGTAGACGAATAAGTTGAAAGCTAGGAATAAGAATACAAGCGTTTTTATAAATATGACTTCATTACAAGTTAAGTACATGCAAAGACTGACTTCCTGTAATATCGAAAAATCCATTTCGTAGTACTGCTTCATAGTTCTTAATCGCTGTATCTACTTCCATATTTTCATTTTCCTTCACGTTTTACAATTATTTTGAGGAGAAAATTGGCGTAAATTGTACACATTTAATGACTTCTAAAAGATACTAATATCTTGTCTTCGAATACTGACGAACGATTTTAATTATTACCTATTTCACTGCTTTGTACTTTCAGTGTAATTCCACTCAACATTGCTATATATACGTTTCAGGAAATTCTTTTGTGATAAGAGAGAGGAAATTAGATTCAGTTGCTTGTAATTTTCTTTCCTTTGCGCATTCTCCATTGGTGCGTGCAATTATGTTTCTTCTTTTTTTCCTTTCGTAATGTACAATGATTCTTATCGCATCTTAGTTGGAGAAACAAATGAATGTACCGAGAGCAAGCAAGCAGTCTTGCTAAAGCTCCTTTTAATGTAATATGGGGATTTACCCTGGCTCTTTTATTTTCTTTTCGTTTAGAGAACTGTATCAAATCAATGTTTGTAGGTCAGATCTTGAACAGTGATTAAAAACATGGGAACTCAAACGGAAAAAAGCAAAACTTTGGAACAATGGTCTGTGTGTTTTTTCTTTTTTTTCTTGTTCTTTCTATCTGGTCTGATGGGTTTATATTTATCCCAGCTTTAGTACTGTAGTTTGTTCGTGTTCCCATGGCATTTCACGTGAATAGTTCCCAAACAGTTTTCCCTCTTTTAAAATAGGGAGCTTTTCTCTTTTGAAGATTAAAGTACTTAATTCCAGCGAAACAGTTTCCTTGAGAAGGGATATCATTTTTTGTATATGTCTAGAAGATTCCAAAATTTATTTAAATCCTTATTTTTGTTTTAATATATATAAAGAAGTATCTCCAAATAACGTGAGCTTGTTTAAAGTTAGTGATGTAGAAAGGGAAGGGGGGCAGAATATGGAAGAAAAGCAAATGGCACGACTTCAAAGTTTAGTTTTATCAGAAAATTGCTACTGAAGACTATTGAAGAGTTTGAGCAAGTTTTGCTATTAACACCATTGTACTATATAATCACGAACGACTTTAGTTAGGTAAGTGGTGCATGGTTAGCACATAATCTTCCATTGACGTACAGGCTTTCTTCTAAAAAATTTTGTCCGGGGTGATATTGGGCCATCTCCGTGGGAGCAACTCCCGCCTGAAGTATGACTTTAAATTTTTTTTTTTTTTTTTTTTAAGTCTGAAATCCATTCAGTAGCTTACCTCTTCATTGATTGATTGTCCTGTAATACTGAATATATATTGAACATTTGTCCCCATCTTCAGTTGAACACGAGACCACGTGTACCAAACGCCATGCATATGGTACCACCTAGATATGTCACTATATTACCCATTACTCAATAGGGTGTCCGACTATGGAGTTGACCCATTGCGGGACTTTTTGACAATAGGCGTCTGTAACTTCATTTATCTGGGGGAGGAACGACTTCTTAAGAATCTATGTACATACTTGTTACCAGAGATTTGTAAATAATAATAATAATAATAATAATAATAATAATAATAATAATAATAATAATAATAATAATAATAATAATAATAAAAACTAAATTACAGCTTAAATTGTAGTGCTGGATTTCTAAACATGTATCACCTTATGCAGAGTCGTTTTGAATTATGATTTGCGTCATACTAAAGACCTGACTACTGAGGAAACATGTTAGTCGAACTCTTTAGTAAGGCACTAATCACGCGTCAGAACGACTCTGCATAAGGCCCGATGTAATTAATTGTAACATTTTATTGTTATTGATATATATATGTATGTAAACCCCGGCTCTGTGACTTCCATTTTTACCGCATAACTACATGAAACACGCACACTTCTATGAAAAATATGACTTCGTAAAGCCATTCTTATCACAAACACACAAATGCTTCGTACTTACTGGTATAGAAAAATAAATAATCTTGCTAAAAGAAATATTAAATCATTTTTTTTTAAAGAATGGCATGTTTTTAAAGGATTTTTCAGTGCAAAGAAAAAAAGAAACCTCGTATACATACACGGAAAAGATAGACTTACCAGTTTTTCTTCTTACAACTATTGCTGTTAAATACATTAGTCGTCAATTCATCATCACCGCAGCTGATTTTTTAAATAGATGTTTTTCCTGAGACTTGCTATTGTGATATGCAATAGTGGCAAACTTGAGTTTTTATTTATTTATTTTTGTATCCAACGTACGATACATTCGAGGAGAACGAGAAACAACATTGAAATCCGGTGTTTTTAACTATCCCAATGGAAAAAAAAAATCCCTCGGGACAAAATGTGGAATTTCTGGTTAATCCCTCCCAAACCGGGACAGTTGGGAACCTTATTAATCAATGTATTCAAATCTTTTGCGACATAATGCATTTTTGGATCGAACTACTTATAACAATAAACGTTACGCTGCGACGACGACTAATTAGAGAAATCGTATTAGTAATTTTTAGGAGTATTTATTATTTTCCTGATTGAGAGTGTGATGATGCCTTTGAAAAGTCATCGAATGTAGTGTTTTTCATTTATATGCACGTGCGTCAATCTTTGAAAGGGGGTGGGGCGAGGCATCCCACTTTCCCCAAAATTTCGTGGGCCCCATTATGAGCTCGATATCTTTGCTTGAATATCTGACAACGAGACACACAACCTGAATATTTTCCTGCCCCGGAAGTTATACAGAAACCGGCACAAAATTTTAAGTAAACTTGGAATTATTTGAAATGAATGCAAAGTGACATAAGTTGTCAACAGATGGCAACACATGTCCCTATCGTTCCATTGTTTCCATCCATTTGTTTTGTAGTCGAAGTATTCTGTATATGGGAATCAAAATATTAAAAGTATGTTGTTATTAATGTAAAATAAATATTATTATTATCTGAAAATTGGTTTAATTTTGTCTTGTGACAAATTTGAATTTGGAATTTCAGTGTGTCATTGACCATTGTTGCTAAAAAAAAAAAAAAAAAAAAAAAAAGTTGGAAAGATTGGGAAAACGTTTTTTCTATTAATTGACAATTAATAAATCTTTCTATTCAGAATCAATAATTATCTGTACTCTTAACTAATGAAACAATAGATCTATCATTGCCGTCGATTCAACATGTTTTATCTACTGCCTAAAATGGAATCCGAATATTCGGATTTTTGTCTGGAAGTTTGTATCCCCATGGGATCGAAGCATAGACAGCTCTCATGAAAAAGCATGCGCGTAGGACGCTTGAAAGACGTAAAGGAACACAGAATGGTAGGTAGAAAAACGTGTACATGATTTTAAGATTGTATGTAGGGGAGACCGGGTATGGTTGTAACACGTTTTGGTTGTAACAAAGCGAATAGTTTCTACGCTAACCACTAGATGTGGTTCATGTTCCGGTCAAAACACAAGCCCTTCATGCACGTTCAGTCACTGTTTTTGTGTGAGGTAACGCGTGTTCGTCTTGAAGTTATCGCGGTTTTGGTGTTTTTTGGGCACTTAAGTAAATTCTCTATATCCCTGAAAATATGTAATATTACAATATGTGTGCGAAACATTTAGATAATTTGAGTAAAATATTAAAAAGGATACTAATGAGTATTTGTTTACGTACTGAAACCAAATACAGAATCAACACAATTTTGCAAGTACTCTGGCAAAGATGACTACCGCAGTATGAGGTTGGTTGTAACAAAAAATGAGTCTGGTTGTAGCGCTGTTACAACCAGCCCCCACAGGGTAAAACAATGCATATGTAATTAAATTTGTATTATTTACTTGAAAATTGTTTACCTAAATAGTGATTCTGTTACATGAACATTGTTTCCCCCCTCTATCTCTCTCTCTTTCGTTCTTTGAAAAGTATTTCAATTCTCTTATAAAAGTTATGTAGGTACTTAACGACACACAACAGCGTAATGTTTGCTAGGTATCCGCTGCTATAAAGGATACTGGTTTTACATTTCTATTGAAACAGATGTAATTTTAATCTGTAATAGTGAAATATATGGTTCATCTTGTCATCTGACGAAGACAGTGATAACGCTATTTGCCTAGTTTGTTGTGAATTACTTTCCAAAAGTGCGCCAAGAGAAAAATGGATTCAATGTAATTTTTGTCATGGATGGGCTCATGTTGTCTGCACCACGGTGACGGTGTGAATACAAATGTCACAACTGTGATTCAAATGATTCAATGTAGGTAAAAGTAAAAGTAGACTAGGTAGCTGAAAGTGTAAATTTGAGTGTCGAAGTGCATAGGGTACTAGAGCAGATGTAGATGTCGAAATGTAGATGTGCATAGGGTCTAGTACTATGTTTCTAACAAATGATCATCTACTTTCTAACAAATGATCTGTTGACATTTTTAAGTTAAAAGACATATGTCAAGGTTAGTTCTGGTTACATTTCTTTAGGTAAACCTGATATGTAAAAGACAAAATAAACCTAAATATATCATATAATTCTGTTTATTCATCAAAGTATTAGCTATATTATTGTATGTATATTGTAAACTGTAGACCTAGCTATCCATTTGCTGCTAAGATATATTTCCAATGTGAAGAGAGAGAGTTATATATATACATGTAAAAAAGCACAGTACTTTCATTAGTCATACAGTTCTCTAACGTATTCTATGTTACTCTCTGAACCTGTAACAGAGGAACATATTAAATATCGATCTTATAATCTAATTTTGTGTTAATATTGTAATATATGTAATAGCAATGTATCCACTTACCAAAGATACAATGCGTTACAACGAACCCCAATCACTGTTACAACCAACCTCAACGTCGGGGTTGGTTGTAACAATTGGATAGCCTTTGTTTTTCCACTATATCTCAGCAAATACTTTACATTATCTGGCATTTGCTAGGTATTTTGAGAGAAGGATGTCCAAACTTCCGATCACGTGCAAAAATTCGTATTTTTCTTCAACTGGAGTCTAGTTATGGATAAAAATGTAAAAAGTGTTACAACCATACCCGGTCTCCCCTACACTCAGAATAAAACTTGTTTGGGTGTTTTCGTAACCATCAATGAATTGCTTTTTGTATATATCATGAACATCGATATAAATCAACAAGAGCGATTTTTTTTTTAAAGCTCTAGTTTGTATATTATCAGTAACTGCTCAGTGAGCTGTTTCAGAATTGTCTCGCTTATATTTATGGAAGTCAAACCTATTGTGGAGTATTTTATCTTGAGAATCATGCCTGACAATCAAAATGACGTCCTTATGACTCTCATCAGATGTCAGAATCAGGGCATGTTTTGTGATTACTGGATTTGAAAGAATGTATATGCAAGGTGGGCGGGAACTGACTTGCTATTGAAAATTAACTTTTTAAATATTTAACCAAATTTTCATAAAACATAAACGGTTGGGAATCTTTGGACAGACTTCCGCAGATATTCCAGTGGTACGTTTGCAAGAACTTGGCAATATTTTCTGTGGACGAAAATTTAATTCTTCCTTCAGAATCGTGCGGATTGTGTGTCTGGTTAAATATTTTTTTCTCGAGATGCCTATCTGTGATTTTTGAAGATTTCGATTGAACATTTCCTGAACCACTTGCATTTTTTTCTCCGTACTGGATGTTGAGGGACAACCGTGCCTTGTGACATCTGTCACAGAACGTGTGTCTATTAGTTTCGTGTGGCAATTTCTTATGGCATGTGCATCTACGAGGCACGAGGTCCTTTTACACTTCGTCACCATCTTTGTACTCGTACCATGGTCTGCCATACTTCGTATCGGGATTCCAGCTGATGAGCCCTCTTACGCAAGGTAAGACTTGCACCATGGCCCGCCACTGATACTTGCAATGCCATAAATGAGATATCATGTAATAAATTCTACCATTGTAAGAGACAAAATCCTTTCCGTTTAATGAAAGTTGGTTTAAGTATTTAAAAAGTTATAGACAGTTTTCAGTGGGGAGATAATTCCCGTTCATGTTTCTTCGTGTTAATTTGCACTTAAAAAAATAATGAGGGACGTGCTGAAAGGTATGGTGGCAGGAAAGAGAGGGAGGGGCGAAGGAGACCACAGTTGATTAACTGTATCAAAACAGAAAATCATGTGTGAAAACGAAGTTAGAGCTAAAGACCATGGAGCATGGAATCTTCTGAGTTGCAGCTAGTGACGTGCCAATATTGGCAGAATATCTGTAATGATGATGGTGATTCCCCTTTTGCTCAAAACGAAAATTCGTGCGACCGTGTTTACACAACGACAACAATAAAAGAAAATGTGATTGAATGTTGGAAAAGAACGACAGATACAAGCACAAAAAACACAGAAAATTATTGACTTCCGCCGTAATTAAACATAATGAGACTGGTTTCTTCTTCTTCTTCTTCTTCTTATTATTATTATTATTTAAAAGATAATTCTTGTAAGTGCACATACTACGTAAAATTTAGGCCTACCAGCTGTGTAGACCTTCAGAAATGATTTTCTTTGAGCTTTGAAAATGTTCGGAAACCCTTTCTTTGGTATGTATTTCTTTTCCCCTTTTTATTAATACGTCGAACATCCACATAAAATACGTCCTCTTTCCTTTTGCAATTAGAACTAGTAGAGGATTGTGATAGGTCTTACAGAAAAGAAGAAAAACTAGGTTTTGTGTCGTGGAACCTCAATTACGTCTAAAGGAAGGAAATATACCTTTTATCCTTACGCCGTCCCCTCATACTCAAGGTTTTTCAATATATTTTTCTACTTTCAGATTCTTTGCGTGTTCTTCCTCTTTGTATTATTATTATTTCTTCAGAGCCATAATTATATAGATCTGCACATACAATTCATGTATTATGTAATATTGTATGTTTTACATATGTGTCTGTGGTTTAAAAATGGTAGCTAGCTCGGTTTGTAAATAATCACGTTATAACCCTTGTGCGCTGTGATTGGCCGTTTTTCCTATATACAAATCTTTTCTGGTAGTTGGTTATGAACATGTTTTTCCTTTTTGTACTAAATTACAGTTTTATTAAAGAAAATACACTCTGTTCGTTACTTGGAAAAGCATTTTATATATATATACCCTTATTTTCTGTCTTAGAGATTCTGTCCTGAAAAATTAGTAACAAGTTAAAAGCTAACATTGAAGACTAGTATTGTAGTTTTGTGCTAACAAATAGCACCGCAATCATGTGAAACATTCAATTACCCTTGCTGCAACATAAGGTTCTCAATAATAAAAAGGAACAAATTTGATTCACTGCATCACGAAAGGAAGAAGAAAACTGTAGAATCTTTGTGATAGCGAATTTTCAGGCTACTATAAATAGTGACAATAACAGTGAGCAAGTGATAGTTTATTATTATTATTATTATTATTATTATTATTATTATTATTATTATTATTATTATTATTATTATTATTATTATTATTATTATTATTATATAGCAGCTAAATGCTTCTCGCTACAACTCAGAAGACGAAGTATGTGTGATCAGCAACAAGAACCATATCCAGAGTGTCTTGAATACAAAATTAACTATTGCTTGTGTTGTTCTGCAGAGTCAGGACTTCTACTTGGGGACTAGACTCAGATATAGATATAAATCCGAGTAGTTTCGGATCTCCCTTGATGCCATAGGTTTCATCTCGTATAATCGTCTGTAATAAAGCGTTGAATTCCAGTCAAACATAACGATTGCTGAAATGAAAAGGAGACTGACCTCATGGCTTGTAGCTAATCGAAATGGGGGAAATATATTTACCGATAGATGTACTGGAAATATATTTACTGTTAGCAAGGTATATTGAAGATTTGTGGTAGTGCATTGGAGTGACTCGACATTGATGAGAAACATGAGAAGCATAAATAGTGGATTAGTATGTTGCAAATTGTAGATAATTGAAGAATGTAAAAGAACGTGCTTTTAAAAGTTTTTTTGGTAAATGGTTACGCCGTAGATTAATGGTAGTCGAGATGTATTTAAATAGATCATTGGTTGGTATTCTGTTTGGTCTAGTTGCCGAAAGAATTATTGTGTTTTCATTTTTCATTCCCCGCAAAATGTGGTTGAGCTATGCCTTCTCAAGCCAGTGATGTGTAGTTATCCACAAATAAAACCAACTCTCTCTCTCTCTCTCTCTCTCTCTCTCTCTCTCTCTCTTTCAAAAGGCAAGAACTGAAAGTGGCAATATTTAAAGGAAGAGCCGATAAATCTCGTGTGTACCTCGTGGTATAACAGTCTAAAGAGGGTAACTGTTAGTTTATGATGTCAAAATTTAACTCATTGACAGTCTGTACGGAATAACTGCCTTCTTAAAAAAAAAAAAAAAAAAAAAAAAAAAAAAAATCAACAGTTTTACTGCTGTAAGAAAATTTGGTTTAATTTGTTACTTAACTATACCAAAGCATTTTCTAGAACCCAACCTTTGAGTATGTTCAATTTATATTTCTTCTAATTGATTAGTTTCGTGTGCATGATACTACTTGTTAAAATAATAAATATATATCAAGAAGAGAAATATCACTAATATATGTGGCATGAAACATGGAATATGCGTATACAATAATACTGTATATGGTAGTGAGGGATGAAATAATGAGACACCTGTCGTGGAACTGGCATAGAGAGATTCAACTAATAAAGCTTGCCATCTGTGATTGGATATCAGTGACTCGGTTCTCGTGACTGTTGCTTTGTAATCATCATTAAGTTGTAATCCATAGTCCCTGCGTGTATCACAAAAAGTACCTTGTGTATTTCAATACCTTCCGCTCCCTTCCGTAAGATCTTATATAGCCATTACGTGTCACTGAAGACGAACATGGATTGTAATTAAGGTAGGAGCTGTTCTTTTAGATTTGACATGGCGAATGTTCTGTAGAGTTTGGATGACTCACTGTATATTATTATGTTGAACCTTGAATTTAAATACCGGTGTTCTCATATTTCTTTAGTTCACAAAATATTATAATTGTTGTTTCCGTTAACGACTAGCTCAGATTTCTGTATTCATTCTCTAAGTGCTAATAAAAAGTTTGCATAAGGGTTCTTCTTGTGTGCATATGCATATTGCTACATTACATCAAGTTGCCTAATAACCACTTAGTAAACTAAGCCCATTAGGTCTACTCATCTTCAAGGGATGGAACATTATCAGTCATTATTTTAGACTTACAAAGTATCATCAGTATCGAAAGTTTTATAAAACGGCTATATCGTCGTTCTGTCGAAATGTATCAAAGCAAAATCGGCAAGATACCAAAGTTTTTTTTTTCTTTCTTTTGAATCGATTTAGCATCCGAAGAATAGGTTCCATCTCATAGGTTAACCTTTATATTCAAGTCAAGAGTGGTTGATATTAACTATTTCCGGTGTCAATGTTGATCACCACAGACGAAAACGATAACAATGACAAGTGATTTTTTTTTAATTGATTTAGTCTGAAGAAAAGACACAATCTTCACTTTTATATCTCTTATGACATGAAATTTGCCACATTATACACATGTCTTTGCCGATTATACACATGCTAACAATGTAAGAAATACCAAGGGAATTCCTTATCAAATTATATTCCTACAACAACATATTTATTATATACATGCGACAATAATTTTCGACATGAGTGTACTAGCTGTTTTCTGGAATCTGAGCGTCCCAACAATAGGTTGTGTCTAATCCATTTACTCTCTATTAAAACCGGAAGTAGTAGAAATAAACCATTTACGGTTTTAACGTTGATCGCCAAAGAGCAAAAACGGTAATAGATAGCGATAATGAGTGTTCTGCACGATAAGGAGTTTTCTGCATTTGATGTGTCTCTGTACTAAAATATTTAGCAAAAACGGTAATTCATAATCCCAACGAAGTCAAAAATAGTACCGATGGTATACGATGTGTTCACTATACATACCGCTATACGTTCGGGGGCTAGAGCTATAATATTATGCTTATTAACATTACTGTTATTAATTAAAATTGCTATAGGTTTGAGCCTTGTCTTTCCGTGATATAAATTGCTCACATATAGGGTTCAGTTGGTACATCCTCATCCATAAACTCCTTGGCTTAAATTTTACAAATTTGTTGTGGTCGACCAGATTGCTTTCATTTGTAAAGTATGTCTATTTCGCCGGTATGTCAGGGATTTGTGACTTGATTTCGATACATTTTAACTCAGGTTGCTCCCAAGCAGGGCCGGATTTCCCAATAGGCCTGGTAGGCCCGGGCCTATGGGCGCAAGCTCCCAGGGGGCGCACGGCCGAGAAAAAAATTAAACAATATCTAGAAATAAAAATAAATAGCCATAACTTAACATATTTTTTGAATTGATTTAGAAAACCAGGCTAATAAAGCATTCTGATTTTGAAGTTCATTGGAACTGGTAAAGTTCACCAATCTTTTGTTAATACATTAACGGTATTTTGTTAAGCCCAGAACCAAGTAAATTCCTCAAAAAAATTTGCAATGATAAAATTGCATCGTGGAGTGGTTTTTAAGCAATTAACATATAGGCCTGATATATTTTTTTAATAAAGGTTTTTAGGAAAGTAACTTTAACCAGACTAGGGGGGCGGAAAAAATTATTGGGCCTAGGGGCGCCAAAATGCTAAATCCGGCCCTGCTCCCAAGTTCTTCATAATGTTGCACCAATTCTGATATTCCGCAGTTCCCCTAAGATGGACGCAGCACACTTGTGATCGACATCTCTCCATAACCAAGGGCACCCGAAGAAAATTTTCTAGAGAGGAACTCATCTCCATAGTTGCTATATTACGTATACATTTTGTGAGCCAGGGAGGGGGGGGGCACCCTGCCCTCCTCTACGGGCGCCCGTGTCCATAACGATATGTATATTTTTGTTTAACGTCCCAAGACTTTGCACTGAGTCTAAGGGGAAACTGTGATGATGAGTTGAATGGTAATGGTGGCATAACGATAGTGGGAGGAAACGGGAGAACCCTGAAAAAACCCACGCACACATTGCTTGTTCACCACAAAGTTTACTTTGACGAATGTTGCATGAAGCGGCGAGCAGTGTTACAAAAGTAGTGCAAAGTTGAACTAAAGAGGGGAATGGCCTGGCCACCGGTATTGGAATGCGTAAAAGAAAAAGTGCCCTCCATCCATCCCTTTTGTTGTCTGATGGAATGCGGACTGTTGACAGCCTACGCCATGTTCTGTTTATTATTTTCTTTTTTCCTGAATAGCAGGTGTCGCCGAAATTCACCTGAGGTTCTGGTTCACCTTGAGTATTTGCAGTAAGTAGTGTTCGTGTGGTCTCGCACTTTGTGTATGCGTGTCAAGTGAATAAACCGACCACTAATAAAGCCTTGATTAACGTTTTTGTGTGTGTATATTCATTTGAAGCATTATACAGAGAAGTTCAGGTCTAAATGTTGATTCTAAACTAAAATAATTATTCATTCAGTGGGATAAGAAAAGGGTAGGAAAGAAACAGTGAAGTGAAATATTCATGCGGTATAGTATGTTAAAGGTATCTTGTTTTAGCAGTTTCCTACTAATTCGGTCTGTATATTTACTAGTAGTATGGGCGTCACTGTTCGGAGGATAATATAGTGTGACCATTAGTACAGAAACAATAATACATACACTCTGCTGTTTAACTGTTTCTTCTTACACATGCAGTACATAAATAGTTTGTTCCATCAACATAAACTATCGATTATTGTTAACAACAAATGATGCACTTTTCAGCGCCATAAAGTTTTATAACGCACGTGGAATTCGAATTGCATGAACTCCTATGGAAGTCGAATCCTATGTCTTCCACGTGGAGGTGGGACGTGCTAATCATGTTGGCCAAGAAAATCCATCTTTTCACGCACTGTCCGTAATGGTATGAAGCAAAAATATAATGTAAGAATTATTACACGATGCATCAGCCCACGAAGGGCTGTAACTGGTCGAAATAGTACTACTCATTCAACTGACAGAGAGTAGTGTCTCCCAGTACTAGCATTTCTGATTTTTCGAACTAGAACTTTTTGCCTTGTAATCCAAAAAGATCCCCAGTAACTTAACAATGCTGGATCAATGATAATGATAATAATAATAATAATAATAATAATAAAGTAGTGAGACGTTCCTTATATCGGAGGAATATTAAGTTACGTGTGTAAATGAATATGTTGTGTGATGAAGCGTTTTTAAATTTTCACCATCTTGATTTGAGGGAAAGGGGCTAGTCACATCATATCTGATTTAACTGGTTCCACTAGCTGCATTGTAGTCTAGAACCTGCCTTCGGGCAGAACACACAAGACACATTATTTAATATATATATATATATATATATATATATATATATATATATATACAATCAATAATACGAGGGCTGGATGAAAAGCAATAGCGATTCGTACCTAGCTTTATGCCTAGAAGAACACCTGTCACATGATTTCAGTGTAATAGTTTTCCATCTCTATCACCTTCTGTATCACGTGTTCGCATGGACCGTCGTAATGGCACGGAAGATGGCTTTTTTGTGTCGTAGAGCTTCCCGCGAAGTGGTTCTTTCATTTCGGCGAAAAGGTCGTTACGTAGTCCCTGAAAAGTTTGCAGTGCACTGAGGCCACATGCCACTTCAATGTTGATTCACACAACGTTGTTCGTCTTTCCGAAACATATTATGGCGCCACTTCCACTTTCCTCCTCTATTTTACGGCACTTCTGCTTTTGACTGAATAACACAGTCGTTACCACTCACCACACTTCATCGCCTCACTTTACCTTGTCAGTAACTACGGAACTCGTGTAGTACTGACGGGGGCCGCGGTGGCTCAGTGGTAGAGTATTCACCTCTGGTGCTTGGTTTCCCAGATTCGATCCCCCGCCAAGTGAACTTTCTGGTAGACAAACACCGTATGCGTGGGTTTTCTCTGGGTTCTCCCATTTCCTTCCACTTTCTTCATTCCAACATTTCATTCATTACTCATCATCACCGTCTCCTTTAGCCTAGCTGGCATAGCCGTAAAACACAAAGATTTCATTTCATTTTTTCGTGTAGTACTGAGGCTTAGCTCTTTGACGTGAGAAGTGTTGTCATTATTTTTTATCCAACCTATGTAAAAATCGACTTTAATATTGGCCTACGTAAAGAACCAAAGTAATAATGAAATATAAACATAGGAAACCTGTTTTACCATGCGCTAAAAGCAAACTTGCCTGTGCGAGAGGGTAAGCTTTATACATGTTGGTGAACTGTATTTACTATGTGTGTAATACATATATAATGTTGGCAGTAAAATTGTTTTCTCACTTGGCTGAAATATCTTCAGGCTGGTAGTCTGCAGGTGTCACATTTCACAGGCTCACAATGAGGTCACAAGTTCAGTCTACATAGTAACATCTCAGGAATCGTTTGACATGTCCAATATACTGTTTTTAAACAAAACTCATTAATAATAATAATAAAAAAAATACAAGTCGTAAAATTGAGAAAAAATAATTGAAAAATTATGTATTTTTAATATTTTTAGGGGAGGGTAACAGTTTCTACAAGGAGATTATTAAATTTTTCTACATATGATAAGTGTATATATAAAGTCAGTCATACCAGGAATACACAATAATCTTCAACAATGATTATTTCATTGTTTCAAATCACGGAAGTCCGTGACCCCACACTTCAAGGTAAGTTGAAGCCTCTTTTGGGGAAAGGGGCCTGAATTAATCAATTTCTGGAATGGAACCGCTTGTGAAGTTTTTGAGATGAACCACAAAGAAGTTTTTGCAGGGTATCATTTCGCATGGTT